>NC_072403.2:112308269-112617115 GCF_028858775.2 Pan troglodytes
CAGATTTTTCCCTCCAGCCTTCCAGAAAAAAGCCCAGCCTGGCCGATACCTTGATTAGAGTTTTGTGAGGCCTTGAGCAGAGAACCCTGTTGTTCCTGCTGAGATTTCTGAACTACAGACCTGTGAGCTAATAAATGAGTATTTCAGCCAGGCACAGTGGCTACACCTGCAATCCCATCACTTTGGGAAGCTGAGGTGGATGGATCACTTGAGCCCGGGATTTCAAGACTAGCCTGGGCAACATTGCAAAACCTGGTCTCTACAAAAAATACACAAAAATTAGCCGGTTGTGGTGGTGTACCCCTGTAGTCCTACCCACTGGCAGGGCTAAGGTGGGAGGATTGCCTGAGCTCAGGGAGGTTGAGGCTCCAGCTAGCCGTGATCAAGCCACCACACTCCAGCTTGGGCAAGAAAGAACTCGGTAATAACAAAAATAATAAATGAGTACTGCAATAAGCTGTTACATTTATGAAAATGTGTTACACAGCAATAGAAAACTAATACATTCCCCAACCCTTTACTACTACACCCTTCATTAAAACTCTTAATCTCAGCAATTCTTAATTTGTTCACAATTTCACCAACTTCTGAAAAAAATATATTTTTATTTGAGGTTTCCATGCTATTAAAAAGGCTACTATAGACTGAATGTTTGTGTCTCCCCGCCGAAATTCATATGTTTGAAACCTAATCCATCAATGTAAGGGTATTTGGAGATTAGGTCATAAAGGCGGAGCCCTCATGAATGGGACTAGTGCCATTATAAAAGAGGCCTGGAGAGTTCCTTGCCCATTCTGCCATGCTAGGACAGAGGAAGAAGATGGTCTTCTATGGACCAGGAAGAAGTCCCTTACCAGACACCCAATCCCAGCACCTTGATCTTGGACCTTCCAGACTCTGGAACTTTGAGAAATAAATCTCTGTGGTTCATAAGCCACCCAGTCCATGGCAATCTGCTATAGTAGCCCACATGGACTAAGACAGAGGCCTACACTGAGCAACTGTCAGCCCTAGGCAGCCATTTTTTTTTAATTATTATACTTTAAGTTTTAGGGTACATGTGCACAATGTGCAGGTTAGTTACATATGTATACATGTGCCATGCTGGTGTGCTGCACCCATTAACTCGTCATTTAGCATTAGGTATATCTCCTAATGCTATCCCTCCCCCCTCCCCCTACCCCACAACAGTCCCCAGAGTGTGATGTTCCCCTTCCTGTGTCCATGTGTTCTCATTGTTCAATTCCCATCTATGAGTGAGAACATGTGGTGTTTGTTTTTTTGTCCTTGCGATAGTTTACTGAGAATGATGATTTCCAATTTCATCCATGTCCCTACAAAGGACATGAACTCATCATTTTTTATGGCTGCATAGTATTCCATGGTGTGTATGTGCCACATTTTCTTAATCCAGTCTATCATTGTTGGACATTTGGGTTGGTTCCAAGTCTTTGCTATTGTGAATAGTGCCGCAATAAACATATGTGTGCATGTGTCTTTATAGCAGCATGATTTATAGTCATTTGGGTATATACCCAGTAATGGGATGGCTGGGTCAAATGGTATTTCTAGTTCTAGATCCCTGAGGAATCGCCACACTGACTTCCACAATGGTTGAACTAGTTTACAGTCCCACCAACAGTGTAAAAGTGTTCCTGTTTCTCCACATCCTCTCCAGCAACTGTTGTTTCCTGACTTTTTTCATGTGTTTTTTGGCTGCATAAATGTCTTCTTTTGAGAAGTGTCTGTTCACGTCTTTGCCCACTTTTTGATGGGGTTGTTTGTTTTTTTCTTGTAAATTTGTTTGAGTTCATTGTAGATTCTGGATATTAGCCCTTTGTCAGATGAGTAGGTAAGAGGTAAGCTAAGTTCGCTGTGCTTCAGCCTGTAAAGAAACTTCTCAGAGCACACTACAGATTTGCAGCCTCTGTTGTGTGCCACAGAGTTGTGTGCCAAGTGTCACACATCTCAATCTTTGACCAGAAAAATAAAATCTCTTGCTCTTCACTTATTAATCATATGAGCAGGAACTGGCTTGATTCAGCAGTATCTTCATCCATTCTCCTCTTTTTTCCAGGTTACAGGTTACATATACATTTCACTTTCCCTTCAAAAGAGTTATTTATACCATCAATTGACTGTCATCTAGAGATCCTCTTTATCACAAATGAATATATAAAGAACAGGATACCAAACAGTATATACATACACAGTAGATAGATAGATAGCGATCCAGATAGATAGATAGATCCAGATAGATACATAGATCCATAGATCCAGATGGATGGATAAATAAATAGATATATAGATAGGTAGATAGATAGATCCATAAATTCCAGAAGAAAATATACAAAAATTATAAGAATTGTTATCTCCGGATGATGGGATTGTGAATATTTCATAATTTCCTCTTTATTTCTAAACTTCTACAATGAAAATGCATTTTTAAGTCTGAAAAAAATATTATTATAAAAGAAATAATTTCCTGCTAGTGCATAAGGCAACATTATTCATGCACTTGGAACTTTTTATTGGATCCTAGACAAAGGTTTGAACCAGACTCACTTGCCATGATAAAGTTTATATAGCATTTGCCCTGCACTAGGACATAGATGATCCATTAACTTGAACTAGAAGATCCAAGTTCAAGTCCTAAACTTGCCAAATGGGGGCTCTTCAGAAAATCATCTTATTTTTGTCATGTTTTCTTCTTTATAAAATACAGATGGTGACATCTGCTCGGTCTTGAGAGGATCAACAAGATACATATGAAAGGAGCTTGTAAATTTAAAATCATTATGTACATGCTTAGGTGGTATCATTTTTAGTTTAATTAGTGTTAACAATCCTCTTTCCAGAATTTCCTTGTGAATGGTGATTTTCCTCATCCCAGTCATTAATACAATAACATGTTTTTCCATAATTTGAAAACAATACTTTTAAAAAACCACTTGTTTCTTTCCTTTATAGATTGTCCTTATAGAAAAATCTTTGTTTCAAAATATTTACTAAATCAATCAAATCAGTTAGATAAGATTGTGGGCAAGTATTTCTCCATTGTTGCAAAAAAAAAACCCAAAGACTAACTCGATTCTGTGAAAGAGTCTAATTTCACAGACCCAGACCTTTCTCTTTTTAAAAAATTTGTATAAATTTGTGGGGTACAAGTGTAATTTTGTTACATGGATAGATTTCAAGGAAACACAAGTTTACAGTAAAGCCTGCTCTGGGCAAACTGAGATCTATCTACATGAATATTACCTTTCTGAATATTTTCCCTCACCCATTTTTTCACTTCCTATGTTTCTACTGTATTTGCCATTTGCCTACTTCCATAACGTATAATGTCCAATGAAAAAACCATGAACTAGTTCCCACTAAGGGACAAATAAATAATGAGGCTATGGTTTCCTATTGTAACAGACTGTCAGGAAGAAGTATTAGAGTTTCAGTCTTCACAAACAGGTTGAAAGTCAGAAGACCTGTCCAGACCATTGAAATCTTATTGTGTAGGCCCAATATTTACTTCTTACCTCTACCAACCTACACAGTGTGCTAACACCCTAAAATTATTCCTTATTGCTTTTCTCTTCCATCCCACCAGCCCACATCTTACATCCACACTACACCCGCACACACTGTCAGTGTTGATAATATTAGTTATAAATTTCCAAACAAATTCTAATGTTTGAGTGACTCATATATTAGGCACATTTAAAAAACAGGAACTTTTCAATTCAAATAATTTTTTTCTTTTGTGAAATATATGACTGACATTGTTTGATATCATCAGCAAACTCTCCCAGTTATCCCATACACCAGAAGTGTAAGTGGCAATTTAGTGCAATAATTAGAACGTGAGCTTAGGAGGCTCTGGGCCTTGCTTGGTTTCTATGGTGGTTCAGATCATCAGACCTGGAGTCAGAGCCTGTGTTTAAATCTCAGCCCCAGCACTAACTAGCAGTGAGAACTTAAGCAAATATGTTCCCGTGAATCAAGTACTATTATTATCTACATTGTGCAGACCAAACCCTCAGTTGGCTTGGTCTATACAATTGGATAATAATAGTACTTGATTCACAGGAGCACAGGTAAAGATCTGAGAAGATATTACATATAAAGTCCCCAGCACAGCACAGGGTTCGCCATGTAGTACACAGCTGATATTTGTTAATTATTATTATTATACAAGTAGAGGGTTAGGCTAAAAATCTCCTCCTGCACTAGGATTCTATGATATAATTAGGGTGACATGCCAATGTTATTTCTCCCTAAAAATAGTAATTTATTTCAAACACTTTTTATCCAGAATATGCAATGTGAATTCCTTTCTTCTACTCCCCAGAGGGCCTGAAGTTTCCTTCTGAATGGAGCATAGTTCGCTACGTTTATTGAGGCACTAAGCAAGACAAAAGAACTTGTCCCTGATTCCCTCGTATCATGTAAAAGGATGTGTGAGACTAAGGAAACTTTTCACTATTTCTCCTTACCCATCTCCTCATCAAAAACCTCTCCCGCTGAAAGTGACTGCGTGCTCTTAGCACGGGCACTGAAGAGCATAGAAAGCTGGTGAAAGCAAAGAGAAATGAAGAGCCCAGTGGTGTAACCTTTCAAAAGGGGATTGGGCAGGACAGGATGACAGTGTCGCAAGCACTTCAGAAGTTCATGCTCATGTGCATCTTGAAAACAGCATCTCCACTCCTAAACGTCTGGTCCTAATTCCACTTGGAGGCATTGGCTTTGATATGAAGGAGCACAGCCAACAGCCAGGAGCTGGATCCTCATGTCGCCAGCCTCCTGGGGAGGGCTGGAGTCTGCTTCACTGAGGATCCTGTCCCTCCCCCAAAAACCCCAAGTGTAAGCAAAGCTCAAGCTTACAGGAAAGCCACACGGAGGATGGGCTTTTTTGCAATATGGGATAAACGGATAATGGATGGATTGCAAAAGAGGATATTCAAATGTCCTTGGTTCTTTTTACTTTTCTCAGTTGGTGTTTGCCATGCAAAGGGTGAGAAGCTTGTTCTCTTTTTTGTACGCTGAAGGGTATTAACGTTTTACAGAGAGGAGATGGATTGGTCTTTTTGAAGTGCTTGCTTTGCTATTATTGCTCAAAGAAAGAAATCAGTTCCGCATTAAGCTGTGGCTCTCATGGTAGCCTGGGAGGCCAGAGAGACGTTGTTGTGTTTCCACTTTCTGAACTCAACACACACAGCTAAGAGAAAGTCGTGGGATTCCTCAGTTCTGCTTAGAGCCACTTGCAAATTATGTAGCTAAATTGGATCCAAACTACCCAGCTGTTGTTTGTTGCTAAATGGGTGCAGCAAGGAGAAGCCCCTTCTGTCCCCAGTGGGACTATCAGAGAGTAGGGGAAATGCCTCAGCCAGATTGCAGATTAGACAACAGTGAGGCGATCTGCAATCTCTCAGGCTTAGGGAATCTGTATCTTATACTCAAATTTCCCCAATTGTGGTATAATGAGAAAACTTGGAAGCCCACTTCAAAAATGCCCCAACCACTCAGAGTGAAATGAGGAAAGTGTCATCTTCCATTGGTCTTCCTTATCAACACACCTGAAAATTCTCTGGCCATCCATCCTACACCCCCAATGCCAATATCCTCATCATGGCAGTTTGGCAGCTTCCATTTGCTTTTGGGCACACAGCTTCTGTGGCAGTCCAGGTTTTCCCAACACATTTAAGAAGCAGATGCCCACTACCCTGATATATAACCACAGCTTCATTCACCCATAACCAAATTACGATATTTTATCTTTATTATATATGAAAAGTCTGACTTGTGACCTAAGTGACCTAGAGTAAGTCGTTTAAAAATCTCCAAGCCTCAATTTCCTCATCTGTCTAATGAAGATTAAGCATGAAAATGTATGGTAAATTTCCAGGCTTGTTGCAAGCCCTCTTCCCATTGTCTACTGCCATGATGATTAACTTTATGTTCTGAGCACAATAAAGTTCTTTGTACATGCTGGCAAAGTTATCCAAGAAGAAATCTTTATAGCCATTAAGAATACCCCACTAAACCTCAGATATTTACATAAATTTAAATACTCAATTGTTCAATTACATTCCCTGAAGCTTATGATTTCAGCAAGAGAATAATAAATAACATTAAGGTGGAAAATGGGTTGAAGATATGATTACCCCAAACTTCACCTCCTCTAAAGGATTTTATTCATCGTTACAATCTGGATCAAAGAAGAAAGTGTTTTTTACTAAAGGAGAAGAGGAAGAAATAATAATGTGATCCACAGCCATTTTCCCATTTTTCTTTCAAAATGACTCCCTGTCCATCATTGGTAGGAGGCTACCTCTGGGACCCCAAGCCAAATCATATCAGTAGAGTTAGAAAACAGTAAATTTCTTTTTCCTCTCTGGGCATCAGAACAGCATATTTTATAGTGAGCTACAGATGTTAAATTATTTGAATCCTTGTTCAGATGTTCCTAATTTACATTGTCTGTGGCAAATAAAAAGATAAGTACAATCCATATTGCAAATGCATCATACTATGATAAATTTGTAGCCTTCTTTCTCTGAGTCTTCTTCACCTCGTGGAATTTATATTGCAGTCATAATAATGTCAGACCTACACTATGAATATCTTCCTGCTAATTATGCCAAGTTTTTAAACAGTGCCCATTTATGAAGACAGTATTATGGTATTCTTGATTATACCCTAAATAATTCTGTAAACATAAAACATGCTTAATAGTATTGGAATTCCACTAAAGAACTGCAATAAAAATAAAACTATGACATACATTCCAACGTTTTCTTTTTCCTTTTATAAAGAACGCTTTTGATGAGATGAAATATCCTTTAAAATCTCATGAACTAAAAAATGCCCATATATATTCTGACTTCAGGTTATTCCTAGAAATAGAATTTAGGTCAAAGAACAATGTCAGAATAATAATTATAGTTATGATAGTACTGATCATAATATCTATTGAGTGATGAGCTAATTAAGTCCTGGGTTAAACTAGGCGACCATGCTTTGAAGATATTACTTTAAATCCCCATATCAATCCTTTAAAGTAGAAACTCTTCCCATTTTATGGTTGTGGATACTAAGACTTAGAGTTCAAGGACTTGTCACATTTAGGCTATATGATCTTATAAGTTTTTAGATTCCAAAATATCCAAAAGCAGAAATGGCAGAAAATTTCCAGTTGGACTTCCAGGCTATCCACATCATTTTTGGCAGGCATGTATATAAGCTATAGAGACCTAGTAGGCAAACTTTCATTGGTGGGTCTTGTGGGCAGAATCCTTATAGCTGTAGTAATTTTACGATGTAAATGTTCAAGAATCGGGCTCTGATTCCAGGTCAGATGTGTTGCCACACAGACACAGTGGACAACGTATGAGACCTCTTGCTGATTGCTTTCCTCCCAGTGCTCCTGACCGCCCAGTCCTGCCTTATCTCACACCTATCTCTATGTTCACAGCCTTTCTACCGGAAGAGTTTCTTAGAACAATGGCCGCAACAACAGAGTCTACCCTTTTAAAACATGGTCTTACATGACTAAGGCAGCTGATGGGACAGCTTCACTTTCCAAACTGTTCTTCTGACATTTTAAAACCTTGATTCCATGTCCAAAGTTTCATTCACATGCAATTTGACCAAGTTTAGAGTTCTGAAGAGCATGTCCAAATCTGCAGCATGTGACAGAGTCTGGGTGGCAATGGGGGGATGGGATTGTTACTCCTCTGTCTGCGATGCCATCTGTACTTGTAACATGCACATGAATCTGGGATAGTCCCATGGGTAGTGGGACAGTGGAGACCTGGGTTCAGAGCACTTGGAATAAAAAGAAATTCATTTTCATTCAAATGAACTATCCTAAACATAGAGAACAAAGTTAATAGTCAAGATATACCATACATGCTAAGGATGCTGAAATGTGATTGATTCACTTTCACATACAAAAATAGATAAATCAAATTTTTCTATAATTTAAAATTTACAATCTAGTGCTGTAAAAAACTGACAGACTAATAGCTTCATTAAAATCCACATTTCCCCCCACCCAAAAAAATAGTCTCAAATCTTAGTATAATTAAGTGATCTGGCAACTTCTATATAAAGCATCTTGAAATTGCATGAATAGCTTTTGTGTTACCCCACACCCTAGGACATCACCGCAAACAAAATTTCACACTTAACAGAAAGAAAATGACTCCATGTGCCTTGGAGAAAATTGGAAACGTTAGCAGGAATCTGTGCAAATGAATTTTTCCTGATCAATTATAATATATTAAATAGGACTTGGTTTGAGAAGAATATTATAAGGTTTGGGTACACTAATTTTTAAAATATTTAAAAGGTTTATATTCTTCACATCTTTCACAGATTTTTTTTTCTCCCAAGGATAAATAAAAAAGAAAATCCAGTTCAATTCATTTCCTTCAATATAGCACACTAGGACTTCCTCATTTAAACCACAGACAACGTCCCCTCTAGTCCCCTCCTCCCCTGAGCCTGAGTCGAGGGAGACTCTCTCAATGTATGCTCAGCCACCAGCTACCACAAGTCACTTAAGTAAACACAGAGGCACCTTGGTGAAAGCAATTGCATGGTCTGAATACCATCAACTGACACTTCTATTCAGTGACCCTCTCAGGTCTCAGAAATAGTCTTTTCAAATTCCGGGTCTTGAGGTATTGATTTCAATCAGCAGCTTTTCCTAAGAGCATCATTTCAAAAATAGCCCTGTCACAATTTCTACTATCTCATCTTAGTTTCATCTGGGCTTTGTATTCCTATTTGAAACCATTCAGCGAGATGACACCAGAGGGTTTTACTGACACATTGATTCAGCTTCATGCATAGGCAATAGAATGTATTCTCCTGTATATGAGAAAACATTAATATTTAAGTTTGGTGGAGAAAGGTTTCAGATTTAAACAATCCAGGTATTATTTTTCTCTTCTTGTAAAAATAAAAAGTCCAAATTAGACCACTCTCATCATAAAATTCTCAAGCTTATTGCTGAACTGGTGACTTAATAAGTCAGTAGCAATCCTAGTCTTTCAGGACATGTAAGAGATAGTCTAAAAGCAAAAGTGAAAACGATGTGTATGTATTTCTGTTCATGTCTGCATACATGTGGTTGAAGTAGGAAATATGAAGTAATGACCTATAATTTCAGTATAAATTTCTTACTAATTGACAGTGATATCTATACTATATTAAGGTTTTCTGAAGCTGTAATTATAATCTGCCCAACAAATATTACTCGTTGACAGTGATCAAAAGAAGGCTGACATCCATTAGTTCATTTTGCAGTGGGAGAGTGAAGGTTTAGAGTCACTCATAATCTTACCTGCAAAAAAATTCTTGGATCGCCCTGATAATTCTGCCATGACAGGTAAATCCAGGTTATTTTTCTATTTTAAATGGCACATGTATACATATGTAACTAACCTGCACAATGTGCACATGTACCCTAAAACTTAAAGTATAATATTAAAAAAAAAAAAAAGGAAAAAGAAGGGAGTTAACTTTAATTACCTTCACCACTCTAAACACTGCCATAGGTATTTCAAATATGTTCTTCCATTTAATCTTTACATGGGTCCTTTGGGGAGGTAATATCATATTTTACAAATGGAGAAACAGATACAGTGTCAAGTGACCTGCTCACATTTTTAGGAAGAGTTAGAATTGTGGGTTGAATCTAGGTCTGCAGAGCACAAAGACAAGGCATAGTTTTAGCATCTACTATGTGTACCTAGAGTTACATGTGGTGTGGGGCATTTACAGCTGAATGATGTATGCTTCCTGCCCTCAAAAGGCCCATATTCAAATAGGGACAAAAATAAGAAAATGAATTACAACTGAAAATACAGAAGAAAAGATTTGAAGTTAAACATTAGCACACTGAATACAGAAATATATTAAAAGAATAATTTTACCAAGCAGGTTTTGGCTAGGAATTCAAGAATATGTCAACATTAAGAAAGAATATCTCAAATTAGGAAATTAAGGGGAAAAAAGTACTGTCCTCTTGACTACCAAAAGGCAGTTGATAAAATCAAGCATGATATTGATTTTTTTAAATATAGTAATCTAAAACTCAAAAAAGAAATATTTAAATATTGAAAAATATTGTCTACATAGAAAATCCAGAGAAATCAACTAAAAACTATCAGAAATGATGAAGTCAATAAAAGATTATTTGTATAAGGTAAATATGCAAAAATCAAATGCTTTCCTATACATTATCAATTCCAAATGAGAAAAAAAGTTATAGAAAAAGATCCACTTGTTGATATTAATAGTTCAAAAAATTATTGAATACCCAAGAATCAAGTTAAGAAATACCTAAAACTTATATGAAACAAACTATGAAACTTTATTAAAGGACAAGGGTACGGTCTCATATCCTGTTGAAGGGAGTGTCTACTTTTAGAATGTCTTTGAAGGGCAATTTGATAATACTTATCAAAATTGAAGATACCCTTTGAAGCAGCAATTTTACTTCTAGGAATCCATTTTGCAAAGATGTTTATTGTATATATATGTACATGATGTAAAATAATACACAAAAATTGGAAAGAAGTAGATGTCTGTCAAAAAGACAGATTTCTATAAGTAAACTATAGCAAGTCCATACAATAAAATACTATAAAGATAATTGAGAGCTATATGAACTCATATAGAATGATGCCTATGAAATATTGTTGAATGAAAAAAAGAAGTTGCAAAATTGTATGTATTCTCTTTATTACTGTACACATTTGTGTATTACATCAATTTTTAACTAGTCCTTTATTTTTATAATTTTTTAAATCTTATAACTCATAGTACACTCAATAAATATATAACAGAAATATGAACCATGCACTGTGGGAGCCAAGAAAGGAAGTATAAAACTTTCCCAACGAGAACTAAACATCACGTGAGAACTATGTGCCTTGAAGGGTGAAGAGGAATTTTCCCAATAAATAGTGGTTGTGGAACATTCCAGCCAGAGAACAGTGTGTGCCAAGTCCTGGGATAGTGAAAGCCAGGGCATATTGCATGAAGAGTGAAAAACTCAATACAGCAAAAACCTAGGGTATCCAAGGTGACACATGGAGATAAGGCTGAGGAGGTAGTTTAGGGCTCAGTTGTAAAGCACCCAATGTGACAGGCTAAGGGATTTAAATTTCATTCAGCTGCTATAGGGACATAAAAGGGCTTTCTAAGCAGATGAATGACATAAACTATTTGGGAAGAAGACCCTGTCGGCAGTGTGGAAGATGTATAGAACAGAAGAAAGGAAATCTGGGGGGAATTTGAAGGAAGAAAGGGAGGAAGTTGAATTTGTGGTGGTATCTCACTCAGTAACGAAGTAAGATTTGGGAAAAGTGTTTTTTAAAATGGATTTGTGTCATGGAATACAATTTAGAAATATGGAATATGCATCACAAATGCAGAAAGAGATTTGGGGGCAAATTAGGGGAAAACGTAGATTTGAGAGGGAAGAAGAGGTGGAACACAATGGTGTTCAGTCACCATAAGCCAGAGACTGTGCCAATGTGTCTCATATATAATCTCCTTTAGAATGCAAGTTGTAAGTAAAAATCATTAACATAGTTGAGACTCGGAATGATTACTGTTCAGGTTTTAAAATCAGAATGTTGAAAACAACTTGCAATCCTCCCTCTGCCCCCACAACAAAAAGAAAGAAAACATGAAGAAGCTGTTATTCTGTTTATACAATCCAGAGATTATTTGGGGTTGCACAAGCCACCGGAGGTTTTGTAATGCTGACTGAAGACCAGATGAAATAATCTGAAATACACGACCATTTGCAAGGCAGCACATAGTCACTCACCCAGCATATTTATCATGTTTCTCTCCTGTGTCAGGTGCTGTTATAGGGGCTAGGGCTGAAGGTAAGAGAAGGCACAGGAAACGGTCCCTGCATTGAAGGCCTTGCTGCTGATGAAAGAGCCCACACAAACATACTAGAGAGCACAAGAAAACAGCTGGCAAGCTGGCCAGGAACATCTGGAGCTCAGAAAAAAAGTGCAACCCGAGGCAGTGCATAGGGGTCAGTCAAGGAGGGGGCCACGACAGGCAGGCTTCACAGGAAGGGCGGCATCTACGCAGGTGGAAAGGACTGAAGGGCATTTGAGATTATCCCTCACCACCTTCCTCAATTGTGAGCCTTGTGTGTCAGGGGCTACACAGATTTTTTTCTGTAGTGGCCTGGGACTAGCCGAATGTCAATCAGTACGTGGAGGCACTTGATAAATGTCAGTTAAGCACTGACTGAATGATGAATGAAGGGGAAGTGCATTCTTGGAGACCCCTAACACTAATAGCTAACATCTGCTGAGCACTTGCTGTATACTGAGGGTGCCACAAGCATTGCTTCCTTGAATGCTCACAAGGGTTTTTTGAGATATGAATCTTCTGCATCCCCATTTTACCAAGGAAAGAACCAAGCCAGAGTGTTCAAAGTTGCATCACTAGTAAGTAGCAGGGCTGAGAGTCAAATCTAGGTTTGATTTAGCATGTAAGCACATGCACACAGGCTACACTGCCAGCCTCTGAGAGACAAATGATGTGATATGGGACAACGAGTACACCTGTGTGTTGGGTGTAGACTAATTATGTACGAGAGTAGTGGAAGATGATGTTGGAAATGGCAGTAGAGCCACGTGCAATGGCTCACACTTGTGATCCTAGCATTTTGGGAGGCCGAGGTGGGCAGATTGCTTGAGCTCAGGAGTTTGAGACCAGCCTGGGCAACATGGCAAAACCCTGTCTCTACAAAAAATAGAAAAATTGGCCATGTGTGGTGGCACAGGCCTTGACCCCAGAAGGTCAAGGCTGCAGTGGGCCATGATCACACCACTGCACTCTAGCCTGGGTGACAGAATGAGACCTTGTCTCAGAAAAAGAAAAAAAGAAAATGGCAGTGGAAACTAGATTGGAGGAAATCTTAAATAGCAAGAAAAGGGGTCAGGATGCTATATGAAAGACAATGAAGAGCTGATGATGACTTGTGCATAAGGGAACCACAAGATAAAAGGGGAAAATTGTACCTTAAAGTTTGGGAGTGTGTGTAAAATAGAAAGTAAGTAGTGTATCATGTCATCTAAATACATAAATAAATAAACTTTTTGTTGGTAATAGGAAGAGAGAGGATAGTATCCAAATGGCTATCCTTATTTTTGTTCTTCTTCTTGCTTTTTTTAAATTGAGAGACTGAAGCATATCTAGCAGAAACAAAGGAGTCAGTAAATAGAGAAAAGAAGGGAACAATTAGCAGTGTCACTAAATCAGTATTACAGGAAAAGGAGTTACTCTTGGAAAGGAAAATCACTTGTTTCATGAGATAAGCAGGCAGAAAAGAAGGGCGAAGATACAGACACATTTTGAAGTGTTAGGAAGAGATACTGAAACATTTCAGGAAGGCAGGACTATAAAGCACTCCGTCTTCACCCAAGAGTCGGATTTAGGATGCTCTTGGAATGGAAAACAGCTGCTGTGAGGATTGAGCAAGAGTAAGCGAGCAGCTATGAGGCCTGTGGCCTGAAGACTGGGCCCATCTGGGAGTGTGTGCATGTGTGTGTATGCATGTATGTAGTATGCATTAAAAGAACACTGGCGTACCTAAATATCCTGGGAAGAAGCTGAGAGGGGTCAAAAATGAGAGAAGGGGGAGAAGTGTGAATAGACAAAGAGAGCTGTGGAAGCATCAAAGATAGAAAGTCCAAAGGGAGGCATGAGGACCTTGAAACAGAAGGAAACAAATTCATGCCTGATCATAGCCTCCTTTCGAAAAGTGCCACATATTGGATGACAATAAGTTATTGTTAAGTTTGGTAGGTATGAAGTGGCATAATGGTTATATATGTATTTTTAAGTCGTTATCATTTAGAGATGGTCCCTGAAGTAAAATGACATGATGTCTGCAGGGTAAGGGGAGCTTGGGAAAAAAGTAAAAATTTGGAGCAATGAAGTATGACATATCTCTAATGAAGGAAACCTGGCCATAAGCCAACTAAAGTGGGCATGGAAGAGTGGCAGAATTGTTAAGCCATTTTATTTCCATTACATGAAGGAACAGCAGTGTCATGAAATAAAAACAAATTTCAAAAACAAGATATTCTGTGTCATTCATTACAAGGCATCTCTTACATATATTTTAATTTTATGTAGGGAAACTAGCAAGGTCAATTAGATAACAGACATGGGTATATTTAAACAAGGAACCTGTGAGCCTGGAAGGCATATTTAAGCAGTGTAAAAGCCAGCCCGATCATCTCTTTTACTCCCCACCCTGAAAAAACTTTTCTTAGCTATCGACAACCCTTAATTATGTAACAGAATTGCAAATGTGAATTAAAAACATGCCTGTGACCTTTTAAATTAAAAAATAGTTTTAGCATGCTACCATGGACAAGCCCTGTCTAGCCTAACTAATGGGGCATGTGACTCACACAAGGGCTGAAATTGGAAATTAGAAATGTAGAAATGCACTGAATAATGAGCCTCAATTATTGCCTGGATGATTTCTTCTTACATTAGAACCCAATTACCCATTTCCAAGTGAACCCTAGAGACTTCATCCACAAAGGGCTCCTCAGGTTCAGGTGTTTTTTGTTTGGTTGGTTTGGGTTTTTGATGTTGATATATATATACAAACAAAGTTCTCAGAAAAGCCTCATCAGAAACTGAGAATTATTTCCTTATGGCTTGGAAGATACTGCCAAGATTCCCTTTAAGATCTAGTTAGACGGCACTCAAGTAAGATTCCCATATGGAATTATTCCCCACACAGGATCCTGACCTGCAGGAAGCTGAACAAAGCAGAGATTATTTACAAATTCCCAAAGCTGGGGTGTTTTACATTTCTCCCACCCTGGATCTAATTCCACCAGTAAATACAGCACATATTAAGTTATAAAGTATAATTATTAAAAGGCCAAGAAGTATTACAGAGAACTGACCCTCCTGACACTATAAGGCAGAGAGGCCAGTGGCGGTGGATGGCTGGGTGGGCCTGAGAGGCTGCCTCAGTTCCTGATACCCATGGGTTACATAATTACCAACGCAGTCAGAGACAGACTGATTCCAGCAGGTGTGCATCATTGCTTAAAGACATCCTACAGGAATCATCTGCATTTAGAAGGGCAGCCTTCCGGTCAGATAACTTACAACAAGTTCCCCCTCCAATAAGGAAAATACATAATGTGGTAGTTGAAATAGCAAAACCAGGCCTTTAAATAATGCAGTCATTGCTGACACATATTGACTCTTGCTTGAGTGAGTTTTGGTTGGTTTTTATCCAAAGAGGAAGGAAAATTTTCCATGAAACAAAACAAAGCATTTAATGACTGTGATGAAAAAGTAAAACGTTTGTTTTGGCTCATGTCCTGAAAATGTTAGGTAAAACATGTATACAGTTTATAATTACTAGTGAAGCCATTTGCATTTTGTTAATTGAGAAAGCCTCAAAAAAAGTCAAATATTATGGGGAAACTTTTAGGATAACTTTCCTGTGAGCTTATTGTGCCCTAAACTTTTCTTGGTATCATGGTCATATAAAAGAAACATCAGAACCCTCATTCAGCAGGAAAGAAAAATGTATGTAAGGAGACATATCTATATATATGAAAGAAACAGTCTATATAAAGAAAGCAGAATGAAGTTAGGTAAAAGAAAACTTTATCTAACTTCATTCTGCTTTCTTTATATACATGCACACACACATATGCATATATACATACATACATACATATATGTATGTATGTATGCATATATATGTATGTATGCATATATACATACATGTATGAAACATGTATTTTGTATGTTAGTATATATGTATGTGTATACATATATACATACACATATGTAAATACATATGTGTATATACATACATATATATGTATGTATACATATGTATATATACACATACATATATACATGCATACATACATACATATATATGTATGTATATATGCATATATATACATATATACATATATGTATGTATATATATGCATATATATACATGCATACATCTATACATACATATATATATATGAAACATGCATTTTGTTAATTGAGAAAGGATGGCTGGGTGGGCCTGGAAGGCTGCCTCAGTTCCTAATACCCGTGGGTTGCATGATTACCATGGCAACCAGAGACAGACTGATCCCAGCAGGCTGATTTATTATATGAAATATTATATTATATTACATATATAAAGAAAGCAGAATGAAGTTAGGTAAAGTTTTAGAGTAAATCGTCCTGAGTTCAAATTTCATCTCACCACTTACTAGCTTTGTGACTAAGTTACTCAAGTGAGACTTTGAGTCTTAGTTCCCTCATTAATCAAATGGAGCATATTGGTATCTTCCTCTGTGATGGTCTTTATTCAGACTTCTATGATGATCTGAGCTTGATTCAGTGCCTAGCACATGATAGTTCAATAAATGCTTGTTATTTTTATGATTATCTAAAGAATTTACACTTTCAAAGCACATAGAGAAAATCAAAGACCCCTTGTATGTACTTTCTTATTACACCCTGCAATGACAAAGATTCTTGGCGCCTATCCCATTTGGGACACATAATAGGTATTCAATAAAAGTTGTGGATTAAATTGGAAGTGCAGTTATTTTGGAGAATAAAATAGGTGAAAACAATTTTATTTGCAGAAGCAAAAGCCCTAAAACAAGTATTTCAAAGAATCATATTGGAAAATATCTGATAAATGCTGTAATATTAGTAACAATGATATCTTGATATTTTGTTCAGCTTCATAAAAAATGCTTTATAAAATACAAACTGTATTTCCATCGAATTAGACAGATATTGTGTAGTTCATTAAATTGGCCAATAGTTGACAATTTCTGAATACTTCAGGGCAAATCAGAAATTCCCAGAGGAGAAAAAGAAAAGCATGTTGGGCATTATGAAAATGCTTAAAAGAGAAAAAAATAGATTGCCAGGTAGAATAGATTGCTACCTGGCAATCTATTTTTGTTTGACCTTAATTCTTCATTCTGAATTTTTAAAATACTTTGGATTCCAAAACAAAAATTATTCAGAGTATTTTTAAATGACAACAAGTTAAATAATCTCAATATTATAGGTTTTCTTTTCACTGAGGCATTAAAAATGTAATCTTTACTTTCAAATTTTCTGCTTTATTTAACAAAGAAGTCCTGCGTAAGTTGTCCTAATGAAACATTGAAAAACCATTCTCCAGTGTCTAATAAAAAACAGACCCATTATTTAATAGTTGCTGTACATATGTATATGCTTCCATTCCCAGGTCTCTTACAGTATGTGTGTGTACATATTTGTGTGTGTGTGTGTGTGTGTGTGTGTTTAGTGCTACCCATTCCAATAGAATCTAGAGCTAAAATGGTTCCTGTTTCTTTATAGTACTCTTTTAGTTGACAGTCTTTTTTGTCCTATAGAGATTTTTCTTTCAATGAATAACCCAGACTCAAAGTGCATATTGGTAACTATATTTTAAACCAAAAAATTCCTCACATAATAAATACATTTTATGCACATTAACTTCGAATTTACTTCAGAAAGCTATTTACAATATAAATAATTATAAATGGGAACACTTTGCAAGATATCATTGACATAGCTAATATTTTCTACTTTACATTCCAAAGTAAAATTTCAAATTACAGCTTTATACTACAATGTCACTAAAAACTATACATTGCAAGACGGTATTTGAAATATTGGCGATCAGTATCTTTTCTCACAAATATAATCCTTTTTATAGCACATTAGTCAAAAAACAAATGTAAAATATTTTATCTTTTTTGAAGTGTCTACTCATAATGTTTCCTTTTTTGAAATATTACCCTTCGGAAAAAAAAGAAAAAAAACTTACAGTACTTCCAAAATTTTTTTCCAGGCCAATTTCATTTCTTTTGAAATGTAAACACATCAGGGTTACCGGGTGTAAGTTTAACAGTGATTACATGTGTCCCAGGTCAGCAAATTAGGGCAAATTAACCCCAACCCCATATAGATTTATGAAAGCAAAGTCCCATGCAGCAAAGTTGCAATAAACAAAACTACAAATGTTTGGTTTAAAATTAGCAATTAGGATTTCTTATGTGAACCATCATTTATTTATTTATGTGTGTGTGTGTGTGTGTGTTATAATTGGATATGGCACATTTTCATGAATATGATATAAAAATCATATTTTTCTGTGTGTGTATGTGTGTGTGTATGCTTTCTGCATACAGTCCTAGAGAAGGAACTCTGAGCAAACCCCTATTTGGCAATGACCACACTCTCACTTTTTGAGTTAAGCACTATCCGTACAACCCTTACAAGAAATTAGCACCACACAGAAATTTCCCCCAAGAATATTTTCTATGTCTGATACCTTTTGCATGTGTCCATAACTGTTGTCATTCATTTAAAATTTAGATGATAACGAATGTTTTATCCACAATTAGTTCCACAGTAAGAACTAGTTCAATAGATTTTTCTGTCTTAGACATAAATCCCTATTCACAAAAACTTGACATTTACATAAACGTTGAATCATTTATTTGGAGGACCATAGGATTTACATTCTTTTTAAAATCATTATGAAAACAGGATGTATGTCAACATCTATGATTTGAGTGAACTAGGGAACCAAATCTGGGCATTCA
Source organism: Pan troglodytes (assembly GCF_028858775.2). Taxonomy (NCBI): domain Eukaryota; kingdom Metazoa; phylum Chordata; class Mammalia; order Primates; family Hominidae; genus Pan; species Pan troglodytes. The sequence goes on from NC_072403.2 coordinate 112,326,944, forward strand.
AACATTTTATATCAGAAAGACTGCGTTTGGTTGTATTAAAGTGTAAGCTATTCCACTAGGCCAGGTGAGTGACCCCAAAATGGTCAAATGCTCAATTTTCCAAATATCAGCATTCACTCTGTCACTTCTAAATACTACTAGGACTGATAGATTGCACTGAATATCTTAGTAATATCCTACTCTTGAAAGAGAGAGCTATAAAAATCAAATGTGTATTCAGAAGATTTCTTTATCTGTGCTGCCATCCATCAAACTTACTTGGTTTAGATCTTGAGGGCGGAAATCTTGTATTTCATTTTAAAATATCTATGCATATTTTCCAAATGGTCTTGTACTATAATTGATCCTCATCCCCAATAAGAAGGAGAAATAAAAATTGGAGCACACTACCCTTTTCTAGAAGATCCCCTAAAGCTTATTTTAAGTGGGATTCTCTGCCCAGAGGCAGCATGTGACAACACGGTATAGAGTGAATTAAGAATAGTGCCCGATGGAAACACTCTAGCCCTATAAAATATAACCAAGAAAGAGCAAGTGGTTTTTCTGTGTAAATACTGAAGGCAATCATTTATTGCATCCTGTCTCATTTTGAATGTCACCTCAGCACTCTCATATTATCTTTTATCAGGCAATTACAGTTTAGGTAAGCGAGCACAATATGACAAAAGACTTGTGGACCGAAGCACACCTAAATATCTGACCTGTAGTGATTGTGACATTAATATTATGCATCCCAAAATAACACATCAAATCTATATATTCCCATTAACAATTTAAACAGAATTTTCCCAAGAAAGATTGGGGAAACTTCATTCACTTCTTTGGTCATCCAAATTTTTAAAGTAGGTATGGCAGGTGAAATGGGCAATAAAGATACTTATTATCACTAGAAACCAGAATTCTACAAAACCATGAGCTATGTATCATCTAATGAATTGATACATATTATACCAGTAATTTGATAGAGCACATTTTTATGTATCCCCAAGGTGATATGAAAATCATACTTCTGTATCTATTTCAATCAAGTTTCATGTTTCTCAACATTTGGTAAACTTATGGAAATCAAGAATTAAAACTAAAGCCACATTAAGTTTAACTGATTAAATTATCGGGAACGTAGTTATTTTATATACTATTTTTAAAAGACACAGATGACATCTTCATTATGAGGAAATATGTTGCTGCACAGAACAAAATAATGTAGATTATAAACACATTTTAACACATTCACATGTATATTAAGAAAGTACATTGTCATCAAATGTCTTAACTTACCTTGGGTCATTTTGTGATAATCATGCCATATTGCAAAAAATGTAAGTTATACAATACAGTGAGTCAATATGACATTTTATGTAATGTAATAAAACTGCTACTATAAAATTATTGACATTCAGTAAATTTTAAAATGGTTATGTACTTAAAACTGGGTCAATCTACCAAAATTTTGAATCAATATATAATTTAGTTAATTCTGTATTCTCTTAAAAATATTGGTCATGTCATTTTAAAGAGCATTATTCCTTCTGATTACTCTCATCTGTGAAATTCATAATTTCTTCCTCTCACCAGTTAACTATCTTCCATTTAAAAATTCCACTGAAATTCCTTTAGTGACAGCCTTTTCTTTAATATCAGTTCATTTTCCCTGGTTCTTAAGTTTCCATTTCTTTTAGCTTCTGTCCCTGGCACATTTGGTAGAATATATAGCCACCAGAAATACCCATCTGTGAAAATTACCTTTCCAAAATACACCATATTCATCAAATATTTTTTCTTCCAAACATCTATCAATCTACAGAATTCTACAAAACCTTTAGCATTCTTAAGACATTACTTCATGTTGCAAATTGATCAAAACTCCATTTTATGTATTCCAAGATTTCTCATAAATAATTTTCTCAAAATTACTAAATACTCTTGTTTGTATAATTCAAAATTTAGTTTTTATTGTATGGTCCCCCCTTGGTATAAACAGGGAGTTGGTTCCAAGATTACCCCCATATAATCAAATTCTCACATACTCAAGTCCTGCCCGTTGGCCCTGTGGCGCTCACTTATACAAAACATCAGCCCTCTGTATACTCAGGTTTCACATTTCTCCAAATACTGGGTTTTTTATCTGCATTTGATTGGAAAAAAAACCACACATAAGTGAATCTGCACAGTTCAAACCCATGTTATTCAAGGGTCAACTGCACTTTGAATTTTTTGAAAATATATATAACCACTAACTTTCTCACTTACTTGCACTTTTTTGCATTTACAGCACAAATGTTAACATTATTTAATTTTATGTAGCCTCTCCTTTCATATACAAACAACCCAGTACTCATCTTTCATATTATCGTTCAGATTGTCACCTACCTATGGACTGTGAAATAACTGTGTTAAATGATGAAAATATACTACTAATCCCTGAGTATTCAATTTCATGTTCTGTTTCCAAAATTGTAAGTCAAGTTCTGCCAGTACATTCCCTTCCTTAAATATGGCAAGAGTTTTGGGAACGGGACTCCTAGGAAATATTATCTATGAAATCTCTCTAATCACTTATATCATTTTGCTTTAATTACTAGAGAATAGAGCATTAAATAAATCTTGCTATTTTTCTTCTCTGTCATAAATTTCTACCAACTACATTTTGGCTAAATCTAGAAAGTTAACTGTAACCTGCCTAAAGGAGCCCACACACCTGCTTAAGTCACAAAGCATCTAAACTTCTGTGTACAGAAAAAACAGAATGATCAGTCTTGAAAACTCATAGCAGAGAGTTAATTAGGAAATAAGCTCAGTTCTGCTCTATCACAGAACATGAACGCTGGGGCTGCCTTACAAACCAGGAAACTAGAGCCCAGGCACGGTGAATGGTACAACTGTGGTCACAAAATTAAGTTACAGGTAGGGCCAAAATTAGAATCCAGAGATCTAGTCAGCTGGCCTTTCTACTATACCACACAGATGTAAGACCAAGTTTGTTGTTTACAAACAATAAGGAAAATAAACATTTTGCCTATTCCTTCAGAGTACTGCTCTTAGCTCTTAACTACTTGTCTATCAGCCTAAGCTTTTATCTTAGACTCTCTCCTGAGGCTTTCCACATGTTGTCACATTGGCACATATGTGCTTTGAAACATTTTCAAACACTTAACACTGCTGTCATGTGGCACTTCACTGGTTTTCCTTTTATTTTTGCACCTATTGGTCTTTTTTCTGGGTGAATTGGTTTGAATTTTTTATTTAGTTGGTTTTACAAGCAAACCCCAAATATGTTGTTTACTTATGCTGAGCCCTTAAATTGTGTTAAACTTTGAGATATCATTTTATTTCACTCTGCCTCTGGCCTTTCCATATTCATAGAACTACTTCCAATTGAGCACTCCAGGTTTTTGATGTGTGTCCCAATATCTCAGTGTTCTTACTTAGAAAAACCCTCAGCGCCATGTCAGTGCAATCCTGGTCCTTGTCTAACTGAAAAGCAAGGTGAAAAATTACCTCTTCCTGATTGTTTATAATGGATACCAGGTGAAAACTCATTTTTCCACCATATCCAGAACCATTTCTCTAATTTATGCCTGAACCAAATGAGCTGGCTGATTTGAAACCACAAAGAAGTCAGTTTATAAGATGTATCTCTCTCTTTCTCAGTTATTTTGGGAATGGAAATTTCGTTAAGAAGTTTAGTGTGACAGAGTCAAAGAAAATTACCCATTTTTGATGTATTTACATTACATAGCCTATATTTCCATATGTAAAATGTATACTGCAGTTTGTAAGTAATAGTTTGTGTGTATGAGGATCACTGGATAGTCACAATGCAATGTTGTCATTCATCAGTCCTCTCATGTAGTATATATGCACACTTGATCTACATGAATATTTTTCAAGTCAAAATTTACCTATTCTGGTTCCCATATAATTAGAGGGGAAATTTGTGTATTCAATTTAGCTCCCTTTTCTGTGTATAACCCTGAATGCTAGTGCTATGTTTTCTTTGATTTTATAGGAACACGTATCAAATACCCAGTAACTTAAGTTATACTCTCTAACAATCTGTGACATAGTAAATGCTGGTAATGGGGTATTAAACTATAAATATGTTTCAGAGATCCTTAAAGAACAAAATATTTCAGCAAAACATCAGCTTCCGTTGGTTATTATAACAGATGTTCCCTTGTGTCCTTGTGCTGGGTCTGGTTGCATCCTCAGATGGGAAGTTACATCAAAGTGTGAGCCATTACAGCCCAAGGAATAGTTTCTAATGGTTTCGCTGTCATATAAGTGCTCCAGGGCATATCCAGTTAATGTGTAAGCATGCTTGTCCAAATACTGCCGGTGAGAGCCAAAGCAGTTTGGAGAGACAGTAGGGTGGTCTCCTGCTGTCTGATGAGGAGATATATCCGAATGCAGATAGTCTTTAGCTAGGATCAAACTGGATTTTGAAATGCGATCCGAATTGGGACTACTTATCCGAGATAGTGCGGTGGGACTGTTGTCATAGTCGTTTTCACGGGGGCTCAACATTTTTCCCTCTCTCTGCTGGATATGGTCACATGGTGAAGTGTTGGCAAGAGCAGAGCCATGGCAGATTTCACCTGTTGGTGGGGGTTGTTGGTAGTTTGCAAAACACAGGGAGTGTTTTTTCCCAGCCCCATTAATGGAAGCCAGTTGGTCTGAGGGGGCTTTCCTTAGCTGTAATCTGTTCTCTTCTTCTTTAATCATTTGCTGAGTGGCTCTTATAAGAGTTTCAATTTTGCTGGGTTCATGTGGGCTACTTTGATACTGCTCAGTACGATATCGGTCACCTGATTCACTGGCCGACCCAGGGTCTGGAGAACTGACCACACTATCTTCATCCCAATGACCTCGCCCTAAAAATTAGAAAAAGTCAAAAGTAAGTGATCTCAGAATTCACCCTCAAAATAAGTATATTTCCTTTACCTATTAAAATAAACTTTATATCTTTCATTTTTAATATATGCACCAATATTTGAAACAGGCTCACATGATGTGAGCACATGAGTGACACATGACACTCTATGTGTCAACTCTCTGTACTGGATTCATATAAAATCAGTGAATTTTAAATGCAGACCAAGTTTATAACAAGTTTCTTAGAAGATAAACCTTGTTCATTGTGAATGACAATTAGCAAAATGGTAAAGTGTGTTTATACTTCTCCATGGATATATGTTATTAGACCTGTCTGACTGGAAATAAGAGAAGGATGCATAGAATTTGGTTTATGTTATTCTGTAGAGCAGTGCCATGTTAAATTGATGCTTGAAAAATGTTTTTGATTGGATTTGAGGGAAATAATGATACAGGCTGAACTATTCTCTCACTTCCAAATAAATAACCTAAAATGTTAGTATTGCTAAATATATCTTAAGTAGAGTTAAAATAAAGCTCTAATATATCTTAAGTACGGTTACAATAAAGCTCTAATGTTCATTTTTAGAGTATTTGAAGGTTAAAAATATACATCTATTCACATAGATATATATGTAAGCATAGATGGATATAACTGAAGATTATAGATATAGATACAATCTTGTCCGAATAAAAACATAAATATTATCAAATTTAGGGGTAAACATCTCAGCTTTACAGGTAATCATATAGTAACTCAGTTACCTTAGATTGTTTTTGAAGTAAGGTAAAGAATAAGGCCGGGCATGGTGGCTCACACCTGTAATCCCAGCACTTTGGGAGGCCCAGGTGGATGGATTACCTGAGGTCAGGAGTTCAGTACCAGCCTGGCCAACATTGTGAAACCCCGTCTCTACTAAAAAATACAAAAATTAGCTGGGCGTGGTGGCAGGCACCTATAATCCCAGTTACTTGGGAGGCTGAGACAGGAGAATTGCTTGAACCCGGGAGGCAGAGGTTGCAGTGAGCCGAGATCGCGCCATTGCACTCCAGCCTAGGCGACAAGAGCGAAACTCTGTCTCAAAAAAAAATTTTTTTAGACAATATTTATAATTTTAATAACAACCTGTTTGGAGCCAAGGAAAGAGATAAAATATGGAGGAGTAGTGCATCCAAAGTATATTCCATACATCAAATTATTCTCAAAACAGTCTGAAGTCAATATAAAAAGAGAGAAGAGAAACAAGTAGGAATATATGAAAGCTGTAAACTGCTTAATGCAGCAGAGAAAGCCTGGATCACACTATTCGTTGCTTTCCTTTTATCTTTTCTTCTTGTTTTATTTCTAATATTTTCTTCCAGATCCTGTAGGTTAAGCCAGGATTTTCACTTAACTCTATTCTTTGGCAAGTAATTGCCCTTTGCTCTGGGTTTCCATTACCAGTCTACCAAACTAGAGATACTCAAAAAGTAAAATCAGAAAAATAGAAAGCAAGAATAGAAACAGATTAAAATTACTCAGCTTCTGAGTGGTATCTGACAGGAAGGTTTATTAATGGAAACAATATTGTCTAGCACATGTCTCATTCTAAAGACAAGAGTAGTAGTATTGGGGCCTTCAGATCAATCCTAATGTCACTGACTTTTAATGAAATAGGGAGGATTCCAAAGACCGGTCTGGACCCAAGCTTGGGATGGACGGAATGAGCTCTCCTTAACCAGTTTACTTTGAAATGAACAAAGGGAAGCATTAGCAACAATCAAAGCTTTAGCTATGGTGTCCATTTCGACGTGTTTATAAAGCCATGTAATTATCCCAAGGTGAAAATCCCAGTGCATTCTACATATTGCTTCATCCTTCACTCACGGGGTCATCATTGTGGGTTGTCATAATGATGGGGAAAGGGGAAGTTACTGGCATTTAATGCCCAGAAAGGTTAAACATTTGAGATATGTGTGACTGTCCATAAAACAAAGACTGGCCCTCTCCAACATATCAATAGTGCCCTCATTGAGAAACACTGCTATGACCAAATGAGCCTACCGACTATTCAAGTCCACATTTGAAGCACGAAAATACAAAAGAAAATAATGTATGAGGAATGTAAATGCGTACACACTACAAATTCAATAGACATATTCAATAATAAACTATGTAATTTCTATACTTTCTGATGTTTAAAATAGGAATCACTTTTATTCACTTGTCAAAACTAAGTGTATTTAGCAAATACAAGCAAAATTAATAACTGAGTGAACTTTTTTTTAAATCCCATTGGTTCTGATTTGTAAATCAAAGAAGATAACTATTTGGTCATTCACTCTAGTGTCACAATGTGATGAACCTGCCCAGGGCCTAATGCTTGGAGTTCGGGAACCCTTTCACCTGCTCTTACCATGGATCCTGTGGACTGAAGCGATGTGAGGCATGCTGTTTTCATAGGCTTCTCTGCTTTCTGGGGAGGCCTTTGTCAGGGGCAAGGCTGCGCGAGAGCCCCACCAGGGCTCCCTCCCGGCCTGCGGCGTTCCCAGGAAGTACCTGCCTGCCTCACACCGGCCTCCTTCACAGGCCTGGGTATGGAAATGCCTCTCTTCCACCAGCCTCGAGTGGTCAAGCGCAAAGCCATAGCAGAGAGAGCTGCGGTCCGAAAACTGTCTGTAGGCGCACGATGCGTCGTGCTGGGAGCCAGGCCTATCGGCGGGGTCCAGAAGCTGCGGAGAGGCCGTGTCCGTCAAGGGACTTCCGCCCCACTGGCTGTCATGATCAGATTCCGATCTTTCTGTGTGAAATCCCGAATACTGAAACCGAGTAGGGGAGAAAAGTCCATTTCAAAAATCAATCGATCAGTAAGAGAAAACAAACAAACAAAAAACAGCCTTTATTTACTCTACAAGCACCCTTAAGGTCTCATCGTCCTGAGGTCGTCAAAATAACCGTTGCTTTGGCATCATGGCTGTGCACACCTAACTTGGAATTACTTCATTCATTATGATGCTTCCAAAGAAAATCCTTTTGGTTGATGAAAGCAGGAGATAAAGATAATAATGGCAACCATCGACTGAAGTACTAGGCACTGAATGAAGTGCCTCATATGAACTATCCACTTAGCTCCTGCAGTAAACCCTTAATGGCGCTATTAGTATCCCCAGTTTATGGATAGAGAAGCTAACGCTCAGAGAGAGAAAGTGATTTGCCCAAAGCCACAGTGTTAGCAGGTGACACAACCAAGATTCAGACCCAGGTTCTTCGTCTACCCTAACAGTATTGCCAAAGAGAGATTCCAAGTAAGTTCCATATTTTATTTCTATTTGCTTTCCATGTATTTTTTGGTTTTGACAGGGTCTGGCCCTGTCCCCCAGGCTGGAGTGCAGTGGTGTGATCATGGCTCACTGCAGCCTCCACCTCCTGGGCTCAAGCAATCCTCCCATCTCAGCCTCCTGAGTAGGTGAGATCACAGGTGTGCAACAATACACAGCTAATTTTTAAATTCTTTGGTAGAGACAGGGTCTTACTTTGTTGTCCAAGCTGGTCTTGAACTCTGGAGTTCAAGCAATTCTCCCGCCTCAGCCTTTCAAAGTGCTGAGATTATGAGGTATGAGCCACAACACCTAGCCTACATTTTTTCTTAATTAAAACAAACAAAAACCTAAGGTTTAAGGCTCCAATCTCCTGAAACTTAATCTTCATTAAGTTAACTCTGTTAACTCTCTGAGGGCCATGCTGGATAGATGGCAGAATAGTTAATAAACGCTTACCTAATTCAATTGCAATGTAACTCTTAAGAAGTCTTATCCTATATAAGAGTTGGGCCTCTTCACTAGGATGTGCCTCTTGTTTAGAAGATAAAACTTGAAATATGCATAGGGTCACCAGAAAATAACAAGCCACAGGCATTGCTGTGCCTTGTTGGAATTAAATGGCTTATCTACTCCCAGACTATTTGGTCAGATTTTGAAAGAGAACATAAAATGCTTGATAGATCTCCCTAGGAAGTGTGCTCAGTTTGAAGGCCCTCACAAGCCACTAAAATCAGTAATATAACAATAATTTTTACCAGTTTTTGGTTGCCTAATGCCAAACAATTCTAGGTATTGTAAAGAGATTACCTACTATGATAATGATGGATGCCATTTATTGAGAGCTTACTATGTGTCTGGCAATATTCCATATACATTCCATATACATTTTGTCGTTTAATCCTCACAACCACCAGAACATAATATAGCTCCATTTAATACAGGAAGAAAGGACATTACTACAAGTTTTAATAAGATGACACAGCCACCTCACAGTCTATCTGGTCTCAAAGACTGCACTTGAAACCATGATTTTACATTTCAGATAAAACAGTGCTAACGAAAAAAGGAGAGAAAAAAAGATCCAATATTAGGGAGATTTGCAGTGAAGGGGCAGGAACTGTTTCACAGTCCCAGGAACCAAAATACAAGTCCATTTTAGACTTTTATTTCTTACCCCAGAATAAACAGGGGTGGGCACATGTGGTGTTGTGGAGGGAAGAAGAAAAATTCCTAGGCTCCACTGCTGTTCCCTTGTCGCCCATGATGAGAACTTCACAGGACAAAACAAACTTTCCCCTCACCACTAGGCCCACCCTGTGGGAATAAGAATCCTGGGTCTTCCCATTTCAGTAAAAAGAGGCAACTCAGCTGAGGGCTGTTGGGGACAGAGAGATGAACTACACAGGTTCCTCTGGGGAACCTCCAAAGTATGCCAATATAGCATGCTCAGAACAGAGTCCTGTGCAAATTCCAGGTCAAAATTTTTCCTTTGCCATTTCTAATTATTACTTTAATTATTTTCCACCTACACATATGGACTATCAGCATATTCCATCAAGAAAAAAAATTAGAAAATCCACCTTATCTCCCTGCAGGGTTGTAGAATAGGAGACATCAAGGCATCCTGGGGCTCGGTACCTACATCATGCCTTCCGCATGCCATCATCCTCTTCTTCCAGTGAACCCAGACTCTCTTTTCACAAGATATCACCTTCACTTTCACCAAAGCAGGGCTGGCGCTTCCTCACCTTACTGAGTGGGGATCCAAGTGCTATACATGTGTTCCTTGAGAGTACCATCCATGTGCTTGCCTCAGAGAAACTCAGACCATCAGTGTTATTCCAAGCTAGGAGTTGCCCAGATTCTGCTTGTTTTTATAAAAGTATAAACCAGGTCTATTTCTGAGGTACTCCAGTCAAGACTTTTGAGCCCTGTTAAGAGGGGGAAAAGCTTTCTCTGAGTGTGTATGGGAAAGTGCTATTGGCGCAACAGAGAAGAACATTCTGTCCTTCAATCACAATGAAAATTCAACAAGAGACAACCTGGGCATACAGGAGGTATACATTTCAAGAGCACCCAAAGAAGAATTTGAAGGATAAGCCTCTTGTCAATAGGCAGGAAACTACAAGAATACCAAGCGCATTGCCCTGAGATATTCAAGCAGGCAGAAGTTGGGTGGTTCAGTTAGTCCAAGACCTCACACTGCTTAGGAGATACAGAGGAAAAGCCTCACAGTAAACCTTTGTTTTCAAGACCTATAAATTTGCACCAGTGGGCACCATCAAAACTCTGAGCCACGTTCATCCCTTTAAAATGAACTGCACTTGATGTAAACTCTATTGAGGACACTACAGCCGCATTACTTGATCCAAAATATCTCAGGTATTCAGTAAATATTTGAGGAAAGAGAGAAGGCAGAAAGAGAGGAAGGCAGCCAGCCAGTATATGTAGTGTGTGCGGTGCAATGAATGAATGCTGCATAAAAATGCAGTAGTGGGTTTGATTAGACTTTATCTAACTTGTCTTTCAGCTCTAATACTCTGTACAATATAATAACTATTTGGTATCCTTTTTAGTTTTGAAATGTTTGATTCCTGTGCCTGTCCCTACATCTCAGTTATTGGAAGAAAATAATTATTGAGAACAATAATCCAAGCCTACAAATTTTTATTGTCATAACTATAAAAAGAAAGTTATTGTGTAAATTATAATTTTACTATAAGGCCAATTTTCCCTCCAAGTATCCCGTTATGACACAATTTCATTAGGAATTACATGCTGCCTTTTGGTCAATGAATTATATTCTAGAGTCTTCTGAGTTTGAAGGATAATGGCAACCACTGTAATCTGGATCTGTCCACATATTCTGCCCTTAAGACCTATAAGGTCATTAAGAAGCACAAATTAAGTCACACATGACCCATACTATCAGCATTACTTGGAGGCAGAAAATGTGACAAACTTCAAATATGCTCAACTGATTTTTGACAATTCAGTGAAGGAAACATAAACTTCTCAACAAATGGCGCTAGAGTAATTGGACACTCATAGGCAAAAATCAAATAAATCTCAACCTGAGTGTCACAGCTTATATAAAAAAAACTCAAAAGGTTCACAGACTTAAATGCAAAACATAAGATTATAAAGCTTTTAGAAAATAACATAAAAGAAAATCCTCAAGATCTAGGACTAGGTAAGGAGTTTTTAGACTTGACAACAAAAACACAATCCATAAAAGAAAAAAAAGATATATTGAACTGGATCAAAATTAAAAACTTTTGCTCCAAAAAAGACCCCGTGAAGAGGATGAAAAGACAAGCTACAGGAAGGGATAAAGCATTTACAAACTACATATCTAACAAAAGACTAGCCTCTAGAATGTATACAGAACTCCCAAAACTCAACAACAAGAACAACAAAAAAGAGTGAAAGATATGAAGTGGCACTTCACTGGGTAGGATATACAGATGGCAAATAATCATATGAAAAGATGTTCAACATCATTAGTGACTAGGAAGATGCAAATTAAAACCACAATGAAATATCACGATACACCTATCAGGCTGGCTAAAATAAAAAATAATGACAACACCAATTGCTGGCAAAGATGTAGGAAAACTGGATCACTCATACAATGCTGATGGGAATATAAAATGGTGTACCTAGTCTAGAAAACAGTTTGGCAGCTTCTTAAAAACTAAATGTGCAATTACTATATGTAATCCTGGAAATTTATCCCAGAGGAATAAAAACTATATTCATATAAAACTTGCACACGAATATTTATAGCAGCTACCTCCCTCCACTTCCAAGTCCTCTTTAATTGTTTCCTTTCTTTTTCAATGTGGAAAAATACAAGTAACATAAAATTTACTATTATCCATTTTTAAGTATACAGTTCAGTGGCATTAAGTACATTCATGGTGCCATGCAACCATCACTACCATTCATTTCCAGAACTCTTCATTTTACAAAACTGAACTCTGTACCCATTAAACAATAACTCCCCATTCCCTCTTCCCTTCAGTTCCTTAACAACCACCATTCTAATTTCTGTCTCTATTACTTTGACTATTTTAGGTACCTCACGTAAGTAAATTCATAGAGTATTTGTCTCTTCGTGACTGGTTTGTTTCACTTAGCATTATGTTCTGAAGGTTCTTCCATGTTTAAACAGATGTCAAAATTTCCATCCTTTTTAAAACTGGAGAGTATTCTATTGTATATACCATGATTTGTTTATCCATTCACTCATTGATGACACTTGGGTTGCTTCTACCTTTTGACTATGAAGCTACAATGAACATGGGTGTACAAATATGTCTTTGAGACTCTGTTTTTAATCCTTTAGGGTATATTACCAGAAATGGGATTGCTGCATCATATGATAATTCTATTTTGAATTCTTTGAGGACCTGCCATGCTGTTTTTCATAGAAGCTGCACCATTTTACATTCCCATTAATAGTACAACGGGTTCAAATGTATCTACATCCTCACCAACACTTGTTATTGTGTGTGTGTGTGTGTGTAGTAGTAGTAGTAGCCATCCTAATGGGTGTGAGAGGTGTCTCACTGCAGTTTTGATTTGCATTTCTCTAATGATTAGTGATGTTGAGCATCCTTCTGTAGGCATATTGGTCATTTGTAAATCTTTGGAGAAATGTCTATTCTCAAGTCCTTTTCCCATTTTTGAATTGAGTTGCTTTTGTTGTTATTGAGTTGCTATAGCTTTATTTTTAATAACCAAAAACTGGAAACAACTCAGATTTCCTTCAAAAGATGAATGGTTAAACAAAATATGATATATTCATACCAGGCAATATTACTCAACAATAAAAAAGAATGAACCATTGATGCATGCACCAATGTGGATGAATCTCCAGTGAATTATGCTGAGTGAAAAAAGTCAATCCAAAAGGCTATATGATTCCATTTCTACAACATTCTTGTAATGACAAAATTACAGATATGAAGAACAGATTAGTGCTTGCTAGGGTTAATGACAAAAGCAGGAGTAGGAGAGAAGTAGATGTGGTCATAAAAAGGCAACATAAGAGATCCTTGTGGTAGTGAAATTGTTCTATATGATGATAGTAATAATGCAACATCCTGGTTGTGACATTGTACTACAGCTCTGCAAGATGTTACCACTGGGGAAACCAGATAATGAGTAAATGGGCACTTTCTGTGATACCTACATTTTAACTTAGAAGTACATCAAAATTACAATTTGATTAAAAACAGAAAAATAGACAAATCAAGAAAACACATTAAATATAGCATAATGCATTCAGTAAGTATTAAATAATATGACAGCATTGAGTCAAACATATCAACCCCATCCATAAATGTGAATTGGCTTAAATCACCAATTTTAGAAAAGAATTTTCTGATAATTTATAGAGCAAACCCAATTCTATATTGATCATGTGACATGCCTAAAACACAGTTTCAAAAGGCTAAAAATAAAGGGAAAGGCAAACATAAACAAGGCAAATGTAGACAATAAGAAACCAAGAGTTTGGATTGTAAAACCAAGCAAAGTAGAACTCAGGCTTTAAAAAAAGCATTAAATAAAACAAACAAAACAAAAGACATTTTATGTTGCTAAAAGCCAGAATTCACAAAGAAGATAGAAATGTTATGAATATTTATGCACCAAATAACATTGCAATGCCATCTACATGAAGCAAAAACTATAGGAGATATGAAGGAGATATAGAAACATCCTGACAAATAAAAGACTAACATACCACTCTTAGTAACAGAGTAAAGTAAATTTTAAAATAATAAAGACAACAGAAGACTTAAAAAAAAAGAAAACCAATCAGTTAAATTGTATGGCTACATATCACTTCACATACTGATAATAAAGAAGAAAGCTTCTTGATGTAGATGCCCAATCATCAAAATCAAGCAAATATTAGGTAACAAAGAAAACCTCAGTAAATTTCATGGAGTAGAAATATAAACAACACCCTTTGATCACAATGCATAAAAATGGAAATTAAAAACAAAATTTAAAAAAACGCTTCAACCTGAAAAAAAAACTTTTAAATAATCCTTGGGGAAAATAGGCAAACACAAATTACATAAATTAAATACAGAATTCTGGAGGTAAAAACTGCATATCCAGACCTATGAGATACACAGCTTTGAATAGCTTTACATAGGAATGATAGGGACATGTCAAAACGACACAGGAGCCAGCTTAAAGGAATTGCCTCTGGCCAAATACAGAAAAACTTAAGCAAAAGTAAATGACAGTAATGAATAAATTGTAACCCACTAAATAAATCCATGGGTCCAAACTGGTAAACACAGTAGCTAATAAATGGGGAAACATACAGGAATCTTCCTTACAGTAGAGTGCCAACTGATGAATATGGAGGGAGTAGTTGAGGTAGAAAATATACATTTTGCAATCACCTCAATAAAGATTTATTTAGGCACAGATGATCATGGATGATAAATCTCGGGGAAAAACTGTTGAGAAATAGGCTATTTTTATGGTCTTAAAGGGTTTCCCCACAGATTGCTTTTTAATTAGAAGGGGAAAAAACAGCTATACAGTAAAGAAACCAAATGACACTTTCACCAGGTGATCAAAATTAACATCACCACCCAACTCAGAACAGATGGACATCATGTGCCTCTGGATGTGACAGACACTCCGAAGACACAACCTCACTAATGAAGTATTCCAGTGGATCGTGGATAACGTATAACCAGAATCTAACCATGAAGAATAAGCACACAAACTCAAATTGAAGAACATTCTGTAAAATAACTGGGCTGTGTTCTTCAAAAATGCCAATAATATGAAAGAAAAGGCCAGGCTAAAGAACTATTCAGATTAAAGGAGATGAAAGAGGCATGAAAATTAAATGCAATATAGACTCTTGGACTAAGTCTTGTACTAGAGAGAAAATAACAAATGCTATTAGGGACGTTACTGGAGAAATCTTACATCTTACACCTGTAAGATTAGATAAAAAGCATCTTATGAATGTTAAATATTCTGATATTGATAATTGTGCTGTGGTTACATAAGAGAATATTCTTGTCCTTAGGAAATACACATCGATGTATTAAGGTTTAGGTAGAGGCATGACATATGTAACCTACTCTAAAATGGTTCAAAAAAATAAATAATAATGAGGGCAGAGGGAAGGGAAAGAGAAAAAAATGGTAAAGCAAATGTGGCAAATGCTAAGCACTGGTGAACCTAGTGTACAATTATACTATTCTTGCAACTTTTCTTAAAGTATGTAATCATTTTAAAATAAATATTTGAACATCAGAAAAATCCCATATAGTAAACTTATGTCTTATTTTTATAGAATCATTTCAGACAAAGCCCTTTTTTAAACAACATGTTTCTGAAGAAATGGAAACTTGTTTTAATAAAGCTATAATTTAATTGTTTAAATCTTTGTTTTTATTTCTGACTGTTAATATTTTGCATATGAAAATATAAAGTTATCAACTAGCAATTTCAGTACAAACAAATCTTGGATTCAGACATGGGCGTATCCTGATCTACTGCCATTTCATATGACTTGTGCAAAGGATCACGTTTCTTGGTCCTTGGTTTTCCCATTTGTAGAATAGGAACAGACTACCTTATAGGATTGCAGTAAGAATCAAATAAATAATATGTATAACAGCACTAAAAAATACAAATGGTACAGATATGTATGTGTCATGTAAAGGTCCTTGATTAATCACTTTCATTTAGGTAAACAGAAATGGTTACCATCTTGTAAAAATTATTTTCTGCTGTAGACTATATTGTCTAGAAAAACCATGTTTTCAGTACCATCTTATAGGCAGGAAAAGATAAGATATATATGTTAAAGGATTAAAAAAAATCAATATTCCCAACTGCAGAAAGAAATCAGGCCACTAGCCAGTCATCTAAATAGTAGGGCCTTTTCTTCCAAATACTCCAGTTTTCAAAGCTGAAGGTAGTTTGGTACCAACAGTTTTTATCATTTACACTTTGATTAAGAGCCTACAGATGTGTTTTAAGAGTGGCGAGGAGGGAGAATCATGGTCAATTAGGTTTCAGGCAAGCCTGTGGATGGTTCTCCTAGCCTTTCTTGGTATTGACACTATTTTCTTTTCTTTTTTCTTTCTTTTTTTTTTTTTCTTTTTTTTTTTTTTGAGACGGAGTCTCGCCCTGTCGCCCAGGCTGGAGTGCAGTGGCATGATCTCGGCTCACGGCAAGCTCCGCCTCCTGGATTCATGCCGTTCTCCTGCCTCAGCCTCCCGAGTAGCTGGGACTACAGGCGCCCGCCACCACGCCCGGCTAATTTTTTGTATTTTTAGTAGAGACGGGGTTTCCCGTGTTAGCCAGGATGGTCTCGATCTCCTGACCTCGTGATCCGCCCGCCTCGGCCTCCCAAAGTGCTGGGATTACAGGCGTGAGCCACCGCGCCCGGCCGGTATTGACTGTTTTCAAGTAAAACAGTCATGCTTTATGAGCTAGAGAGTATTTGCTTTTCTTCCTTTGAAAAGATAACAATGTTTTCTCTTATACTTAAAGCTGAGAAACTGAGTTATTCCTTTATTTTCATTAGATTATATCAATTAAGAAAGTTCAGTAAAAATCTAGCTTTAATTTTCCTGAAACCTCTTTCTTCTTAGAAAATTTTTTGTCATTCTGAATACTGTGCACCTTAATTTACCTCAATTTCATATTTAAGTTTTAATTTTCAAAACAAGCATTCATTTTGCAAATTAAAATATGAGTCAGATGATGGATGCCCTTGTTCTCATGAAACATGCAACCAAATGCCAGCCACCAAAGGTGGGCTGAGGCTGGCAAGCAAAAAGCTCACATGACTGCCAAATCTGGATTTCAGATGACATCCACAGTCCCCCAGCTCTCCTCTGGAATTCAGCTTATAACAGAATCATTCCTTCTAGAACAGACTGATAATTCATCAGGTTAAAGGCCTGAGCCATCCCTTGGGGCTTAATATGCACCCAATGGGATCTATTTACAAAAATTCATTCTAACATTCATTCTAATATTTATTAAGTGCCTGCTTTGCAAGGCGGCATGCCAGGTGATAGGAGAAATACAGCCCCCCCTTCAAGGTGTTCACATTAAGAGGGATATAAATAATGCACAGAATATAACTTTAATACACTTTAGAAAAGGCAAAGACCTGAATAGAGAGAAAAACAAAATAGGAGTTCAAAGAAGGAAAACATTACTGTTTCCCTTAGTAAATAAGTTATTTAGGAAAAAGGAAAAGAACTGTGATGTATTAAGAAGCAACTTACTATATGATTTGCTTATGCTAACTAATACCCATTACAACAATAGTTACCATTATAAAACACTTGCTATGCATTCATCACTATGCAGATTCCGTACACATTGTTTCATTAAATGCTAACAACATCTTAAAAGTATTATTAATCCCTTTACAGACATAACAAATAAGGTTCAAAAAATTTTTTTGCCCAAAGTTGCATGATTGTGAAGTTTAAGAGGGGACATGTAATTCCAGAACTCTTACTCTTTTCACTGTCCCATACTTCAATATACTATACTTAGATAAGAAAGACAACAGTGTCCTACCCCCTATGCAGTAATAGATTTCAAGTCCCCAAGAATCTTTTTACAAAGGGGACTTTCTCCAGCCTCTACACCCCGTAAACCACCTCCACACACCCTTAGGTATGTCCTCTAATCACTCAAACAGTCTCATACCACAAGTACACCCACAGATATTCTTCTTTTGATTACGGTCGTTAAGATTCATTCCTGCTTCAACAGCATGTTCCAGACAGGTGCTCTGCATTCATCTGGATGTGGCAGCAACCACCCAGCCCAGGAAAAATGCCAGATGTTCCAACAATAGATGTTACAGTTATCTATTTTTATTCTGGCAGCTCATTGAGGTTTTTATCATTTATAGCTGTAAAATATATAAAAAGACCCTCTTCTGGTAAAGTCCTGTTTTTCATGAAAAACTTTCACTCTATCAGGCATGAGCAGCTTTCCTCTTGATTTGTGTCTGAACTATGAGAAAAGAAAAATCACAGATGCAGACTGCATTGTACTAAGAACATATGCATGCTTTTAAATCACTTTTATCTTTTTTTTTTTTACTAATGTAACCCTGAAACATGAAATATGTTCTTTTTTTTCATTCACTGTTATGGGAAGAACAGATGGTGAAAGGGTTAGATTAAAGTAATACAGCATGTCCGTTAAAATAACCCCCACTTCTCGGGATGCTTCCCTCAAACAGGAGTACTGTTTACTATAAAGAATGGCTTTGGCTTACACACATTGGAAGTTGCCAGGAGTTTTCTCAAGGATAAACACAGGAGTAAGAGAAAAACTAATGTCAGAATCAAATGTATTTTTAAATGACAATAATGCAACTTATTTTGCTAATCTGAGAGGCTGATGGAAACCATTTGCCTGTGATAACGTAGCTGAACAGCAGTCAAATAATAAAGTTCATTTCTAACTTGAAAAATTTTAGTACCTAGAAAATACAACTAAATAAAGCTGCAAAGAGAATATCAAGTAGAAATTATTTTCTACATTCCTGCACTCCTACAAATAATAGAAATTTTTGCTGCCATTTCATTTCTAATTTATCTTATTAGTAAACAGCAAAAATAAATCTATATAATATATATTAATAAAAACTAAGTATAATATGATTTCTAGACAAGTCTCACAAATTTTTAGCATTGGAAAAGAACCCTCCTGAGATATGTTTATGAAATTTAATTCAATTACATATAGTTCCTAAAGAATTAAGCTTTAAAAAAAACTTCAGGAAAAGTTGGAGAATATATTCTAAAAGAAAAATTACATCAACCTTGAGTCACATTCCAGAGTTGAGGATAATTTTGCTAGAGGAACTGAGCAGTAAATATACTCATTTATACTATAAATAATTAGATGGTAAATACTGAATCAAAATTCAGTTAATAAAAGTTTTAAATATTTTGTCCATTTCTTCCTTCATTTTAAAGAATAATATGAATTATCAGCTTCCCAAAACCAATTTTAAAGTATTTCTTCACAAGATTTCTCCCCATTATTTTATAATTTGATTCATTTATAGTTTAATCTATTATTTATTGTGATTTTTTTACCTTTTATCCATGTTTTAGTCATATTTAGCTCAAAAACATATTCTGGCAAGAAATCTTTTATACATGTAAATTCTCTGATATATTTCATGAAGTAGAAACATGGGAAGTTTTAAAAATATGCCTCAAATGTGGTTTGAAATGTCATAGGCCTTCTCTTAATCCACCCCACCCCCCAAAAAAAGTTACAAAAATGTTCCTGGGATTTGGTTCACTCATTTTTCTCACAGAAAAGTAACCATAGTCCACATCTCATTAGCTGTCAGGGTGATGTGCAGCTGGAAGGGAATCAGCACGCAGGACCCAGGGCTGAGTTTCCTTCAGTGTAACTCTATAAGGAATCTCCTACAGGATTCCATATGGAGAGAGTTGTTCCCAAACCATGAAATCTACAATCCATCCCTTTTGTAAATCCAAAGGTGATGTCTTAAAGACTTGCAAGCATTTTCATTGCACTGAATATTTTAATCAGGTAACAATAAATTAGAATAAGTATTTAATTAAGTCCTTTATGTCATGGCATCCACGGCTGTAAATGATTAAGTACATCCCAACTTGCATAGATAATGTAGAAATAGTTCTAGCCCACTGGGTAAAATCCTGGATTTCCAGAACCAGTAGCAGTAATTTTAATTTAAAGTAGCCCATCTTTCATGATGGGCTTCAGGCATGTGCCAGAATCACTTTGATCCTTTCACTGATGCTCTGACTCACTCTCTGATTTTTCATATGTAAGTGGCAGATTAAATGGGTTTGAATTAGATGGGTACAGGTGGTGCCACCTGCTCCAACCCCTTGTGGCAGCTTTGTTTGGTCTTCTACTGCTTTATTCTGTGTTTGGACAAAGCATGGACTGCCCAAGCTGTTCTTGGGAGTGTCCTAGAACTAGGCCAGCAGATTGTCAGGCATATTACCAACCTTCTGCAGGCTGAAAGAGGAGGTCTATCAGATTTGTAATTTTGTAAAAAGAAATTGAAGCTTAAAGGCCTTCCACCAAGTTGAGCAACTGTGAATGGAAGGATAAGTCTACCTTTTCTTCTTCTAAGTCAAGTACAGTAAAAATGAGGAAAACTAAAATAATATAAACTATATTAAACAATATACATCAGATGTATATTATATTATATAATAATATAAACTATATTAAACAATATACATCAGAACCTTTGCCTCAAGCTTTACTGCAGTATAATTGACTACTAAATTGTATACATTTATGGTATACAGCACCATAAATTTAATGTACGTATACATTGTGCAATGAATACCACAAACAAGTTTGTTAACACATTCGTCACCTCACATCGTTACCTTTTGTGTGCATGTGGTGTGAAAACTTAAGATTATTCTTAGCAACTTTCAAGTGTAAAATACAATATTATTAACTATAGTCACCATGCTCTACATTAGATCCCCAGAACACATCCATCTTATAACTGGAAGTTTGTACCCTTTTGATCAACGTCTCCTCATTTCCCCCACCCCCCAAGCCCTGACAACTATCATTCTCTATGAGTTTGATTTTTTTAGATTCTACATATAAGTGAAATCATGCAGTATTCATCTTTCTTTATGTGGCTTATTTCACTTAGCATGATTATCCATTTTTTTGCAAATGGCAGAATTTCCTTCTTTTGTGGCTGAATAATATTTCATTGTATATATATACTTTTTAATCCATTCATACAGTATTCCATATATAAGTGAAATCATACAGTATTCGTCTTTCTCTATCTGGCTTATTTCACTTAGCAGGTTCATTTACTTTGTTGCAAATGGCAGAATTTCCTTCTTTTGTGGCTGAATAATATTTCACTGTACATAGATACATTTTTTAATCCACTCATTCATCAATGAACATTTAGGTTGTTTCCATGTCTTCATTTTGAATAACACTGCAATGAACGTGGGAGTGCAGACATCTCAACATACTGATTTTTTTTCCTTCAGGTATATAAGAAGTGAAGTTGCTGAATCATATCATAGTTCTATTTTTAATTTTTTGAAGAACTTTCATACCATTTTCCATAATGGCTGTACCAATTTACATTCCACTAACTGCCTGGGTTTCCCTTTTCTGCACATCTTTGTCAACACTTACCTTTTGTCTTTTTAAATAATAGCCATTCTAACAGGTACAAGGTGATATCTCATTGAGGCTTTGATTTGCATTTCTCTGATGATTAGTGATGTTGAGCACCTTTTCATGTACATGTTGGCCATTTGTATGCCTTCTTCAGGAAAAGGTCTATTCAGGTCCTTTGCTCATTTTTAATCAAATATTTCCTTCTTCTTTTCTTTCTTTTTTCTGCTTTTCTCTTTTGTTTATTTTGCTATTGAGTTGTACAAGTTCCTTATATGTTTGTGATATTAACTCTTCATCAGATACATGATTTGCAAATATTTTCTCTCACTCCAAAGGCTGCATTTTCATTATATCGTTTCTTTTGCTATGCAGCTTTTTAGTTTGATGTACTCCCACTGATTTATTTTTGCTTTTGTTGTCAGTGCTTTTGGTGTCATGTCTGAAACATCATTATCAAGACCTATGTCAAGGAGCTTTTTCCCTATGTTTTTTTCTAGAAACTTTATAGTTTCAGGCCTTACATTTAGGTTTTTAATCCATTCAAGTTAATTTCATTCTTTGTATGTAGATATCTGGTTTTCCCAGCACAATTTATTGAAAAAACTCTTTTCCCCATTTTGCATTCTTGGCATCTTTGTCAAATAATAGTTGATCATATATATGTGGGTTTATTTCTGGGGTCTCTATTCTCTTCCACTGGGGTATATGTCTGTTTTAAAGCTGGTACTGTTATTGTTTGGATTATTATAGCTCTGTATAATAATATTGTTTGAAGCCTGGAAGTGTGATGCATTCATCTTTGTTCTTCTTTCTCAAGAGGTGCTTTGGATATTCGGGATCTTTTTTGGTCTTATATGAATTTGAGAATTTTTTTTCTATTTCTCTCTTTTCTTATTCCTGGTCTTAGAGGGAAAGTTTTCAGCTTTTCACCATTGAGTATAACGGTAGCCTGCCCTATATTAACTTTATTATGTTGTGTTACATTTATTCTATACTAATTTGTTGAGAGTTTTTATCATGAAAGGATGCTGAATTTTATCAAATGCTTTTTCAGCATGTATTGAGATGATCACATGATTTTTATCCTTCATTCAGTTAATGTGGTATACAACATTTATTGATTTGTGGATGGAACCAACCTTGCATCCCAGGGATAAATCCCACTTGATCATGGTGTATGATCCTTTCAATATGTTGTTCAATTTTGTTTGCTTGTAATTTGTTGAGAATTTGGGTGTCTGTGTTCACCAGGGTTACTGACATGTCATTTTCTTTTCTTGTGGTGTCCTTTTTGGCTTCAGTATCAGGGTAATGTTGGCCTTGTAAAATGAGTTTGGAAATATTTCTTCTTCAATTTTTTGGAAGAGTTTGAGAAAGATTAGCATTAATTATTTAAGTGTTTGGTAGAATTCACCAGCGAAGTCATCTGATATTAGACTTTGTTTTGTTTGGGAGGGTTTTGATGATTGATTTAATCTCCTTACACATTATTGATGTGTTCAGATTTTCTTTTTTTTTTACATACTTTAAGTTTTAGGGAAGTTTTAGGGTACATGTGCACAACGTGCAGGTTAGTTACCTATGTATACATGTAGCCATGTTGGTGTGCTGCACCCATTAACTTGTCATTTAACATTAGGTATGATGTGTTCAGATTTTCTGTGCCTTAATGATTCAGTCTTGGTAGGCTGTATGTTCTGGAAATTTATCCAGAAGAGTAAGTTATCCAATTTGTTAGCATATAATTGTTCATAGGGGTCTCTTATAATCATTGATATTTCTGTAGTATCAGCTATAATATTTCCTCTTCCATTTATAATTTTTTATTTCTGTCCCCTATCATTTTTTTGGTTAGAAAGCTAAAGATTTGTCAATTATGTTGATCTTCTCAAAAAACCAACTCTTACTTCTGTTTATCTTTTCTATTGTTTTCTATTCTCTATTTCATTTACTCCTGCTCCAATCTTTATTAATTCCTTCCTTCTGCTAAACTTCAGTCTAATTTGTTCTTTACCTTATAGTTCCTTTAGGTGTAAAGTTAAGTTATATGAAATCTTTATTTTTTTCTTAATGTGAGTGTTTATACACTTTCCTATTAAAACTGCTTTTGCTGCAACCCAGACATTTTTATATGATGTGTTCCCATTTTCATTCATCTCAAGATATTTTTTATTTCTTTTTTTATTTATTCTCTGATTCATTGGTTGTTCAGGAGTTTGTTAATTTCCATGAAATTGCAAATTTTTCAATTTTCCTCCTGTTATTGTTAGTTTCATACAACCGTAGTCAGAAAAGATACTTGATATATGTCCAACCTTCTTGAATTTATTAAGACTTGATTTGTGGACTAACATATGACCTATCTGGAAAATGTTCCGCATGAGCTTGAGAAAAATGTATATTCTGCATCAGAACCTTGACCTTATGGAAAAACAAAGCAATTCCATGCACTATAATATGCCAAGAGAGTTTCCTAAAAAATCTGAAAGAAGAAAGAATTAAAGAAATCTATATTTCTCACCTAAAGATATCCAAATTCAACTTCATTAACTCTAGAAGGGTCAAATCCCACCATATACTGCCAAATGAGGCATTGCTCTCTTTAAATTTACTCTTTAGTTTTAATAATATTTTATTCTATAGATTTTGTTAAAATAAATTTCCCTAGATACATTTTGATAGTAGATTCAGCCATTCTCCTCCTCTCTTCTTATAAGCTGGGGAGCGGAATCACAAATTGCAGCATCACTTCCATTAAGCCAGAAGCAGAGGCTTCCCATTTGATTTAGCACAGTTGCTCCACCCGCTGCCTGATTTCTTTTTTGACACTAACTCTTCCCCAGATCCAAACCACACTACACTATGGAATTGTGACATGCTGAACATAAATTATGACATATATCCAGGAATCTGTAAGGATGAGAGACAGAGCTGCAGCTGTGCTTTGATGGGTGGATAGGATTTGAGGAGCAAGTTATCCTCAGGCAGAGTAAACAGACTCTAGCTAAAGTGGAGTGCTGACATGGGGGCAGGGTTGGCAGGTGGACTGGAGTGGGTAGAGTGAGGCAGGCAATGGGCCAGACTGTCAAGATTGGATGTCATACTCTAACCAATGAGGTGGCTCTGTAGGTATTTAAGCAGATAAAGTAAGGCATAATGAATATCATATTTCAGGAATCTTATCCTGGCAGGAATGATCAGAGACCAAAAGAACAATAAAGAGGCAAATGAAGTTCTCTAAATGTGATGTCCTCTTCCAGAGAGCCTGGAACCAGACAAAGACAGTGAGGAGGGAACAAGAGTTAAGAAACATTATGAAGGAACATGACCCTCACAAGGCCTTTCATGTC
Source organism: Pan troglodytes (assembly GCF_028858775.2). Classification (NCBI taxonomy): domain Eukaryota; kingdom Metazoa; phylum Chordata; class Mammalia; order Primates; family Hominidae; genus Pan; species Pan troglodytes. The sequence goes on from NC_072403.2 coordinate 112,351,693, forward strand.
CAGAATATCAAAAACTGAGCCAAACAAACAGAAAATAGTTTAAGATACTTTCCCTTTATTGTGGAGAAAATCTATCTTTCATAAGCATAACACTATTAAAGATGTAGAACAAAAAATGTATATAAACTATTAGAAGAAGAATAAGAATGTAATCTGGAAAGAGACTAGTTATCATGAGAACTGAGCCCTGGAACTAGGGCTGAGCCCATAAACAAACATGGGTAACTGAGATGGAAGATAGGGTCAAATGGCATTTCCTACACAGCCACTCAACTGCCAATGCAATTATTTTATTATCAAAACACACATACAAAGTAAATAACAGCTGTCACATATTTCCATTTTGTACTGGAGATGACAGTGAGGACATGAAGACTAGAAAGCCCAGCTCAGGACTGGAAACCCTGGAGTATGAGACAGAGAGTGCTCATTCAAAGTTTTACTCTCAAAAGAACCCTTAGATTCTACCACATCTAATTCCTCCTCAGCACTCAGGTGTTTGATTTTTATTACACAATGTGGCATTTGTCAGACCATCCCTAGGTTGTTTTGTCTCTTTACAGACGTTATACATTTCTTAGCAGCAGTATGTTCCCCTCTTCTTGGGGTTTTTATATCTCCACAGACAATTAACAAAGTGTCCGCACAATTTTTAAATTTATTTATTTATTCATTCATTCCATTATCATTTAGTGAGTAAATACATGGATGCTGGGGAATGGAGGGGGAGGGAGGTGGATATGAAAAAGACATGTCATTACTTTCAAAGAGATTATAGTCCAAGAGAGGAGATATGACATGTCTAGAAGGCAGATTATTCTAAATAGGGGTCCAAAGGAGAAATATAACTCAGCAATATTTTATGAAAGAGGTGGCACTCAATCTGGACCTTAAGCAGAATTTTGAAAAATAGGGGCAATGCATGCAGAAATAAATGCATAAGCACAATCATGGGGGCAGAAAAAGACAAGGCATTCACCGAAGAGTGAGTAGGCCAGTCTACCTAGATCACAAAGTTCAGGTAGGGGACCAACAAGAGAGAATGCGGGGAAGGTTATTTAGGGCCCAATTATAAATGACCTTGAGGAACAGCTAGGGCAGTGGTGGGTCTCCAAGCACTAACATGATCAGTGGTCTCTGATCATGGTCTGGGAGACATGGCAGACTGGGGAGGAAAATTTTCCAAAATAGGGAGAAAATTAAGATGCTGTTACAATCATCCAGGCTGAGGGACCTCCCAGGACACGGGCAATGGGGGAAAGAAGATCAAATGGGTGAAAGCATAGAAAATCTCATCTTGGGCTGGGCATGGTAGCCTGCGCCTGTTATCCCAGCACTTTGGGAGGCCGAAGCGGGTGGATCACCTGAGGTCATGAGTTCGAGACCAGCCTGGCTAACATGGCGAAACGCCGTCTCTACTAAAAATACAAAAATTAGCCAGCCGTGGTGGTGGGCGCCTGTAATCCCAGATACTAGGGAGACTGAGGCAGGAGAATTGCTTGAACCCGGGAGGCAGAGTTTACAGTGAGCCGAGACAGTGCCACTGTACTCGAGGCTGGGTGACAGAGCAAGACTCTGTCTCAGAAAGAAAGAAAGAAAGAAAGAAAGAAAGAAAGAAAGAAAGAAAGAAAGAAAGAAAGAAAGAAAGAAAGAAAGAAAGAAAGAAAGAAAGGAAGGAAGGAAGGAAGGAAGGAAAAGAAAAAAGAAAAGAAAAAGAAAGGGAGAAAGAGAGAGAGAACGAAGGAAGGAAGGACGGACGGACGGAAGGAAGGAAAGTCACAGCTGGGTGTTGACAGTGATCATGAGTCTGGTCCTTGAAGGGGCACCCAAGCTACACCAGAAGTTTATTAACTGTCATCTTGCAGCCCCTCTGCAAATCTTGTAAACAGGGATAAACCCAATCCTGCTGATAACTCCCCTTAACATGTGAGCTCTCTAAGCCTAGGGGCTATTGGTTCTCTCACTATCTGCTCCCAACTCCTGTCTCCAGATCATTGCTGGAAGGGCAGGTCAACTCCCAACACATACCACCACCACCACAGATACCACACTGACACCACCACGTTCCTTTATCTCATTACATCCTACATGTGTTTTAACGATGTTTACATTTTAATCTTCCCCATTGAATCCATAAGCTCTCTGGGGTGAGGACAGTATCCTCAGGACTTAACACGTCTCATCACTCTCCTGCTTCTTTCCCCATCTACCCCATCACCTTGGTGGGAATCATCCATCCATTCACTCATGCACTCACTCAATATCTGCTAAGGACCTCTAGGTGGCCAAGGCAATCTGGTTACCACGGGCAACATCTCCTATCCTCATGAATCTTATCTTTACTGCCCCAAAATTTCTTCCTTTTAGCATGTCGTTGTTGCTAGGTCTAATTTCACCTTCCTCATTTATGCCACTTTTTCTCACTTTTTCTTTATTGTTCTTTTCTTATTCAATAATTCCTGCTGCCTTACTTAGAAAACTAATGCGACTAAATCTAGCCATCCATTTACTTAATTTTTGTGAGATTTGTCATCTTCAAATTCTCACTATTAGGAATGCATTCTAAATGCCATGTATCAGTGTGTATTATGATGTTATGATAGTAAACATCAATAAAATATTATACCTAAGATACATACCCACTTAAGTAAGCAAACAAAAAGGTATACAATCCTATATCTGATTCCATGTACCTACTTTATCTACCATAAATATCTATTTTATACTGTTGTGCTCCAAAGCAAGGTAAAGGCCAAATAAGTTCTCTATAATGGCTTAGATAAACTGCATTGGAAACAACCACTTTTGCCTATCCCTACTGTTAGTTCCCTTCCACCTCTTTACCCTTCTGCACACTGTCTCCTAAAATGTTCCCTTTCTCTATGCTCCTTTACCATGCATATTCACTCAGCAAGATTGTGTGTCCTTCATAGCACACTTCACTATAACCTATTTGAAATAAGGCACTCTGGTTCCTCCTGAGACCCAGGATAGAAAAACAGGATAGTGACAAATACATTTGGGGTTACAAGGAAGTTAATTAATGGAGAATAGTATGAACAGAATGTGATTTCATCAGGCAATCATGGAGAAACCCTGTTTGTAAAAAGGGATGGATGGGCAGAAGCCAACAGTCCCTGGACACCACTGTCTGCCCCTTGCCTCAGTCATATGCCAAGAGAATAAAAGGGCAGAAATTGTGGCCTTGAGGCCCTATGACCAACGACATCTTATAATTCCTCTCTAACAGGTTAGCTTTGCCTCCCCAACTAGACCCTAGTCGCTTAAGAATTCACCTATATTACTTTATTGCACATCATAGTATTTAAATAAATGCAAGAGTTAGTAAAAACCAAACTACAGAGGCCTCACCCCACTGAGTAAAATGTTTTCTAAAATAATAATCTGAGATTCATTTATGAAAACCATCTAAAAAGATTATAAAGGTCTACTCTAATAATCTCCTAAAATTTCAACAGGAGAGGAAGACTAATCTCAAATTTATCCATGGACAGGAAATACAAATAAACCTATCTAATATAAGACTTTCTAGGAAGATAACCTAAATTTTTCTGGCAAAATGCATTAAAAATTTTTGTTGTTAATGGTCAAGGATTACACATTTGGGTGTTACATATAAAACATGAAATGAAGGAATAGCTATACCAATAGAAGTGCTATGTATAAAGGGATAACTATGCTTAAGAAATTATTGACACTTCTGATATCTGTGACTTAAAAAGTCAGTCTCTCAGCATAGTAGTCACTGGTATATTTTTGAGACCAGAGAAAACCTTTGCAAAGGAAGAGTTTCTACCTTCACCAAAAGGAAGCCAGATTGCTGGCAATGAAAATTAAGAGGGTTCTGTGGGATTATTTAAGGTAACAGATGTGGAATAAAATCTGCAAGTGTTACAGTGTGTCTGTAGCAAGTGATTAAATACTTTCAGATTTCAGAAGCATACAGTCTTCTGTAGGCACTGTTACTACTGAATTATATAGTGTATTGGTTATTACTGACTAGGGAAAAGGCAAGAGGAGGGCAGGATGACATGATAAAACAGGATGGCACGCACTTTCTGTAATAAATGTAACTACAAACATGCCAGTGAGAAGTTTAAAAGGAAACTCTGGAATGAGGAGGTAATTTATTCATGATTGACGTGACGAAACCATGGCAAGATAACATCCAACTTGTGTTAATGTAGCTATAACTAGTTTTATTAAAATAGAAAATATTGCAGCAATTTCTAGCAGACAAAGTCTTTGAAATAAATTCTATAAACTCAGGTTTTCTAATTCAGCAGAACTATGAAAAATACATTGCTATTTTCATAAGCATAACAAATGTCATAATAATAAAATACAACTGTCATAATGGTAAGATTGCCACCATACAGCAGCACAGTAGCTATGGGCAGAATCTTTGGAAATTAACTGTAATATTTCTTACAATTTTTCCAAAACCATTCAAAACAATTTTATTTTGACCTCTCCTGTCCCAAGTAATACCTTTGTAACTGAGTCATTCATTAAATGGCCATAATATAATCAAGTCTAAAATCATTCCTAAGGGTATCTCATAGCAGAAAGGGACCTAAAGTTTCATCTATTAATGCAGACAAACTGAGTGGTGGTTAACAGAGCAGGAGCACCATCATCTCGGACAAACACCGCCACTTTAAGTTCCAGCTCCTTTTCTAGCCTTATGCATTTCAAGGAAATCACTTTCCTTCTAACTACAAGCAGCCAGAAAGAGCAGACAGTAAAATACAGATAAGACAGCTTGGGCACAGAGGGAGGTGGTGGGAAAGTCTCTTGGGTAACTGCCAAACTTTACCCTCATACAATGGGCCCCAGTAAAACAGGGGGCCTTAATAAGCACATTCCTTTTCCTTCAGGTTCACTAAGATAGGGAAGCTAAAAGCAGACTCAGGAGGATGCCTGCAGCTGCATGAAGATGTATGGGAGCAGACATACAACTCTCCCTCCCAGATAAGCACAACAAAGAGACACAGAAGCAGTCCAATCCTCTAATAAACTCTCTCACCCTGAATCCTTAAAAACTCTTAGTCTGTAAGACAGTGTGGCTCTGACCTAACTCAGCCAGAAGTCCCTCTCAGGTTCATTTTCTAAAATAAACCTGTCCTTGTTGACTGGAGAGCCACCCTTCATGTTTCTCTCCTCTTTCTTTAATTCTTACAGTGGTAGCAAATTACAATTTGTGCATGTCTTGCATATTAGTATAAGGGTGCCTAAATAATTCCAAAAAGCAGTGTTACTGTCAGCCATTTGTTAGGTATGTTAGAAATCTAGATATGCCTAATACATATTAGAGCAAAAAGCCTAATGTATAATAGTGATAGAATCATTAAACCACCATTTATGTAAGTAGCTAAAGAGGCACAAGACATTACCCTATGGATTTATGGATTTGTCCAATTTTGCTTTGCTCTGGAAACTGCCTCTTGAAAATTTTGATGAGAATTTGCATGCCAAAAATATGTAAATATGTAGATAACAAAAAAGACTGTCATCTTATTTTTGAAAAAATGGACAGAAATATTTAAAATTAAATACAATTAAAAGCTTTATCATTTAGTCACTAAAAAGGAATTTATTTTGCAGCTATTAACACAGAAAGGAGAATCTGATATGTGTGTCAATAACTACTAAAAGTAAGCTTTAAAAGTATAATTTGCAACTAAATCCATAATGATCAGAATATATTTATGACAAGAAAAGATACAAGCAACAAAGGATAAAACATTCTATCCATTCTTCCTCTACAGTCCCTTTTATTTCAGGAGAGAACTTTAGTTTAGATCTTCATAGACTCATGCCAGACTATTAAAATTTGTCCCCTAAATAGTTTTCCTTGCTTCAATCACATTAATCCTCTCATTTCCTGTTCAAAACCTTTACTAGTTCTCAAAAAAAAAAAAAACAAACTCTAAACTCTTTGGCCTAGCATATAGTTGGTACCAATCTATGTTTCCAAACATACCACTTCTTCTTTGCTCTCATTAAAAGTCACCAACCCTCCTCCACTCCACCTCCAGACCCAATCACATTAACAATTTATTCCTGCATTTCCTCATAATCTTAGGCTTCCTGAAGTCCCCTCTCCTCTCCCTTATGCCCATATACCTGAGTTCTACCCTCGACGCTAGGTCTTTCACAACACTTTCCTCAGCTAGGCCAGAGTCCATATTGCTTACACCACCAGCAATGTCCTTTGTATACACCATCTCCTAGACAATAGTTATTCTAGTATATAATTTATGACTTCATCTGTACTGCAAAACTTAAGGATATTTCTTTTACCACTTCCTTATAGTCTAGCACTTTTTAATCCAACCCCTAACTCCCAACTATTTTGATGGCCAGAGAAGTATCTTTTTAATGCAGGTATTCAGCTAGCATCTGTTAAGTCAAAAACACATAATAGCAATGATGCGTGAAAATTAAAAGTGAATTATTCCTTAACAGTATACAAACAATTTGGACCAGATAAGATTTTTGAGAAGCTAATTTAAAAAAAATTTTCAGAATTTAGAATCCAAGATGGAGGACTTCTAAGTTGCTTCTTCCAACAGAAACGGTGATGAGTTTGCCCTGGACAACATGCTTTTCCAGTGTGCCCCAGAGGAAACTCTCAGCCTATGACAATTCACTGTAAATGCCTGCTCACTTGTCTGTCTATACCACCAAGGATAGCATGTTCCATTTCTGATCTCTAGGTTATCAACAACTCATGCAGTAGGAACTCATCAATGATCGATTTAGCACCATGATTATCTAAACACAATTAAAGAATAACTTTAACTAGGCACATAAATGTTAAGTAAACTTAATTTACGACTGTGCAATTTCAAATGAGACGTATGGTTGAAATTCTAAGGACTAGTTTATATAAGCATTAACCACAATAACAAATACACAAACTTCAAGATAAATCTTACGTGGACATATGTGTGTGCATGTGCATTTCATAGAACATTTCTAGAAGAAAGAACAATTTTGGAGAGAAAAAATGAAAAATGGGCACTTGGGAGGCTGACACAGGAGGATGGCTTGAAGCCAGGAGTTCAAGACCAGCCTGGGCAACAAAGTGAGACTCCCATGTCTACAAAAAATTTTTAAAAATTTTAAAAATTAATGGGGCACATTGTTGTGTGCCTGTAGTGCCAGCTACTTAGAAAGCTGATACTACAGGGAAGTATTGCTTGAGCCTAGGAGTTTGAGGCTGCAGTGAGCTAGGATCTTGCCACTGCACTCCAGCCTGGGCAGCAGACTGAGACCCTGTCTCCAAAAATAAATAAATAAATAAATAAATAAATAAATAAATAAATAAATAAAATAAAAAAATTAAAAAAGAAAATTTTCTACTTTCTACTCATCTGTGTTCCTTTTCTTTAAATCATAGAACGTGTATAACTTTCCAGTTAACTCCTTTCTGCCCACCCTCACCACATGGAAGGGGTAGTCTAATGGTAGTTATAACATTTAGCATCCTGTTAGAGTGAACTAATAGAAATGTTAGATGTTAAGAGCTGAGTATGAAAGAAAACAAAGACTAGACAGTGAGGATTTGGGGGTCCAATAGGGAGACTTTATTTTTGTGGCTTAATTTCTATATAACAATAGACAAACTCCTTCTACTTAGTACCTCCTAATTTAAATTCTTCTTTCATCTATGTGTCCAACACATCTATATATTAAAGGAGAGAACTACCCAAAGCCATAATCCATCTTTCCAAGCAGTAAAAATAAACCATAAAACTCTCTTGCCAATGTACAAGATAGCAATAAGAAAAGCTTCTCATTAGATGTTCCATAAAAAGAAGCAGCTCCTGGCCAGGCATGGTGGCCCATGTCTGTAATCCCAGACTTTGGGAGGCTGAGGCGAGCAGATTGCCTAAGGTCGGGAGTTCAAGACCAGCCTGGCCAGCATGGTGAAACCCCATCTCTACTAAAAATACAAAAATTAGACGGGCGTGGTGGCAGCGCCTGTAATCCCAGCTACTCAGGAAGCTAAGGCAGGAGAATTGTTTGTACCCAGGAGGCAGATGTTGTGGTGAGCCGAGATTGTACCACTGCACTCCAGCCTGGGCAACAGTGCGAGACTCCATCTCAAAAAAGAAAAAAAAAGAAGAAGAAGAAGCAGCTTCTTCTCTGCAGTGACTTTGACTAAAATATATATTTTATAAGTTAAGTGCTCAGTACTTATAATGGAAGTTGTACACTGAAAAACATCTGGGCATCACACATCTACTCTCCTTTCTTTTGCCAGAGTAAAGAAACCTGATCTTCTGTGGAAGACCATGTGACATAAGTCTCTTAGAGGCAGAGACCATGTTGTGCTCATCTTCATACACCAAGCCACTAAAATAATCTAGCAAATAGTAGCCTCTTAGTGACCACTGGTTCAGTGAACAACATTTTCTCAAATAGTATACACTTACAGATATCAACAGAATAACATAACTCTGACAAATAAGAAAACAATAGTTTCTATACCTACTGGATTGTCATTTTTACTTACAAAATATATTTAAAAATAAATGACAAAGGCCACCTTGATGAATAAGTGACTCAGAAACCAGTTTGTTTTTGTTTTTGTTTTTGTTTTTTTGAGATAGAGTCTCACTGTCACCCAGCCTGGAGTGCAATGGTGTGATCTTGGCTCACTGCAACCTCTGTCGCCCAGGTTCAAGCCATTCTCCAGTCTCAGCCTCCTGAGTAGCTGGGACTACAGGCACACGCCACCACACCTGGCTAATTTTTGTATTTTTAGCAGAGACAGGGTTTCACCATGTTGGCCAGGCTGGTCTTGAACTCCTGACCTCAAGTGATCCCCCACCTCGACCTCCCAAAGTGCTGGGATTACAGGCATGAGTCACCATGCCCAGCCTCCAGTTTGGTTTTATACTAGCCCAGGAAGCATTTGCTGAGCTACTCTAGTGAACTGCAGGAGGTATGACATGATGCTATTAAAAGAGAAGGTTGGAGGTGAGGTGGCCACAGGATATTGGGAGTGGGTAATTCTCAGTCCTGTCCTACTTCCTTCAGGCCAGGAGAGCTGTGTACATACCTTGACACTGTCTAGTTTATATGTCTGTGACTGAACAGAAAAATAATTTTTTTTTCTTCCAAGAACCAGGAATCCTATTTGTACCTTGCAGTGTTTCTGGAATACTTCTTGGGGTCTCATCTTCTCTCTACCTTGCAAAGATGAGCAGAATTTGCTTTTCCTACCATTCCTGCCATCTGGAAGACCCTCTTTATTTCATTCCTTCTAGTAAATAGCCAGTCTGTGTTCAAATTGCATGGGAACATGCATCCTTGATCCTTTGCCTCCCCCTCTTAATTTTCTTCTTCTTTAGTTCCTGTCCCAAGATGCATTTTTCTACATCAAGCTCTTGTTTCCTGTATTTTGTTATGCTGGCTACATCATGGTCACTCACTGGGTGGGAGGGAAATTCAGGATCAATCTCCTCAAAATCACAAAGAAGTTATAGTTCTGACAACAACCAGACTCTCATGACCTTTATATTAATGCAGTAAACCACAAAATTATTTCAAAGTTTTACTAGCAGTTATTTTAAAAGGAGGCAGATAGTTTAGAGAACCTTCCAGATTTATAGAAGTTTTAGTTATTAAAACTAGATAATTCATTCCAAATAGTTTTAATACTTTCTCAACTTCAAGTTCAAACCATGTCGCCAAAAAAAAGAAAGTTGCAAAACAGCAATGCACTTACCTGAGGGTATGGGGAAGTCCTGGATTTTGACTTTGAGCTGGAGAGCCGGGATTTGGCCCCCTTTCTGTTGTCAGTCATGGTGGGGGTGGAGCTGCTGGTATAGGAGAAGGCTGGTTTGGAGGCTGAGATCTGATCCAGGGAGAGCTGCAGCCCTTTGTATTCTGTGTCTCTGCAGGGTGGGAGGACAAAGCCCTTAATCAGCCACCATAGGAAATGGATCCATGCATACTCTCATCAGGAATGATAGTAATCCGAATTTGAAAAGAAGGCAAGCAAAAATTAGCCCTATAACTAGCTTCCACAAGCACCTGGATTATTCTCGCAAGGCCTAACATTTAACTAGTGTGCTGATAATAATGTATTTTTCATTTTTTTTCATTAAGCGGAAAATAAACACATAATTCAAATTCTCTGAACTTCTGTGAGCTCTTTGATGAGATATGAATTAAACAACCTACTCTACAGGTTTCTTATGTGGGGTGGTTATCTGATGCTACCAGATTATTGGTAGCATGTCTACCACCAATATAAGGAGAATGTCTACTTTCAGCTGTTCTAGGATCAATCATTCTGGTAAACATTCAAAGCATTTTTAAAGTTAGCTAACTAGTTTAAGCAGGATTATAAATAGTTAAAAATTCCTCTCAACAGGTTAGTTCAGTTACTTTAGGTACATTTTACCACCGTTCTTTCCATTCCTTCCTTTATTCAATAAATATTTATTGAGTTCCTAATATACACCAGACTTTGTGCTACAGGGGGATGTAAGAATAAATAAGATACCTATAAACCCTGCCCTTGTGTGGATTATAATATACTGGGGAGAAGAAACAGTAAACAAATAAACATATATAATAACTGCAGACTGTGGTATGAAGCTTATCTTAGGAAGCTCATTGCAAAGGTATACTTGAGATATCTAGAGGCTGAAGATGACAGCCTTGGCCTGCCCATAGATACAACCTCTGCTGGCTTCTAGACAGCAGCGAGTCTCATCGGACTCCTCAGTTTTCATAAGAGGATATTAACCCTTTCCACTGGCAGCCAAAATAAAATGTTTTAGAGTCTTCTTTATGAAGACCCATGGGAGAATTTTCTCTCAGGTACCAGAACTCGCTGGGCTGCCCCTGGGTAATTGATTTATTTTGATCTCTTGAACACTGTGAATCATATAGCTCCTCACGTTTCCCTCTTTGCACTAAAATCAAAAGTCCCCAAGCCCTGAGTCTGATTTATAATCACTTCTAGCAAGTGTACAAAGTCCTCACGGCATGCACTTTGTGCAACAAACTCCACTGGCTTCTTTTATTTTTCTTATTTTTCACTTTCTCTGATTCTCTAATGGGTTTGCCTTTTAAAATTTTTTACATGCATTTTTAATAGTCTTTGGATTGAGAAGCATATAAAACCTGATAATTTTTTTTTTAAGAGAAGTGTCTCACTCTCTCACCCAGGCTGGAGTGCAGTGGCATGATCTCAGTTCACTGCAGCCTCCACCTCTTGGGTTCAAGCGATTTTCTTGCCTCAGCCTCCCGAGTAGCTAGGATTACTGGCAGCCACCACAACACCTGGCTAATTTTTGTATTTTTAGTAGAGACAGGGGTTTGCCATGTTGGCCAGGCGGTCTCGAACTTCTGACCTCAGGTGATCCACCCACCTTGACCTCCCAAAGTGCTGGGATTACAGGTGTAGGCCACTGCACCCGGCCTAAAACCTGATAAATTAATAAAATCATATATGTAAAAGTGACTGGCACATTCCATGGATCAGCAAATATTCATTTATCTTCTTTTCTTTGTCCCTATTGGTTCTTCTATAGCAAGATCAGGCAAAAGCAAAAATATAATTCAGTACTTGAAAATCGCTAATAGAGTAGATTTAAAGTATTTTCACCACACACACACACGCACACGCACACATAATGATGAATATATGAGGTAATGCACATGTTAGTTTGATTTAGATTTTCCACAATGTATACATACATTGAAACATCATGTTGTACATCACAGATATTCATTTTTTACTTGTCAATTTAAAATGGACAAAATATAATTCAGACAAGGAGTCTCTTAAGTGAGTAAGAATAGAAACCAGCTAAAACAGCTGCAACAATATCACTGCCACCAAACACAGGGCAGTGATGTATATCAGCAAATTACGATGGCTTACTATCAAATAATCCATCCACTCAATGCAAGCTTTCTTTAAAAAAAATGTTCTTCTACATAAGCAGTAAAAATTTAGAAAGTGAACCTGCAGTTTATCTTTCAGGCTTGGGAAGTCCGATCCCATCACTGGTCTACTTTTTAGCTCTAATCAACTCCAAGGACCATATAGACTCTGAGCACTCTGTCAGAAATACAATATCCTCCAAAATGTGGCTCCCACTTATTTTTCTGACAATATTTCAAAATTTCCCTTCATCTACCCCTTGCTTCATCCAAACAGTTGTCCCTGAATTGACTTTAAACTCTCTTGGTTCTTCTTAACCTGTAAAACTCTTCTTAACTCCCACTTGCCTCTATGAAGCCCTTCCTGACTGCTAAAGCTATTTATTCAATACATATTTACTGAGTGTCTCTTCTGTATGGGGCCCTGTTCTGGGGGCAGGGAGACATCAATGAGCACAAGGACTAAGTTCCTACCCCTCATGAAGAAGGTACCAGGGCCAGTTCCTGAGTATTGTGGGGAAGGAACAAGAACTATCCTTTTCCACCTCTAGCCTTACTTTTCAAGTGATTATGTCTTATCTTTCTCAGTGGATTCTAAGTCCCTAGAGGACAAGAGTTAAGAGATATTTTATTATATTCCAATGGCCATTTGCACAGTATTTCACATAGAAGGAAGAGGCAGAAGACAACAAGGATGAAACTAAGAAAGATTGTTTTCCCCAGTGACCACTAATAACTTGCAACCCAATATCCTTTCTGCATGAGAAAAAACTCAGATGGGCTGTGAGTCCTCTGACCTACCTGCCATTAGACATCAGTGAGCCAAGTTAACTGGACTCTAACAGGAGGTAGAGCCTCCACTCTTGGGCATTTCCTGTGTCAAATGCACTTCCGTTCATTGGACAATAGTCCAGTAGACATTTAGTTCCTGCTTGACAGGATCTAGACAGACAGTAAGAATTGTGCACCCATGAAAGTTTGGCCAAATAACTTGGTAAACCCATTCCTAATGCTGCATCTCAGCCCAGGGATTTTATGGCTATAAGCAGTGAATAAACAAGGATTTATTTTTCTCTTGCACACTTTCAGACCCCACCCCCCTCCCACCCCCCGCCCAGGGTACGCATCTCACTGTTGAAAAAGTCTTACCAAAATTTTTACATGGCTTCTAATAACAGAAATACTTCAAATTAAATAGGTTTAAATAACATTTAAAACCAAGATATGGTTTTAAATTTCACATATTCACATGAAAACTGAAAAATATAAGAAGAGTTATACAAATACTCTTGATAAATTAATACAAATATCAATGCTTTGGTACACATCAAAAATACAAAAATAATCCACCAAAATTCAACGGAAGACCATGATGGCAAGTTGATCGATCAGTGGTTTAAGCTAACCTCTGCTTCTATGTATAGGCCTCAATTTCTTTTTTGTAACTCATATGGATTTGGTGAATTTTTTTATTTTGTTCTGTTGTGTTTTGTTTTGAGACAGGGTCTCACTGTCTCATCCAAGTTGGAGTGCAGTGGTGCAATCTCGGCTCACTGCAGCCTCAACCTCCCCAGCTCAAGTGATCCTCCCACCTCAGCCTCCCAAGTAGCTGGGACTACAGGCATGCACCACCATGCTCAACTGATTTTTTTTTTTTTTTGGTAGACACGAGATCTCTCTGTGTTGCCCAGGTTGGTCTCATACTCCCAGGCTCAAGCGATCCTCCTGCCTTGACCTCCCAAAGTACTGGGATTACAGGGGTGAGCCACCATGATGAGCCTTGGATTTGGTGAAGTTTAGATGAAATATTCTGCGAAAAACTCAAAGCACAGTGCCTAGAACATAGTAAATGCTCAATAAATAGTATCATATCCTACCTTCCAAACTGTGTGACAATTTTTGGCACCTGCTTTCCCCAGAACAATAGTTTCACTTTGGTAGTGATTACAATACATTTCATTATAAAAACCTTTTGCTGTATTTCTTTCCTTTCTATCCCTGATATGGTTTGGCTGTTTCCCCACCCAAATCTCAACTTGAATTGCATATCCCAGAATTCCCACGTGTTGCGGGAGGGACCCAGGGGGAGGTAATTGAATCATGGGGGCCAGTCTTTCCCATACTATTCTTGTGATAGTGAATAAGTCTCATGAGATCTGATGGGTTGATCAGGGATTTCTGCTTTTGCTTCTTCCTCATTTTCTCTTGCCACTGCCATGCAAGAAGTTCCTTTTACCTCCCACCATGATTCTGAGGCCTCCCCAGACATGTGGGACTGTAAGTTCAATTAAACCTCTTTTTTTTCCCAGTCTTGGGCATGTCTTTATCAGCAGTGTGAAAACGGACTAATACAAACCTAGACCATTTAAATTTACTCTGTTACTTTTTAGCTTCTAAAATCTATTGCAGTATGGCCAGAATACTTTTTAAGGTAAATTCTTTATTGCTAAGTTAGCAAATGGGGACCTTATGCTCACAGTCACTCTGAGAGGAATTTGGCCTTCCTGCTTCTCTGTTCAAATCTCCAACAGCTCAAAAGATGTGCTAGGATGGAAAGCACAATAAAAAATACCCACTTAAAGCCGTTTCAAATACGGTTGATGTGCTGCCAAGAGTGAATCTGAATGGCAGATTCACTAAGAACAAAGCATTTGTTTTACTTTTAGAATTCTATTAAATTGAGCGTTTCATTTGTATAGCTTTAAGGGCTAGATGCTGATGGAAATCACATTATGAGCTCCATTTTCTTCCTCCTAACCCAGACACAAATTGTCTGGCCCTACCCTCTTCCTTTCATTTGGTGAGGCACTTTCTGGTATCACATATGTCCTCAAAGTTACATGCATGCTCAGTAGAATCATGTATTTAATGCTTCCTCATGGAGTGGAACAAAATAAAATACTCAGCTGCACAGAACTTAGACTCTTAAATCAGTGTGGTAAAAAATTTGACTTCTCTGATTTTTCTAAATGAAGGACAGCACTGCTCTCCTTCTAAAGTTTTCTTGAAAAGTGCCACACAAACCCTGTTTGGGGCTCTGTAAGGTAACTTTCTCAAGGGCAGTTCATGCTGTTCTCTCAGACATGATTGGCATATGGAAAGGAACTGTGGCACATGCCATTTGACATATCCTTCAAAAGGCTACTGAGGAAAAGTTACATTTTTTTCTCCCTTCAATGATTTGTAGAGAGCTCCACACATCTTCAGGTGCCTCAGCTCTGAAAGCAGTCTGAAATGGGAAATTTGCAATCACTAGGAATTGCAGCTTGTCAATCTCACCCATATTTGCACAGACCAAAGTAATCCTCTTATTCCATTATGGGCAGTCAGAAATCATTCAATTTGCAGAATTAACCATCTGAGTCTACTTTAAACTTTATAATAGTCATGTACATATTTGAAATAACTCAAATTCCAATAGAGAAAATGGGGCCATTTTTGTATCATTGGGCTTCCTCAGCCTTCCCTTAAGCAATGCACCGTGACCACTCATGAGGCAAATGCCAACATGCCGTATGGGAAGCTCAGCGTGACACCCTTGGAAAGCCAATAGAAGGTGTCTTCACCACAAAAAGGCATTGTCAGTTCTAGAGAAATGCATTAACATTATTTCTATCATTTCAACTGGGAGAATGGCCTCCATAATACCAATAGCCAAACTAATTTACAAAGAAATGTGGAACTATTTACAATTTCAAGTGAGTTTGAATGAGTGTACAGAGAAAGCAATCAACAGTATTTTATCAGTTCTTGTTGATTCAAGATTATTTGCAAGAACTTTTCTCTTCCACCCCACCATATTCCACTTTCATTTTAGATTACTTTATTTTTGCTTCTGTCATGTCAATTTGGAGTCTGCTGGCCAATCTGGAGTTCTTTGTTGGCTTTATGTCATGTGGCAATTCTTGAAAGAGGTTGCCAGATTTCCCGATTGAGCTATTTTTTTAAACAGCTGAAGGTGATCAAATTACCAAGGAAACGTGGAAACAAAGACATACAATTGATTTGGCTCCAAAGGCGCTGATTGAAATAAGCAGAGGATTGCATTAAACCGTGATCGGATTAGGTGGGAATGACTGCGCCTCACACTAAACTTTTTAATTGGATTCTAGAGTCACTGTTACACGAAGTGTATGACCTTCTTTATATTCTGGCAGAGTTACCGCCTGGCCACTGGGTAAACCTCCGCAGCAGAGAGACCTACTTTATGTTTCATTTTCAAGCTCCTATGGAGCCCAGCAGAGAGAGCTGACAAGGAGGAATACTGCGAGGGGCTCACAGACTAAGACAATCTGCTGGGAAATTAGGCTAAGGCACCCTTGGAAATGTAATAGTCTCATACTAATAAGTGGATTTATGTTTGCTCCTTGTAGTTTTCTCCATTTGATCTGGTGATTTTAATAGTTTTCCCAAAGTCTTTGGTTTTACATAAACATACATTGCCTCTGCCTAGAAACCATCTTTCTTCTCCACTTTGAAGGTTTCATCCAACATGCTATGGAGTGGATGGCACCACAAGGGTAAGGAATGGTTCAGACACAAAGTTTGCTATCACATTGTAATTTCAAGAAGGAAAGACATGAGTGTAATCAACAGGCAAACAATAACAGCCAAAAAGTAAGGCAAAAAAATTGTGAAATGTTGATAAGATGTGGCAAAGTCAGTCAGCCTCATAACAGAGATTGTGTAATACCTTCACACCAACCCATGAAACAAGTGGAAATATAGCTAAATCCAGACCTGCCATCACACTACATCTAAATTTGTTTCCTCACCCCTCCAGGCCACAGTGATTTCTCCCAGCTCCTTCCTCTGAGTTCCTATACCATTCACTGCCTCAACCACTCATCTAGCATTTCTAATGTTCTGTCTTACAGTGTGGTGGCTTCATATCTTGATAGCCTCTTTCTAAATTCCTTCTCTTATAACAGCCTTTATTTACTGTCTAGACAGTATCTCACATAGAACAGATGCTCACTTGCAAGAGATTAACAAAATAATTATCTTTTAATAAATTTTGCTTATCTCAAATCCAAATGAATAAAAGTTCAAATACTGGTAAATATATTTATATAAATGAGAAAGAGATACCTACTAAGTAAGTGAGTTTATGTGAGAGATTCTTAAATTCTCAGATTATAATTAATAATGTGATCATTCTGAAGTTCTGTGAGGTCTTAAATTTAAAAAAAGCAAATCATGTTTTACTGTTATGCACATTAATAAAAGGTACTTATTTTTATGAATTATAATTCAGGCTCAGCATATGTGATACTTAGCCAAACTGGAATTTTAAATTAATTTCATCCTCAACCATTTATTTGGACTATTACAGTTGTATTGAACGAGTTAGAAAGATAGTGTTTTAGATGCCCAGAGAAATAACTTCTGCAAATCAATAATAAATACAATATATCTACAATAGAAAAATAAGAAAAAGATATGAACAATGCACAAATTGCTGAGAAACATTTTTTAAAGGTTTAACCTCATGAGTAAAATGAATTAAAGCAGCTATATGAATTAAAGCAGCTAACGGGTGCCTTTTTTGCTTTCAAATTAGCAAAAAATTTTAAATGACAACAAATCCAAATGAAGATAAGGTGAAATGAATGGACATTCTTATATACTACTAGTAAGACAGTAAACTGGTAGTGTTTATCAAGAGTTTTAAGAATGTTCATACCTTAAATTCAGCACACTAGTCCCCCCCTTATCCAAGGGAGTACATTCTAAGACCCCTAGTGGGTGCCTGAAATCATGGATAGTGCCAAACCCTATACCTACATTATAGGAAATGCATGTATAGGAAAATACACACACTTTATTATATACCTATAATAAAGTTTAATTTTAAAATAGGGTATTATAAGAGATTAACAATAAAAATTGGTAATAAAATAGAACAATTATAACTACATGCTGTAATTGCATGTGAACATGCTCTTTTTCCCTCTTTCTTAAAATATCTGATTGTATTGCACTCACTTATTGTTGGACTACAGTTGACCTCATATTACTGAAACCACAGAAAGCAAAACTGTGGATAAGGGGGGACTATGGTAATTCCACCTCTGGGAATATATCTTATAAAAATAATTAGAAATAAGTATCAAGAATCTGTATACAGTGCTGGGCACGGTAGCTCACGCCTGTAATCCCAGCACTTTGGGAGGCCAAGGCGGGTGGATCACTTGAGGTCAGGAGTTTGAGACCAATTTGGCCAACATGGTGAAACCCCATCTCTACAAAAAATACAAAAAATTAGCCTGGCGTGGTGGCACATGCCTGTAGTCCCAGCTACTTGAGGGGCTGAGGCAGGAGAATCGCTTGAACCCAGAGGCAGAGATTGCAGTGAGCCAACATTGCACCACTGCACTCCAGCCTGGAGGACAGAGTGAGACTCTGTCTCAAAAAAAAAAAAAAACACACTATATACAAGGGTGTTTATCACAGCATAATCTCTTCAGTTTAATTATAAATAATCAAATCAGAAGAACCAACAATAATAGAATTACTAAATTATGATATATCCATGTGATAAAATATTATGCAGTTATTATTTTGACCCTAATGACATAAAATATAACACAATAAAGTAAAAAATTATCTCCCTTTGACATGTACTGTATATGCATATTGAGAGATAATAAACTAAAACATTTAGTTAGTATTTGAAAATGCATTAAAGATGTCTTTCATCTTCTCTTTAAACATCTCTGCATTACCTTAATTTTTTCTCTAGTATGTGTGACTTTTATAATCAGCAAAATATTTCTTTTTAAAAAAACACTAATTGAGGGAAATTTCATGTACTTTCATTTCATATTAAAACTTTCTTTACATTTCCAGAATTTCTTCTTTCTGTATATTAAATTACAAAAGAGAAAGCACTAGTAAATTTCTTTTCTCAAGGTTCAGCTCCTCAGGTATACCAGCTGTAATTTTAAAATATCCACATGCTGTCTCAGTGCCTGCATGTTTCACTCACTTTCTGATCTGTTTACCACCCTTCCTACCTTATAGAATGATCTGTCTCTGAAGCCTTTCATGTGAGCTATATGACTTTCTGTTTCCTTCTTAGGAGAATATAATTTAAATTATTACCATAATTGAAAAAAAAAGAAAGTCTTGTCATGTAGTTTCTTAAAACAATTTAGTGTCATGTGGCTTATAAATGGTACATTTGTCATTGTTCAAATGAAGTAAACCCTAATGTGGGGGCCACATTTCTTGTTCTGAGGGACTTTATTATGCTCAGAAATTCATTCCATATTTAGCTACTAAAGTTTAAATATATTTGTGAATCCTTCAGGTTGAAGTTGTACATTCGACAGATCTTATATTCTTTCTGCTTCTTATTTTCTTGGAGGCTGGAGGAGGGTGTTGGTCTTTAATAGTTAGATCTGAATAAACACAAAATATGCCGCCCTTTCAAATGAGGCATATATTTAAAATTGTCAGTCTCTTCTTCCACAATCTAAACCCCTAATTGTAGCCCACTTCTAGAAAAGAATCAAATATAAAGAAAAAGTAATATTAATATCATATTAATATCAATCACATTTATATTAATACTTTTATTTTCAAAAATAGGAAATAAAATACACATATGTTATTCTGGCTGCCTCTTTTCCATTATTTCCCACCTCCCCACCCTCTGTGTCCATCCCTCTCACCAGACCCTTCACTGTCATTTATTAAGCTAATGTTTTTCAAGTGTATGTTCCCTTTAAAAGGCTTCCAATACCTAAGAAAGATAAGTAATGGAGGATCCCATTACTGAACACCTTATATTTGGTTGAGGTTCTGTTATCACAGAAACAGCTTTCCTATCTAGTTCTTAGCAAAACTGATTCCTAAACCCTAAAAGTATCCTCTGGTGGAGGGGTGAAGGGAGCATACCTCCTGTTTTCAGTTCCTCACAAACTCCAGGAACAAAAAAAAATACCTGTAATAATAAAATAATTTTCCACAACACTGGGAAATTTAGACCCCATACCCAAGGCCACAGAGTCCCCAAATTCCCCACAGGATCTCACGTGGGGAGACCCCATAAGGCCAAACCTCACAGCACAGTTGGAAGCTCTGCCCTTTTCTGTACAACACAAAGACACTGGCATTTCTGTAGATTATAGAAAAATAGAGCCTCAGATTCTGAACTCCCCAGGAAATGACACCGCAAAAAATGATGGCATGATGCAATGTTTTCAAATGCACAAATCTTCATTTGTTTAACTTAAATATTTTAAAATATGTCCTATAACATTTATTCTTGATTAAACCTCTTCTAGATAGTTAATCATTAATGGTTTCTTTACAGTTGCTGTGCAAACAGTTCATTCATACCTATGACATATCAAATCTCATAGACATGTTCTTTAATTGGATTCATTTATTTCTAATCTCCTTAAAGCCCTTACTACTGTAATGCTTGGCTAAATATACATTAAACTCTATTATTTAAATGACTAAAATAAATTTGAGATTTATTTTATGAATAAAAATTCACAATTCAACAAATGTCCTACCATTATTAGTAGTATTATTCTGTGCTTCAGTATTCAGACATTATTTTAAATTGCCTGGTAGATAAGTTGTGTTTAAACAAAATAAGTTCTGAGTATTTGCTAGAGATTTTGGATTGCCCACTAAAACACCAAAATTTTCATTGTCTCTATCCTTGAAGTCAGAGAACTTGTATAATACTACACAGAATACATAGTTAACAACAGAGCCTATTACCAAACACAGAATAGGCAGCAGCAGCCGGTTTTTATGATTTATAGGGCTTGAGAAAGTTCCCTGGCCATGATGAAGATGTCTCAATAGTGGTCCAATAGCTGATGCTTAAAATTCGTTTATTCATATTTTAATCTATTTGTCTTAAGCCGATGGCCCAGAAAGAGATAATAGTAGGGCTGGATGAGTGATGGCTCATTCATTGGCCAAAGTGGGAGGATTGCTTGAGGCCAGGAGTTCAAGAACAGCCTTGACAACATAGCAAGACCCCATCTCTACAAAAAATAAAAAACAATTAGCCAGATATAGTGGTGCACATCTGTAATCCTAGCTACATGAGAGGCTGAGGCAGGAAGATTGATTGAGCCCAGCATTTTGAGGCTGCAGTGAGCTATGATCATGCCATTGCACTCCAGCCTGGGTGACAGAGTAACACACTATCTCTTAAAAAGAGAGAGAGAGATAATAGTGTATGCCTCGTTTGTTATCATTTATTGATTCAGTTTATCAGCTACTTTCCTGAAAGCAGTAGTTCTAAAACTTCAGCACGCCTCAGAAGCACCTGAAGAGTGTTAACACACAGCTTGCTGGGCTGTTTCCCTTAGAGTTTCTCATTTGTAGGTCTGGGGTTCAGCCCAGCGATTTGCATTCTTAACAAGCTACTGGGTGGTGCTGATGCTACTATCAGGGGCCATACTTTGAGAGCTAAACCAGTTGTTATCTGAGTGGTTGTTGTTGTTGTTGTTGTTTAAATGAAAGGAATCAGATGAAAGGGGACCACAGAGAAGATAAGAAACCACTGAAAAGGGAGGGTTCCAAGGACAAAATTCAAGCTTCACACTTTCCCCAAGGCATACCTCACTGCATATCTTCCACTGAAGTACTCCCACCCCTACTCTCAACTGCTTACTTCCTCCTAACCTCCTTTTGAGTGCCTCTTACTTCTGCAGACCCCAAAACATTGCATAGCTGCAGGGTTTAGTCTTCAGGATGCTTATTTTCTATTAACACATACTCTCTGGGGATCTCATCCACTCTGCTGACTTTAAATTCCATACACTGTTTACCCCCAATATCTAGGCCAGACCTCCCAACTCCACAGCACCCCAGATTCAACTGCTTACATGACATTTCCACTCTGACGAATGACGGGCATCTTGAAGCTAAACATGTTGTCCACACACAACCCTTATTGCCGCCTCTGCCTGCTAAACTGTTCCTTCCCACCATTTACCCAAGTTGCTCAGGCTAAAAAATCTAGGTATTGTTCTTGACTCCTTTCATCTTCTCACATCCCATATCCAATCTATCTGCAAATCCCATTGGGCCTACCTTCAAAACATATGCCAAATCTGACCCCTCACCACTACCCCATCTTTCAAGTCATCACCTTCCCTCACCGAGGCAATTACAATCATTTCTCAATGGTATTCTCCGTCTCCACCATCCGTACTCTCCAAACCAGTCAGAATGATCTTTTCTTATACAATCAGATCATGTCATGCCCGTGTGCAGAATTCTCCAATGGCTTCCCAAAACCTTCAAGATCCAAGGCGATCTGGCCCTGCCTATTCTTCTAGCATCATCTCCTTCCATTCTTCCCCCTCCCTTACTCAGTGGCCACCACAGTGACCTTCTCTGTTCCTCAACATGCCAAGCAGGTTTCCACCTCAGGGCCTTTGCATTCACTTCCCTCCGTCGGGAACTCTCCCTGTAGGACTCCACATGGCTGGCTCCCTTCCTTCATTTATGAATCTTTAGAGAAACCTTTCTGACCATCCCTACCTCTTTGTCCTGCTTAATTTTTCTCCTATCACTTTCTGATATTATATGACTTTTTTATTTCTTTATAAGTACTTTATAAGTATATTAAAATTTATACTCAAATTAGCCAGGTGTGGTGGCACATGCATGCCATCCCAGCTACTCCGGAGGCTGAGGCTGTGGGAGGATCTTTTGAGCCTGGGAGGTCGAGGTGCGGTGAACCATGATCTTGCCACTGCACTGCAGCCTGGGCAACAGATTAAGACCCTCCCCCCCCACACACACACACATATAATGTATATTTTTATATATAATACATATATATTTAAAAACTTACATTTCATGAGGGTAGGGACTTTGTCTCTTTCAGCCACACTGTAGCCCTACCAGGGCCTGGCACACAGTAGGCACTAGGGGAATATTTGCTGAGTGAATGCATGAACCATCCCCAGCTTGTCATAGAGACGACTACACTCTAAAACATTTCTTACTGTTACCTTAATTACAACAACAGAGATTAAGCTGATTCTAATGATAGAAATTTGTTTGTAATGAAGGTCCTATTGAGTCAACCAAGAACAGACACAAATAGAAAAGAGATTATTCTGTAAAGTGCCATGTAACGTCTGTAAATATTTTCTTCCTGGTTTTCAATTAGCCTTCACAATAAAATGCTATCCTGCACGTTGCTATTTCTTTAACTGCTCTAATTGGAGGAATGAAATTGACACCCACTCTGCCCTCCCCTTTGTGGGCTTCATTCTTCTAGCATTCCTGAGCTGTAACCCTGCAAGGGTCCATTACCCAAATCCAACACAACAAATACTTCACTACGCCAGGACTGTGGTAAGATTTCAACAGTGAATATAAATGCTGTGCCTTCCAACACTATTAGTCTCTTAACGGCCTATCAAAATTAAAATGAAAAACTCTGTGTTGCATTTGGCTTGATCTGATAACAAGCAGCTCTTTGCCTGTCGCTTGTTTGGACACCAATATCAATTAATGGGAGGTACTGAAACAAGTGAAGCTCCTGGTTCAGTCACAAGAACACGTTATAGTCATTACAAGCACGAGAGTAAAATGAATGGCTGAAGAGCAGCCGCAAACCTGTAAGAATGCTCAGAACCAGGGATTCTACCTTTGTTAATGGTTTTCAGTAGGAAGAGGTGAGAGACAGCACATTCTAAGATTGCATTTTACCAGAGAATGTTGCTATTCTTGGAGAGATGTAAAAAGTGGCAAGGGACTTGGGTTTAAAAGCACAAACACAGAGAGAATCCCACCTTAATGGGTACCATTATGATATCCAGTTCAATATAATGAGGCTATTTCTACAATCTACCCGTCAGCCCATATTAGCACGGCTTTACTGATGCGGATACAACAAATTCTGTTTGAACAAGAAATCCCTGGAGCGGGGGTGGGGGAAGGATCCATTCACAGGCCCTATCCATTTAGCAATCAATCAAAGAAAAAATATTCTTCTAGTAAAGACAGCAGCTCCCATTTGAATCCTCGTAAAATATTAAATGTTCTAAATAAAATAATTTTCTGTGGGTGACACGTTGATTGTTGTTTTGTGAAAACATCATGACTGTTGATGCTAAAATTAGTGAAGAAGAGATGGGCTCAGGATACAGACTGGCAATTGAGCAGGTCCCAAGTATACCCAAACTCTGAAGAAACTGAGTCACTTTTTGGAGACCCCATATTTAAAAAGAGAGTAAACTGTCCATAGACCATGCAAAATATTGGCAAAATGTCATAAATGACTATGTAAGTATTAGGTGGAATCATATGAAATTGCCAATATTGAACTGTTTTAATGTATAGAAGTGACAATTTCATATGGTCCACCCTAAAACAGCATTATCTACTTAAAGAAAGCGTGCCAAAGAGGAAAGCAGGTGGATGCTGGAGTCCAGACCCCGGGTTGGTATGCTCGCTGGACCACTCACTAGCTATGTTGTATTGGCTGAGTCACTTAGCTTCTCTGAGCTCTCACACAAAGCAGCCGCCCTTCAGATGTGAGTCTGTCTTACTCCTCAGCCTTCCTAAGCATGCAATGAACAAAACAACGTGCCACGCCTCTTTCAGCTTAGAGCTAACAACCACCTCCCAGTCTCTCCCAGACAGAGGAACAATACCTGAGAATTACCTCTTACAAAAGAAAAAAGAAACAAAAAAAATTATAAACATCCAAAATAATTGACAACATATTTCAAGATGTAATACATCTGCAAAGACTATTTTGAATCTAGAATGATTCTTTAATTTAAAAATTCACTGAGATTCATAATCCTATCAGAACTCAACCCCCAAAATTTTGAAAAATCCCATCTGCAGCAGGACAAAACATCATTCCAACAGGACAAAAATCAACACAACTGCTCCCTCTCCCTGAGGCAATGAGATAAACAGGGTCCACCCTGGGCAACGTCCTTGAGAGAGTTGAAGTTGAACTCCTTAATCTGTAGCCAGTTACCTTGTTGCCAGTCATGAACTCCCTTACCATACACATCACACACACACACACACACACACACACACACACCACTCCCAAGGTGCCCAACTCCTCCCACTGTCTCTCCTCCCTTCCTACTATCTAGACAGAAAGCAGTCTAACCACACCTGTGAGCTCATTTTTCAGGAGTGACCCAAACAGTGCCAAGGTGCTTTAGGCCCTCTTCCTTCTAATTGTGAGTGGACGTACTTTCCTCCATAAAGGCATCTCAGTTACCAGCAAGCCCACAGGGAAATCAGGCTAGGATACAGCTTGGACATATGCTTATTTCTTTTTCCTGCAGACACTGTCTTACTCATTTTGATGTCCTCTGAACTGTGCACAGTGCTTGGCACACAATAGGTGTTCAATAAGCCTTTTATGAATGCTTAAAGGCCACTAGTCCTAACCAATTGAAGGAGCATCTTTCCAGATGCATCAAAATAATTGCTGATTTCTTGTTCTTGGGCCACCATCTGCTTCCTAAGACTCATGCTTTCCCTCCATTGGTCCAAAGACTCACACACATTTATTTTGTGTTCATTGGCAAGACAAAAATTATTTTATTCAATTTCACTAAAATAACAACTGTAATAAATCACATGTACTCAGTGTTACTTTGTGTTGGGCACAGGGCCACCAACCTTACACATGATCTCATTAAATGTTCCAATTGACTCTATGAGGTAGAACCCATTATTACCCGCATCTTACAGGTTTTTGTTGTTGTCGTTGTTTTTTGTATTTTGTTTTTGTTTTTGGTTTTTTTTTTTTTTTTGAGATGGCCTCTTGCTCTGTCACCAGGCTGGAGTGCAGTGGCGTGATCTTGGCTCACTGCAGCCTCTGCCTCCCAGGTTCAAGCAATTCCCCTGCCTCAGCCTCCCAAGTAGCTAGGACTACAGCCCGCACCACCACACCCGGTTAATTTTTTGTATTTTAGTAACGATGGGGTTTCACCATGTTGGCCAGGATGGTCTCGATCTCCTGACTTCGTGATCCACCTACCTCAGCCTCCCAAAGTGCTGGGATTACAGGCATGAGCCACTACACTCGGCCCATTTTACAGATTTTTTAAAAATAGAGAGATAGTGTAGTTAAGCAATTTGTCCATAGTCACTGGGCTAATGAGTGGCAGTGCTAGGGAACGGACAATAGACTCTACATTCTAGAGCCCAACTTCTTAACTAATATGCCATGTCACAGGATAAAATATTATGATACCTCATTTGATAACATATTTTTCAAATACCTTGTAATGCATTCCTATGTTTTTCAGAGTTTGAAACATCCAACTAAGAAGCCTAAGGTTTAGACTGCATCATATTCTAATAACAACAGGATTATAATATCAAATGAGACTCTCTGACCCTGCAAATCTGGAACCAGCTGTATACGGACTTTGAACCTCCCTTTTCTCCAATCTGCTGGTGTTTGTCATCCTAATATATACCTCATATTTTCTTTCTGAAAATAATTTTTAAAATATACCCATCATACATATGGCAGCACAGTGTATTCATTTCAATAAGATTTACATTCAGAATATTGATATCCAAAAAAAAATTTTTTTAATGGTGTTGTATGTCTAGATGCTAAAAAGAAAAAAAAAACATATTTATTACTAAAGCTGGGTGAACTTGTTAATTATATATCAGTACCAATTTGGGAAAGGCAAGAGACTGTGCCTCCCTGGCACGAAGAAGGTGCTCCATAAATGCTGACGTTTCTCCCTCTGCATGGAAATCTCTGCTCCCTTTAGAGTATCAATGACAACAGTGAAAAATAGAGTGAGCCTGACCAAACTGCAGAAGTCACCACATACAAAGAGCACAAAGCTTGGAGGTTTGTGTGTTGTGGGACTGGGGAAGGGAGAGAAAATAAACACCTAAACTTGTGGGTTTGAGGATATAGAGAAAATAGTTTCCAGTCCTGATGAAACATGCTCAGTTCTGGATCCCCGTCTCTCACCTTGTACAAAAATCAACTCAAGAAGGATCAAAGACTTAAATCTAAGACATGAAATTATAAATTCTAGAAGATAACATTGGAAAAACTCCTCTGAACATGGATTTAGGCAAAGAATTCATGGCTATGACCCCAAAAGCAAATGCAACAAAAATGAAAATAAATAAATGGGACCTGATTAAAAAAAAGCTTTTGCACTGCAAAAGAAACAATCAGCAGAATAAACACACAACACACAGATTGGAAGAAAATATTTGCAAACTGTGCATCTGACAAAGAACGAGTATTCAAAATCTACAAGGATCTCCAACAAATCAACAAGAAAATACAAATAATATCATCAAAAAGTAGGCAAAGGACATAAATAGACATTTCTCAAAAGAAGATATACAAACAGCCAACAAACATATGAAGAAATGCTCAACATTACTAATCATCAGGGGAATGCAAACTAAAACCCCAGTGAGGTACCACCTTACACCTGCAAGGATGGCCATAATTTAAAAATCAAAAAGCAATAGATATTGGTGTAAATGTGGTAAAAAGGGAAGACTTTCACACTACTGATAGAAGTGTAAATTAGTACAATCGCTATAGAAAACAGTATGGGCATTCCTTAAGGAACTAACAGTAGAACTACCATTTGATCCAGCAATCCCACTACTGGGTATCTACCCAAAGGAAAATAAGTCATTATATGAAAAAGACACATGCACACGCATGTTTATAGCAGCCCAATTTGCAATTGCAAAGATATGGACCAATCTAATTGCCCATCAACCAATGAGTGAATAAAGAAAATGTGGTGTATATATATACTGTGGAATATCACTCAGTCACAAAGAGGAACAAAATAATGTCTTTTGCAGCAACTTGGTTGGAACTGGAGGCCACTGTTCTAAGTGCAGTAACTCAGGAATGGAAAACTAAATATCATATGTTCTCAGTTATAGATAAGAGCTAAGCTATGAAGACCCAAAGGCATAAGAATGGTATAATGGACTTTGGGGCTTCCAGGGGAAAGGTTGTGTGGGGTGAGGAATAAGACTGCATATTGGCTACAGTGTACCCTGCTTGGGTGATAGGTGCACTAAAATTTCATAAATTACCACTAAGGAATTTATCCATGTAACCAAAAACTGCCTGTACCTCAAAAACTATTGAAATTTAAAAAAAAGAAACATGCTCAGTTTCAACAATGAAGTTCAAGGTGAAGAATGTAAAGAAAGAGAGAAAACCTAGTTGACAAAACACTGATTCCAACTAAATTACCCTAGATATTTGGTTAGTTTCTTATGATCTCTTTTTCCCCAAGAAACGAACCTATGTAAAACACCTTCCACACTCTCTAGCACAAAGAAAGTGCTCAATAAATGCTGTGTTTTCTCCCTCTACATAGAAATCTCTACTCCCCTTAGAGCATCAAGACTACAGTGAAAAACAGAGTGAGCCTAACCAAACTGCAGAAATCACCACACACAAAGAGCAAAAAACTTGGAGATTTGTGTGTTAAGGGATCGGGGAGGGAAGAGAAAATAAACACCTAAATTTATGGATTTGAGGATACAGAAAGTCAAGTTAAGGAGAAAACAATGAATTCTCTTTCAAAGTATTTTAGTTGACATTACATAATTGGCAAGAGCTAATAAAAACAGCTAAGAAATTCTAGGCACCTGCTTTCTGTCAGATACTGTGCTATATTCTCTCTCTATATTATCTCATTTAATCCTCCATAAATCCCCAAAAGGTGGGTACGAATGTCCCCATTTCACATATGGGGCAACAGAGGGTCAAAGGGGTAGAGTGATCTGCTCAAGGCCTCACAGCTATTATGTAGTATAGTCTTCATTCTAACCCAGGCCCATCTGGCACTAAAGCCCATGCCTTTGTTTCACAGATTGCTTGGAAAATGATACTGTGGGTCTTTATAAAAACAAAATCACAATCCTACTGCAATACCACTTTCTGGAGATGGCCCAGGCTCAGCCAGACCCCAAACATTGTCAATGCCCTACAAAGTAACTTCTCCTTTCAGTTCCATGATCACCAAGGAGGAGCCCTCTTCCCTGCCAGCTCCCTGTCCTTGCAATGCCAAGGGGAGGAGAAAGGGAGATGGAGTCGGGGAGTTTACTCCCTCAGGCAAGCCAGAATGCTAAATTCCTCTGTTGACAGGTACTCAGGAATTCCAAATTTCGTCTAAACTCCAACCAATCCTTTTTTGCATGAAGGCTTAATTATAGACACTAGCATTTCAGCTCCAGTGAATTTTCTATGATCACCTGCTCATCTGGAAAGACATCATAAGCCAAGAACAGAGAAGGAAGTATTGGTTAAGGTGAGAGCAGTGGCAGCCTTTTACTAAATTATGAAGATATGTATAATCCATCCCACCCCCCACCACACACACATCTTGTATCAAACATAACAGTGTTTCCCATGTGAGTAGACTAAGTCAGGAGAAAAAAACATGTTTTTCTGGAGTTCAAGTAAAGCCTCCCTTGAATTTCTCCATCCATTCACAATAACATGTATGGGTGCCTGCCTTCATATGAGGCAGTGATCCGTATTTTTCTACAATGTGAGTCAAAGATCAAAACCCTTTTTTCCCAACAGCCAGACTAAGAGAAAGCCAGAGGAAAGTAGACAGGCCGGTCATTCAGTACACACCAAGTGGCCTCTACCCAGGAACTAAAGGGAAACTCCTATGAATCAGTGTCCTTCAGGTCAGAGCAACAACAGAGGAAGGAGTGGAGGCCAGAGAGGCCTGGGGAGGGAGAAGTAGTTGGATAGTGGCAGTGCCAAGGGGCCAGAGGGTGGCACAGCAGACCCAAGAATACTAGGAAGTTCTCTATCCCAGGCCTCTGAATAGAACCCCCAGGGGGCCTCCCCTGCTGCCATATATCCCCTCCATTCTCTCTCAAAGGCAGAAAAGGGTCAATTCCTTCCTCTCATCCCATCCCCATGGGGATGTACACACACACACACCACGTAAGAAATACACCCCTGCCACAGCAGGCAATTTGCATCACATCTGACTTGGTTTGCAAATCTACTGACATTTGGGTTAACTCTTTTGTTTAGCAAAAACATAAAATGTTAAATCTGGTTGCAGAAATAGAATAATTAGTAATAGCAATAATGTACTTGTATAATCTAGGACCAAGCAATTCAGTAAACAACTAAAATGTTTGCAGGCTACATTTTCCTCTTACAAAATGAAAATGTCCTTAGTGAAACTTATGGGGAAAAAATGAGACATTCTTAATTGAATGTCATTGAGAAGATAGAACAGCTAAATTTTAGCTAGGAAAATGTCAATATCTGCGCACCCTTGTGAAGCAACCACAAAGAGGCAGCTTCTTAATCTTCCATCATTAATTCAGATCAAAGCCTATCTTGAAGTTTTGTGGGCTGAACACTACAGGCCTCACTCATTCAAATCCATCCCTGTCTCTCAGACATCTTTCCCACAACCACCTTCCACTTCCACCCCTATACACAGAGAACAGCAGGATGCAGTAGGAGTGACACACCAGCTTTTAATTCTGGCTTCACTACTTACTCAGCATATCTGAGCCTCAGTTTCCACACCTAAAAATACAAAAAAGCAATCTCCGACCCAACCACTGTGCAGAGCCATCAAAGAAGCAAGTCAGGTAACCAATGTGACAGCACTTTGAAACAGATATGAATTCAGCATTTGTTTAAAAAAATACAAAGTCTGTAAGTTCATGAAAGATGAATTCAAAACCAAATACAGATCCTTTTGATAAAATACAATAATAAGGAAAAAGTGTATGAAGAATAAGATTATTTAAGTGAGTATTTAACTGGTATTATGTATTTCAAAAGAGACTAAATCTCCCAGCTCTTCCTTTTAACTAAGTGTTTTGGTAGTTATAAAATTAGTATTAATACAAATATATCTTCAATTTGTTTTTATAATCATTAAGTTACATGAAAGATCATCTGAAAAGAACAACTGTGACTCTGATGTTCAATATTATCTTAGTAAAGATTAAACACCATTAAGGATCAAATCTAATTTACGGGTATACATTAGTGCATGATTATTATTTTGGAAGATCAAAAGATTAAGTCTATACAAATGCTCCAGAGAGTAAATTATCTTATATTTTCTGAAGCTTGCTAAGTGAAAAGGTGTTTCATTTTATATTGTTTGTATTTATATTTTTGTAATACAAAAGTGATTTTGCTAACCAGGAAAATAAATTGTACTCCATAACTATATATGTTATTGGTCAAGTTTTTTTAAAGCATTCTCTAAAAACTCCTAGTAATAATAATAATATATCACTGGTCTTTAAATAAGTAATTTTTAAAAATTTGAAAACCCAAATTAACCCAGCACAAATAATGTACCTAAAAGAGGAAAGCAATATGAACATATTTTAATGTTTGCTGCTTTATGGCAAGGATATGTCGGGTTTTATATTGACAGAATATGTTAACATTTAAA
Organism: Pan troglodytes; assembly: GCF_028858775.2. Taxonomy (NCBI): domain Eukaryota; kingdom Metazoa; phylum Chordata; class Mammalia; order Primates; family Hominidae; genus Pan; species Pan troglodytes. The sequence goes on from NC_072403.2 coordinate 112,383,090, forward strand.
ATCCTTTTTAATTCTAAGAACTACAGTGGTTCTCATAATGGTAAGTTGTTGTGGTTAACATACCATATGCAAACAACGACAAAAAGTATAGGATCTGCAGTAATTACAATATAGAGCCCCCTTTTTTTTTCATTGACATGAAGGAAGTACTGTATGTCACCTTTGGTATTTGGCCTAACTTTTCTATGAATTCAAAAGGGGTATTTAGTAGACAGCAAATGTTACATACACTACCAATATAAATTGTCTCTATTTGTTCTGCTTTTAGTAACACAGAAATAGAAGTTTTAACACAGAAAACTACTTCCTCATATATGTTCAGTGAATCACTCTAAAATACCATGTGAGATTTTCTAGGAAAGCAATGTTCCATCCTAAACTTAGAAAATAAATAAGCAGAGAAGCTGTCTTTGCTAAGAAAAAGAAGTTCAGATGTTAAATCTGTCTGATTCCAAAATTTCCAAATTACTCACTAAATCTATTCTCTCTCTTTTACTTTCCAGACATAATATCAGAATTGTATTAGCTTGCAAGTCTTATTAGAAAGCTAGTTTAAAATACAGTATCATTTAGAACTTTCTATCCTACGAAAGTCTCCTCACAAAATATCATCTATCCATCAGCCTAATTGAGATCATACACCAATGAGAACTCGACGAACATTAGTGGCAGATTGTTTTTAAAGGCACCAGTAAACTAGCTCTCAACTATATTTTTGCAAGCTCTACACACAATAATTTTTAACATTTTAAATGTGTCATCATAAATGATACGGTGGCTACGCAGGAAAATGCTATTCAAGGATGAAGCACCATGATATCTGTGGCTTACTTTGAAGTGATTTAGCAGGAAAAAAAATACACATTAAAAATAGGCACACATATAGGTAGAGAGAGATATAAAGCAAATATAGGAAAATATTAACAGTTGTTGGATGTAGATCATGTGAATATGGATATTCATTTACTTCTCTTTTAACTTTTATATTTGCAAAGTTTATGTTTTAAAATATTTTTAAATAGGAATTTTATACTCTAGTGGGTTATCTTTAAAAGTGGCAGAATATTTCTTATTTTAAAAATACATGTAGTCTGAAAACATAAATAGAACCAAGACTCTTAATTTTCTTAGAAATTGTTTTTCATAGTTTATTAGGTGTTCTACATTTTCAATTTTCTTTACATTAAAAACTAAAGCTTTCCATCTGAACTGGCTATGAATAATTAATAATACTAATTAAACTCAAGAAAATATGAATTCAAGAAAACTCACGTAGGTCTTTACACAGTATACTCCATATATTCTGGACTTTCCCCAACATCCTTGTTACTAGACACTAGTTCCATTCACCTACCCTCTTGAAAATAACCAGAGAGCAAGGCCTGTCATACTTAACACTTATTTCAAAGCCTGAGGATACTCATAACTTATAAGAAAAATCTTTTTTAAATGTGTAAAGCTAACAGGGTATGTGTGTCTTGCAGAAAATTATGAACTGATCAGTGTTTTGTTTTGTTTTCTTTTGTTTTGGACCAAGGGTTTAATGAAGAGCTATAGAAGCTTCACTGAACCTCGGAGACCCAGAAAAACTAAGGGAATTTTCAGAATTTACTCATAGTATCTTCTCACTCTCCTCTCCAGATTTTCAGAACATATGGTGGGCATACAGAAGTCAGTAAAAAGCATCAAGGCGTATATCACCTGCCTCTAAAATCATCCAGTTTTCCTATATGCCCTGTTGCAACTGCTTATTAAAACAAGGTTGCTAAATAATTCATTGTTGCTTTCGTTAGATAATAATAACTTATTTTCTAGGCATATTTTAACTTCAGCAATAAATCAGGAAATTAGAAAATCAACGAGCTTATGAATGTTGCCTCCACCAAAACATCACAACCTCATTTGACCAAGGCTTATTTTAAAACCTCTACTTTCATGACATGAAAATCCTTTTAAAATGTATGCTATTGAAACGTTTAAATTTGAAAAACATCTGGCATGTCAAACTATTTGGGAGCTTGTGGTTTTAAGTACTTTGTTTGAGGTGGTGTATTTAGAAAGAATTCACTTGTCATTCTCAGGCTTCATAGGGAAGTAGCCCTAAAAAACAAATGTATGTGGTAGTTCACTACAACCATGGAGAATCAATAGCCATCTATTTAATTTGCTAAGACAATGTAAATTAGTAACTTCCAGCCAGATGTGTGATATGCACATCAAAAAAACTGCAACCTGTTCATTATGAAAATCCTGTCAACACACACTGAGCCACTTGATGACATTTCGTCTAGAGCAATTTCCACATTTGCAGCTATAAAAATTGTCCTAAGAATTTTTCTACAAGAAATTGAAGCTGAGACTCATAAAAGGGTAATCAATTTCAGCTTTTCATCTTGTGTGCTGTGTCTATATGCTTCTGTGTGTTTATTTCCATTTTCATTCAGAGGTATAAAATGTTTTAACAATGTGCACCATGCTCTTTTTCCTTCTATTAATCATGTATTTATCCTCATTACATCTTTTTAAATTTGATGTAAAGTTGATCATCTAATTATACAGTTCTGAAGGAGTATGTAAAGTCAGGAATGACAGAATCAACAGAAGAAAAAATGTACACTTATCTACTGGAAAACAAAACAGAATATTTCAAAATGACTCCAAACATAAATTAAGTTTACCCATTGGGAGGTCTAACTTGCATTTGGGTCATTTATATGGGTCTGTGTGACTATATACCCTGCTGTTTGATAAAAATGATTACTAACCACAGGCACCCACCAGAGAACAGAGTGTATGTGTAATGCTTCTGATGTCTCAGACATACAAAGCACCTTCTTAAAGAATGTCCGTTTCCTTTCCATGGTAAGCAGACATAATTTTTCACCCTTTAATACTACTGTTTCACAGAGGGGCCTATTTTATGTATTATGCTTTGCCATTCTCTCTTGCATTTATTTTAATAATATGAAGAACTGTATTCATGAAATTGATAGTTTTGTTTCATGAAACCCAAAATGTTGGTGAATTTTGTTTTGTATTAAAATACACAGCCTTCTTGATATTACAAGAATTATATAATATTAACACCGTTTACTAAGATAAAAAATTAAAAGATTATTCTTAATTGCCAGCTACTATTCTTGAATGTTGAATCTTCATCTAAGCCAAATTCATTTTCTAAGTCTATTGAATTAAATTTTTTTATTAAACAAGACACAGAATAAATAGTCTTACTGCCAAGCATAATATTTCCAACTACTATATTTTTAATTTGGCAATTTAAAACAACGTGAAACGAATCTAGTCCTTATCACCTATAGTATAGTCTGATTCCAAATAGCACCCCTTCACCAACTTCCTAATGTCTAAATAGCATTCTACTAAGTGCCTGGTGTGTCAACACTTCCAGCTTCCAAAGTAAACAACCCATGAGATCCCCTAAAATCACAAGAATTTCAACCTCTACCAAAAAAAGGGTGGGGAGAGCGCAACAGCACACACAAAAGAGTTCTTCATAAAGGCTTCAACCCTAAGCAATTCAACTTTCACAAACATTGTACAGAACACGCTTTCTTCACCAGCCGCACACCAGGCCACGTGATGAGCCTGCAGGGCCACACTGGCAACCAGAAACGATTATTGTTTCTAGAAAGAATAAGGCTCAAATGCAGGCCTCTGCAGCCTCCCTGTCATTCGCGCCCGCAGGTGGCACCCAGAGCTCCGCTCCTCACTCAGTGAAGCAATTACGCCCCGCGCGGGGCCTGGGCGCCGGCCAAGACTTGCAGCGTTCTCTTGGGTCCCTTAGCTTTCTACGAGTTAAAGTCAGATCCTCCTGGTCACTTAAGCCCCCTTTGTGGTTCAGGGGGGAAGCCACTCTCTCAGAACTCTTAACTTTGATTGGAGACTCTGGTTAAAATTAAGAACTTCAAACCCCAGATTTGAAAAAATGAAACAGATGTCCTGTTTGTTAACCATAAATGCCTCCGTACGTTAGATCCTTTCCTCCCTCTCTCTTTCTGCCGCATTAAGTTTTATTTAATGCAGAGTTCGCTTAAAAGGTTAAGAGAGAAAAAGAAAGAGAAGAAAGCAAATATGGACTGTGATGGAAAAACTCCTAAATCTTTCTCTAGAATATAACGAAGAAAACCTCTTCAAAAAGATGAAAGTGTTCGATCTGCCTCCTCTTGGCGCAGCCAGCACTCGAGGGTCAAAATGGCATTCCCCGTGGCCCGAGCCTTGTCTTACCCGGCCGTGCCGCCACCCGCACTCTCGCAGAGAGCAGGGTCGCCTGGGGTGGGTGAAGGGGTCTCAGTCTTGCACTCACGTGAGGACATAGTTGACGCTGACGATACAGTGTGGCCTGGAGGAGCGACTGTTGTGCACGATGGTCGCGTAGCTCTGCACCCATACCCAGCCGCCGTGTTTCGCCAGGAACCTGTAGTACTTGGTGGTCACCTGTCCCTTCACCAGCACTGACGGAGAGACAGGAGGCAGATGGTGGTGAACCAGCCTGCCCGGGACTGGTCCCAAATGCAATCCCTGGTGGTAAGAATTGAGGGCTCTCTGTGGGCCCTAATAACTGCACCAGGCAGGAGAGAGAGAGACGACAGGCAAATTCCCAAAGGAACTGATTGTCCCGTTGTATTGCATCGAGCCCTCCGGTCACCCTTCTAGGGATGATACAGGGGTGGCCAGATGTCTTCACCATTAGCAAAGGGAGGAACACTTAAGAGTTTGGAGGTTTCCTCCAGATTCGCTTTTCTAACTACGGAAGTAAGGCTCTGGGCAGCTGAGCTCCGGCGCTCACGATCCCTGCCCGGGAGATTACGCTCAAAGCAAAGCTGTATCAAAAGCCAGGCGAGTCAACGCAAGTGAGCGCCAGCCTTGGTTTTTGTTCATCTTTAGTGTGGTTCACAGATGTGAAAAAATACCAATAGGAGAGTAATATACCTTCGCCGGAGGCGGGGGACGTATTTCGCCCAGAAATGCTTCTTCCGCCTATATTAGCGGCCCGCGGATGTTAGAGAATTTAGGTGGGCCCAGTGTCGGAGAAGTCCCTCAGGAGGCCTCACACACCACCACCACCCGGCTCCCTGGGCTCCCACCTGTCCTCTTCCGAGGGATTTAAATCTTGGCTCCCCCACCCCCTAACCAGCGGATGCGCCAAGGTTGCCAGGGTACGGGGCAGGGTGGTGCCTTACGCAAATGGTGCGCGCAGCGCAGGTGGAAGGTGTCGCAGCCGTGCACATGGTGGTACAGAGTCTTCTCAATCAGGTCCTGAGGTTCGTACCCCGTCAGCTCCGCCACCCTGAGGAGAGCAATCCCTGCAGGATGAATGCAGGCGGGGGTGCAGGGATGCCCTCCCCACACACCCTCGACAGCCGTCTGACACCTAGCTGTCCGCCCTCACTTTCCAGGGCCGGTTCAGTCGCCTCATCTGCAAAATGGGCTCATAGGATAGACGGAAAGCTCTCAGTCACTAAGCAGGGCCGCCCTCAGGCTAGGAGAGGCCCTTTCCGGCCCTGCCCACCCACCTGGAGTCCAGAAAGATGAGCTTCATGTCCAGGCTGGCGCGGAACATAAACATATTGCTGTGTAGCTTGATCTCCGTGACGGCGCTGGGAGGCAGCGAGTGGCCCACGGCCACCAGGCCCACGTTTTGGTAGCAGCCGTCGAAGGGGGACATGTCCAGGCTGTACTGGCGGATCTTCAAGTAGCCGCTGCAGTGGATGACCTGAGGCAGAGGGAGAGGGAGGGAGACTCAGCCACAGGTAGGAAGAGCTCCCAAAAGGTGGAGAAGGGGTTGAAACATGTTGAAACTCTGCTTAGCCCCAAAGCTGTGCTGACCACGCCCATGCACTAAGGAATCCAAAGTTACTGGTGCTCTAAGGTGTCTTAGGAAAGTGACTGCACAGCCACACTGAACTCACCTGGGAGCGCGTACAAAATGCAGAGGCCTGGCCCCACCAAACCTAACGCATCCGAATAGCGAAGTAGGTCCCTGAAACCTGCTAATGACGTTCAAGGACATTCAACGTGAGACCCATAGCTTCGAATTAAAGCTCTGGTTTCTAACCTCTTATGTAACGCTATGCATAAACTCTTAGGGATTCACCAAAGTTACTCGCCCATTCAGAGGCCTTACGGACCCTTAAGGTCCATCTCTACGGGTCACAAGTTCATAGCCCCCGCGGCCACCCAGTATTGGGACCCAGTCAGACTTTGTCTTTAAGCATAGTCCCCAGCTGTTCACAAAGTTCCGTCGCCCTCGTGGAGAGTCCTGGCCTGCGGCTCCTCGACGCAAGCTGGGGGCGCCCTTGCGGGTAGTCCCAGAGGTAGGGACATTCCTCCCACGCCGCACGCGCCTTGCTTCCCGCCTCCTCTGACTCCACCCGGAGCGGATCTTCCAGCTACGCACCTTGTAGCCGCCACAGGTGAGGCCGGCGTTACGCTTGGCCAAGACGCACTTCATCCTCAGGAAGAAGGAGCGCTCGATCTCATACTCTGGGAGAGAGGAACGAAGGGAAGCTCAGGTCGTGTGATACCGGCGGCGTGGGACAGCACGCGTCTCTGCCACGACTAATTGGGGAAAAACCACAAGCGGACTGCGATGGGCCTGAGCGTCGCAGGCATGTGTCTACCTTACCCTGCACGAAGTGAGAGTGGTAGGGTTGATGGGCGGTGAGCACCGCCGTCATCTCGTCGTGGTCTGCCGGGTGAATGTATTCATAAATGCTGTTTCCGGTCAGCTCTACCTGTAAAGAGGAGGATGTCGCCGCCGCCGTGGCGGTGGAATGCCCGGTGAAGGGACTGAAAGATTAGGCCAGGGGATCTGCAGGACCATGAGGACAGCAGCCAGAATTCTGGAATTGGCCCTGAGTTCCAATGCCAGCTCTGCTTCTTGCTACCTATTGCAGCCTATCTAAGATTCCGCTTCCTTGTCTATATAATAATAAAAATAGCAGTAATAATGATGATAATAATAATAGTAGTAATAGTAGTAGTAGCAACAGCAGCAGCAGCTCCCTGGCAAAGTTCTGATAAAGACATCATGAAATAAGTATGTAACGTCCTCTCATGTTGTCTGGCTTGCCGTAGGGACTCAAAAAAGTAGCCATTGTTTGGGCCAAGGGTGGAAGGTAAAGGAGAAGGGAAGTGGAGAAATGGAGAGACCCAGAACTATTTAAGAGTCTTCCTGCTAGCTGTGAGATGTCCAGCTCCAGGTTTAGAGAAGCACACCCAGCCCCCAACCCAGCCCCCTACCCCTGCTTCCAGCTCTGGCTGTAAACACTGCAGGTGGGATATGTGAACCACTCACCTACCTGAGAAAGACCCAAGTGGACTGAGGCTGTCTCTGAGATGTACATGATCTTCCCATCTGGGGCTACCACGAAGATGAAGCCATCCAGGGTCTGGGGAGGCACAAATAGAGAGAATAGAGAGCCCTCTGGGCCATCTGGAGAAATGGGAGCAGGAGGACAGAAGTTAGTGACTTTCAGCCAAAAGTGTAGAGAGATGGAGTGGAGCAGGTTTGGCAGGAAACAGGGCATAGAAAACTAGCCACATGAGCCCTTTTGTTCATTCTAAATTTGTAAACATCTGGGGCATGCAGCCCAATGGGAAAGATCCAGAGTAATTGGTGGACAAGGCTAGTGCCCTGTAAGACTCAGGATCCACTGAAACAAACAAGGAAAATACATCCATAAAACACACACACACTGTCTCTCTCTCTCTCTCTCTCTCTCTCTCTCTCTCTCACACACACACACACACACACACACACAGTTCTAGGGGGAAAAATCACAGCCTATGTGTTCTATAATGGAAGGAGTAATAGCAGGGTTTGGGAATAGCAGTGCAGTAGGCATTGGTCGGTCAATATTGGAAGGGCTGGCAGTCAAAAGTTTGTAGACAGAAGAAAGCTGGCCAGTGACTCTGGAAAGAGTCCAGGACGGGGGGTGTTTAGGAGATGAGAGGCTTTACAAGGAGTAAGTCCATAGAGTATTGCCATAGGGTGTATGTGTGTGTAAGTTTACATTGATACATCAAACTGACAGGCTCTCCATGAAGGAAAGTCTTAAGACTTTCACTGTCTCTATCTCTGTGAATAAGGCCTCAGTCCAGGCAGAGACAAGACGAGTCAGACCCTGCTTTCAAGGAGCAGGAAGTCCAACAGGAGCAACTGGCCTGAAGACAGATATAGTGACCACATAGCTGAACAGGTAGTGCTGAATAGGCAGGGGGCCCAGAGCCTGAGTGACCGGAGGCCTGGGGGACAATCAGGCCTTAGGGGAGCTGACGTTTGAGCAGAACCTTGAACAGGAAGCTTGGACTGGAGAAGAGAGAAAGAGCATTCTAGGCAGAAGGAATGAAGTGGCCAAGTCTGCTGGGTCTGGGGATAGGACCAATCTAGTGTATTCTGAGGTGATGAATTTGGTGTACCACAGACTGCAGAGGAGCTAAACCTGCAATAGATTTTGGAGCTTGAAATGTCAATTTGAGAAACCTGGAGTTGCTCTGTAAGCACTAGAGTTCTAACAGAGGTTTCTAAGCAGGAGAATAGCATGCTTAGATGTGGCAGTTGTTTAACTTTATTTTGTTTTGCAGAATGCAGACAGTGATCTGAGGAGGAAGGGGAGGGGAAGAGGAGATCAGAGAAGGCAGCTGCAGCAGAGATGGTCAAGCCTGAAATGGGGTAGTCACAAGGGGAATATAGAAAGGGGAGAATCTAATTCAAAGATGGTTCTGGATATGGACTTCATTGGTAGCAGAGAGAGGTTTACTTCAGTGTTTCAGTGAAGGCACTAAGCAGAAGGTGACATCATTAACCAAGATTTAGTGTGATTTTGTATGAGTAGAATTCTGGGGGAGGGAGATAATGCCTCCTTGTTTTGGAGATGCTAAACTTCAAGTGTATGCCGATTTCCATTTAGATGTGTCCAGTTTGCAGTAGGAAACAAAAATCTGGAGCTCAGATGGAGAGTCTAGACTCTCAGAGAAACCAGTTGGTTTCATGTAGAGAAAGGAGTTGAGAGGCTGGTGTTGGGTGAGATTACCTGGGTGGCCTTGAAGCTGTGACAGGAGAAACAGAGCTGAAACCTAGGGGACATTACAGCATTTGCAGGCCAACCAGTGGTGGGGAAATCAAAAGGGAGCAGGCAGAGAGAGAGAAGAATCTGGGAAATAGTGCTATTTTAGAAACTGAGGGAAGGAGAGAATGTTAAATCATCAGTGTCACCTCCTTCAAGTCTTAGTCCAAATGTCACCTTCTCAGTGCGGCCCTCTCCAACCATCTCTTATTTTAAAAGGCACTACTCTTTCTTCCTCTCCTCCTTATTTTTCTCCATGGCACCTATACCACCTGGTAAACTATACACTGTACCAGTGTGGGCTTGTAAAGCTGCTCTCCTTAGAATGCAAACTCCATGAGAGCAGGGCTTTCCATCTGGCATGCAATTGCCCCTCCTAAATTTGCGGAATGAGTGAGCTTCATTAGGATAAGAGATGAACATCTAATTCTTGCTATCAAAATGTGGTGAAGCCAGTGAAGAGCATGATGGGTGGGAGAGATGCCAGACTGCAGGGATGAGGGAGTAAATGGGGAGAGGGTGGGCCATTGAAATTGGGAATGTAAGTCAGTCCTGCCAGAAATGTGGCGTGAAGAAGAGGAAATAAATTGGCAAGAGCTAGAAAGTGTCAGGGACAGTTTGGATTTTGTTTTCTTGTTTACGTTTCTGAGGAAAATTAGTTGGGAATATGAAAATATTGGGGGAAGGACACAGGGAAATCTGATAGAAGATGTCTTAGAGTTAAGTGCCTTTCTAGATAAATTCAAAGGTGTGAAGGCCAGGTCAGTGAGAGAATGCTTGCCCAACCCCTTCCTTTGTCCCACAAAACTAAAATCTTCTTGGTGTCTTGGAAGGAGAAAGGTATAGGGTAGTGGTAGGAAAAGGAGCTCCTGTCAAGAGATGCCACTCATGCCAGCCCACAGGGAGAACTTGCTTAGATTCCCCAAATGCTGCTTAGGTTCAAGGCTTCCAGGAGAGTAGCTCCCAGTGGGCTTGAATAATAATAATAATGATGATGTTGCAGGGTTGGGACAAGCGCAAAATCTAAAAATGCCACCGGGGTTTTGCAATTTAAAATATTTGTTCTGTGACTTAAGTAGGCAAAGAGCAAGTTAAAACTGTGAGCACTACAAACCACAAGGTAATGGGAGCCTAGCATTGGTTAAACTCATTATCTGGGGGTGTGTATGTGCTTAAGCAAGGTCCTGCACACAGCCTGGGCTGGCTTGCAGTGAAAGGCAATAGGAAGAGAAGAGGGAGCCTGGGCACTACAGGGACACAAAACCAGTTGCAGATGTAGCTGAATTGGAAAGACGTGGGCTTAAAGCACTGACAGGTCTTTTTACCAGATTCCTGTTATTTCCTTTGGAAATCCTTCATTTGGGATGGTTCTGTGGCCTTGCCTGTTCTGCCTGATCTGGGGTGTTCCAGTTCCCTCAGCCCAATGGAGACAAATGGTGCCCCCTCCCTTGGTTAGGGGCCTCGTTGGGCTACATTCCAAACCCAACTTCTCACTTGTCACCTTGCCTCCCTCTCAGCCTCTTGAGGCATCATCTGCAAAAGCTAAAATTTTACTTTGCAGCAGCTATTGGGCTCTGAGAGGGCCACGTGCAGTCCGGATCCCTGTTTTTTGGGGGGGGGTTGTTTGTTTGTTTTTGTTTTTGTTTTTGTTTTCTGAGAAACTAAAAGCTCAACTCAGGGCCAGGCACTCAGACCCTCAAAGCTTATGTGTTGCCGGAAGACCTGCACCTGTACCTGGAGCAGATGGGAGCCCAGTTCTCGGCCAACGTTGTCCAGGGGGCTGGTCCGACTTGAGTGGCCCCACGCCTCGCCGAGCCCTGTGGAGACACAGAAGCATCCTGTAGCCACTGAACCCGGACCTGACAGGCAGTTTGGGACCAAGTCCCGCGACTGTATTACCCGAGTGCCGGCCCCTTTGACTGGATACCATAGGGGATCCCTCTCAAAGTGGACAGCGGGGGATGGGAGCGTGTACATTTCAGTCCGTCCTGTCAGCTTCTCAGCAGAGGTTAGATTTCCTCTTCTAAACTAAAACTGGTTTCTCAGGCCAAGGGCCCCCTGGTAGGACTCCAAGTGGCCCAGGCTCGGAAAAAGCCTCCAACATTGCACCCCACCGATAACTTTCATGTAGGTTCACCACTGTGTTTACGGGGCGTAAGGGCACTCTGCTTCTCGCCCAAAGTTTTCATCGTCATCCGGTTCCCGAGGCCGAGCTTGTCCCAACACCCAGCGAAAGCCACTGCCAGCCCGCAGCGACCTGAGACGACCGGCCAGGTCCAACCGGTCCTTGGCGGGCTTTCTGATTGGCTGCGGGGCTTCTAGCCACTCTCCTCCCCTTGGCTTCTGGCTTTAATCGCCTTCGGAAAAATTAGTTCCCTGGCGGATGATTTCCAACCTGACGTTTACCAGCATCCCTGTTCAACCCATCTTCCTATTCCTTTCCCCTCCTAGCCCTCTGCCTTACACACAACTCATGCCCCCTACCCACCCCCCACCACCAAAACCCGCATAGGCTTTTTCTGAAGTCAGTTACTTTGGGTGCTAACAATCTTTTTGTAATATTTTCGTTCTCATCTCTAATTGAGACTCATTCAACTTTTCTACTTTCCAGGTACTGTATTCTATTAACAAAGACCCTCTCTTTCTCTCCTTGGTGTTTCCCCGTTAAGATCTTTGGAGGCTTTGCCGCAAACTTTCTCTGGTGATGCCCCAAAAAATAAAACGCTCAGGACTCTTGTGGCCGAGTTTTAAAATTTTAATATGGAGTCTGCTAGAGTACCCTTTTGCGGAAAGAAAAAACAAAGAAGGCAAAAAAACTTTCGAAGACCTGTATTAAGCTATTTATGAGTATTATCTTTTTAATAGTGCTGCTGCTAAAATTATTTTAACTAGGTAGTTAAATCCTTTTATCCTTACACCATTAAACAAAGTTTAACATGACCTCCCCCACCCCACCCCTCAGAAAGGTGATTTACTGCGTTAAGGAGCAAATCACCAAGAAGTACACAATGATGAACACTCGCCTTGTAATACGAGGTTGGGGGCAGATCTTTCAAAATAAAACATGGAGTTGGATTTTTTATAAGGCGTTGGCTAGGAGCTGCTTCCTAAGCAAGCAATCAAAGCCTTGGTAAGGAGGAACCGTGAGCGCCCCTTAAGCTCAAATCCGGTCTTTCTGGTTGTTTGCACATCTAAATAAATCTAACGATTTCCCCACCACTCTGCAAACACTGATGCTCCCCGCCCGCACTCGGGACTCCTCTACCTCTCTGGCTCCCGGTCAACTCCTCCCTACTCTTTAGCCCGCCCCAGGTTTCCTCCCCGGAGTGACTCCACTGCCCTGGTCCCTGGGGTCCTCCTGGACCGTTCTGGGAGGGCCCCCGCCACAGCCACCTGTACACACCCCTTGGCCTTATCACATTTATCGCTCTTCCCCTTTCAGCCAACCTATTCTCCTTCGTTTCTGTCACGACCTGCTCTTTTCTTTTTAAATCCCGGCTCCGACATACCCACTCAGAAGGAGTGACAGGAAGGATTGGCTGCGGAGGCCACACGGGGGAAAGGAGAAAGAACCCTATTGGGAAAGCCGAGGACGCCGGCGACGCTGGCCCTTGGGCGCTCTGGGGCCTACGGAGGCCTTAAACCCCAAAGATTGGCGGGGACGAAGGGCCGGGGCACTCGAGCGAGCCTGAAGCGGGCAAAGACTGCGTTGCGACTGGGGACAGGTCTCGCGCGGTTCCCGAAGGGTGCGAAGACTGCGCTGAGCATTTTGAAGGCTTCCCAAAGCGGCTGGAAGACACCCCGAAGCGGCCTCCCAACCAGAATGATCTGAAAATCTCCCAGGCTGGGCTCGGGATAAATACTAGTTCTGAACTCCCGGCGCCAGCCTAGGCCGTTTGTTGTTTCTGGTTTCGGCCTCATTAGTATGCGCCTACGAGGGAAAATGAGACTTCCCCACAGGTTAATAAACAACCTGTCCGGCACAGGTTAACAGGAGCCTCCCTCGCCCTCTCCTGCCCCACCCCCGCCACCTTTTAAGGAAGCTTTTGCCTTCCCGGAGGTTTGCCTTCTCTTTCTGTTCCCCGTAGAAATCTTACGATTGTGTCTGGGTTAATGTTTTATAAGGGACTGGCTACTCTCGTCTACCTGCCGGGCTTTCCCGATCTAATATCGAAGGAACCTCCCCAAGTCCTAGTAAGGGGTCCCCCCTCCCTAAAGTCTCGAAGTGGGGTAGAGACCTTCTCCCTGGAGCCCCTCGCCTCCTGCCTTCGGTGACGCGCTCTGGCACACCCAATTTCAGTTGGCGAGGGGGTAAGCTGAGATTTCGTTTCTGCACTTGACCTACCGCAGAAAATTCGCAAATCCTTTGATTGTCTGTTTAAAATGAGGAGGAAACCAGCTCCCTTTGCGGCGGGATTACAGTGGGAACAAGATCTAAAGATTCTCTTGTAATTCGGCGAGGCCGAGGGAACGGGGTTTTGCAAAGGAGAAAAGGAGCTCTGTGAGGGAGGCGATAACTAAATCGGGTTTTAGACAAAAGGATTTTCCTCAGCTAAAGTGGCCGAAGACAAAGGAAAACAGAATCTATTTTGGAAGATTTCCAAGAAATGCCACATTAACCTTAGCTGATAAATTTTGCTTCTCCCAGGCCCCCCTCTTCCCTTAAAGTCTGCTTTATCATATTTACATAAGTAGCATTAGAAGGGATGTATCTATTATGGATCTAAAGGGCTAGCTCACATTTCCTGTGAAACTCAGGCAAGTTTCACTGTGGCTTTACCCTCCGTGCTCGGTTGAGCCATTTCCATTTAAATACCCCCTGACCCAAGGATTACCTCAATGGACTGACTGCACGGGTTTTGTAATTTCCTGAAAATGAGATTTCGATTTATAAAACAAGAAACCAATTAGTAACCAAATGAGGCGAAGTAGATCCACTAAAATTGACCTAATCCCACAGGCACCATTTAGGCCCGTTCTTGGCGAATGAATGATGAGCCCCAGTCTAGTGTGAGCTCAAAGCATCATCCAGCTGTGTTATTGCAGGCAGCAAAAATAAATTGATAGAGCTTTTCCTTCGGAATGAATTTCATACCCTTGACAAAATATAGATTACAGACCCGACATCATCACCGCCCTCACTCTGACAGGAAGAGGAGGAAGATAAGCGTGTGTTCTGTTCTTTTAAAATTTTTCTTTATTTTAATAAATAAACGCTGCATCTCAATAGAAATGTATCCTCCTTGCAGTCCTTCCCGGGAACCTTCACCTCCCCAACTAATTGAGGTGCCTTGTAGGCAATGGGGGAGGGTGGCGGAGGCGCTGTTCCATGACCTGACTACGACTTGGTGACTGAGGAGGGGAAAGCCCTCCTAGGCCGAGGCCACTGCGGTTCCTGAACAGCTTGTCTCAACCAACTGTGTATCCCTTGAGAGAGTGTAGGAGAGTCTGGCCCAGGGGGTAATCCTGAAAACCCCAAATCCCATGTATCCTGCCGGGCCTGCACATCCTCGCTAAATGTGTACTGTCCAAGTCTTCCCCGGGCTGAGGCGTCGAGTGGCCTTCGTGTTCAGCCTCCGGGCGCCTCCGCAGCCGAGCTCTTTAGAGAAAAAAAGAGAGGGAAATTGGTGCAACCAGCCCGAATCAAGCTCCTAGAGCAGTCACTGGCAGGAGGTCCCTTCACGCACCAAGGCGCACCCGACCCCACCTCTGGCACTGCTGCCCGCCCTGCCTGCGGCCCTCTCCGGCTAAGGAGCCTGTGTGGTTGACCTGAGGGCATCGGCGAGCGCGCCGGGCCAGGTCTTGTTCCACGCAGCAGCCTGGACCCCACAGTGTGTGCCTGCACTCGGCAGTGCCCTGATCTCTCCTGCCTGCTGATCCCGGGCCAGAGACACCGCGGCCGCACCCAGGGAATCCACTAATGTTACTGTAAATGTGGGGTGGAGGCCGAAGGTCACACCGCTGTCTGTCTGTCTCTGTCTCTGTCTCTCTCTGTCTCTCTCTCTCTCTCTCTCTCTCTCTCTCTCTCTCTCTCTCTCTCTCTCTGTCTGCCTTCGCGGAGCTCCAGCCCTCGAGTTTGGGCTTCCCGTAGGGATAGAGCCTGCGGGCCAACCTGGCTGCCCGAGTTGGAGCCGGCCGCGAAAAGACGGCAGAAAACCAAGGAGGGCGGGGTTCGGCCAGACTAAAACTAGGGGCGAAATTCATGCAGCGTTCATGAGACAGTCCTGCGTGACGGCCGAAAAACGTCAATCGATGTCGCCCTGGGACTCCGGGTCTTCGAATGCGGCCCAGCTTTGGCTATGCCACCTCCCTAGAGGCCCGCGCTGGCGAGGCCGAGCCCGAACGCGCGGGCGAATCCCACTTAGGTTCTACTTGGCGCAGGGACTCGGACGATGGCACCTAACCCGCCTTCCCGGGAACTGCCCAAACAGACTGGATCTGGACCTAAGGTTTAGACGACTGCTTGCCCTTCAGGGACAGTGGCCGGGAGGGCAGGAGGGGCTGCTGGTACACACCTGCACCTGCGGGACCTCTGATGAGGGCAGGGGGCGGCTCCTGGGCCGGCCTGGGGAGTGAGGAGACTCTGTGCTGAGGCCACGAGCTAGGCCCTTGGCTGGGGCCACCGCGGACAGAGGATGGGACACACCGCGCAGACCTGGCTGACTGCGTGCTTCGGGCGGTGCGGGAGGCGCGACGGGGACCTCGACATGATTGTCCCCTGTCGGCCCTGCGCCGCCGAGGCCGAGTGACAAGGCGCAGGAACGGCCTATTCGGTGGGGCTACCAGCGGAAGGAAGTTTACTCTGCAGTGGACACTGTTTTAGCACTTTCAGAGTAGCAGGACCATTCCTAAATAATTGAGGTTCCCCCTCCTCCACACAAAATTTTAAAATTTCACGGATCAGACACTGGCAATGGGTGGCCCATTAAAATCATTAGGTGTTAGCAAGGTACAAGCCTCATTTTCCTGAGAAATACCTGGTGGGACGGAGAAATGCGGTGAGAATCTATGGGCTCTCATTCTGTGTCCACATTTGGGTCTGTAAAAGCTGGAAGCTCCCAAGATTTCTTAGAACTGGACAACAACTCCCGTAGAAATTAGATTTGTTCTTTAGAAATTCAGCCCCGTTTTATCATTAGACGGGTGATTGCACCCTGCTTGAAAGCATCCCACCATAGCTTATAATACCTGTTTTTGTTGTTGTTTGTTGTTTTTATTAGTGATCCCTCCCATTAAAGAAAAAAGTATTTTTTTTTTATTGATCTGATCTACAATTTCTAGCATATAAATCCGCCTTGCAAATGCTCTGCACGGAGTTTAGTTCTGCACTCCACATTTTAAGTCAACATCAAAACTGGAATTAAACACAGAAAACCAGCATGGAGGGTAAACTGTGCTTAAAGGCCTTCAAATGAGAAAAACTTCTGTAAGAAAATAAACATGGAAACCTAATGCTCAATCATTTCCCCAAGAAGCAAGAAAAACAGCCTTAAATCACCGACCCACGTGGGACATGGGGCCTCTTTTTCTTTTTCAGTTCTCTGCCTCAAAAAAATATAACACCATTAAGAATTTCAATCTTGAGGTGAATATTATAGAAACCATCTGCGGAAGTTTGCTTAATCACCCTTGTAGAGATGATCTTTCCTGAGTAGTTACTAATTTCAACTCTGTGATTTTTATTTTTCCAAGACATCTTGTCAATGAAATGGCAATGTGATGTTACCAAGATTCTGAATAGCTATAGATCAGAAAATATATCTGATCCTTTCAAAGTTTATTATGAAAGCCTCCACACCCCCAGCCAAAATTGCTTTAGAGCTGGATAACAAATATGTATGTCTTTCTAGTTGAATTTGTCCTATTTTGCACACAAATAAAGTCATGCTATTTTTTAGATCCTGCCCCTCTGGCTTTGATAATACCAAAGATTTATACATTTCCATGTGCCTCAATTTTTTCTTTGCAAGGCTACTTTGGAATAGAATATGTCACTAATTGGCAGATATGAAGTGTTAGTGATTTCTCAGTTATCTTTCCTAATTTTCTTTTTTCTCTGAAATCTCCAATCTAATGCTTTATTCTTAATTATTCCAGGTACCCATATTCCATTTCTCTGTTCTCCCACTCCCCCATTTTCACCTAAACAGTTTAATTTCATCTAGTCAGGCAAATAAAAGCTGAAACTTGCCCCCAGACAAGGAAGCTACTAGACTTGGGAGAAAAAAAAAAGTGTATTCGGCAAATGAGAAGGGAAGGAAATTGCCTGTATTTAAGGTGTATTTAAGGATATTTCTTCTTTCAAATATAATTATGAAATGATTTTGTTTGTTCATTTAACTTATAGCCTTTTGGCATTACAGTGTGTTAGAGATGGAATAGTGTATGAACAAAACTGAAGTTTACAGCATTTTTATACCTATAGCTATGTCACCAGATTAATAATTATTTAGATTATATACCTTATAAAATCCATATATTACCTGTGATAAGACACTTATACCTATCTTTATTTCATCCTTAAAGCTGTGTTGAGGACCTACTATGTACTAGGGTGGCTTCATGATAAATGTAAAGATGAATTTCATCTTCCAACAAATTCCATTTAACGCCACTAGAAAAGATTACATCCATATAAAGTGATCAGTTTCCCCAACTGCCTTGGACCCCAATCTTGTTTGCTCTCTGCCTTCAGTCAACACTGAACTTAAATTTGGCACCCCCTATAGGTTGTGCCTGGTCTTGCGATTGTGACTATTTTATTCCTTTGAAAGCTGTTGTTGTTGTTGTTCTTTAATATTTTAAAGAGCTGTATTTGATTTTGGGTTTTTGAAGCTTGTCCACCGTCAAAAATTAAAAACTCATCCCTAGGAGCCAGCTGTTCTGTTGACCCTGTCTAGCTCGCTGGGTGGAAGCTAAGGGTGAGTTATGAGCTCAACAGTAGCTAGAGAAACAAATGATGTGCCCAGAGTTCACACATCGTCCATCCCCTCCTCCCCATAAACTCACACTCACCCACAGAAGGGAGAGAAAGGAGGGGTCCGGGGCTCGGGGGAAGGTGAGGGGGCTGCAGAAAGCACAGTCACTGTTAAAGTAGCCAGAGGGGACCGTTCTGGCCACCAAGAGGACTCCAGCTGGAGCCTTCATTGGCGCTCTCTTTAAAAATAACGAGAGGTTGGCTGTAAGAGTTTATTTTGTTCCTATTTATTTATAACGAGACTTATAATGTGTAGAGTTAGC
The DNA here is from genome assembly GCF_028858775.2 of Pan troglodytes. Taxonomy (NCBI): domain Eukaryota; kingdom Metazoa; phylum Chordata; class Mammalia; order Primates; family Hominidae; genus Pan; species Pan troglodytes. The sequence continues at coordinate 112,401,419 of NC_072403.2, forward strand.
ACTTAATTATGCAAAAAGGCTTGCTCTTTTAAAAACAAAAACAAAACAACAGCAGAAAACAGCCCGATTTCCTCCCAGCTGCGCCTGCCCCCGGGTCTACACCAAGCCGACTAGCGTCCGTGGCCGGCCGACTCCCCGGGCTCTCCCGGCCGGCTCGGTGCCCGCCCCAGAACGCCGCCCTGCTATTCTTCTCCTCCCGCGATTACTCGCAGCCCCACAAGCAACACCATATGCTGCTTCTGATCAAACAGCGAGCGACATCGGCACCAATAATTGACGAGACCGGCTGGAAATCACGCAGAAAGGGAGCCCACTGAGACCGCAGGGGCTGACAAATCACTGCTAATAATCCTGTTAGGAACAGTGCGGCCAGCGGAGTTCGCAATAGCTTTATTTTTATAAAGTAGGCGCTGACAGTATAAAAGACAACGAGATCTCTTTTTTAAATAGAAGGCAGTGTGGTATAATGGTAATTATCCCATCGACAATTCATAGCACAGTTTGAATGGGAAATGTGGTTTTTAGTATAAAAGTTCCCCTTCTTTTTCTTCTTTTTCTCTTTCTTTCTTTCTTTTTTTTTTTTTTTTTTTTTTTAATTTTCAGGTACTTTAGGCTTTGATTTCTTTTTTCCCCACAGTTTCCAGGGTCAGAGAAGAACTGTTCAAGGAACTGCTTTAGGAGGGAACGACTAAAGCATCACTTGTAGTTTGAAGGTAGAACTGAACTATAATTTGAAAGTTTTCCTTTAGCTTGGAGCATGTTTTTCATGCTCCACTAATTTGGAGCATGTTTTGCAGGCTTTTTGACTTAGATAATAACTTTTATGTCATGATCAAGCAAAGTGAAACTGCAAACCCAATAATGACTGTTTCCTGCCCATCCATTCATTTAATGGAAAACCACAAACCCCAAACATCTAAAATCAACAACAACAAAAACCTCCAGGGGTCAAGTCAGAAGTTCTCATTTGTAAATAAACACAATTCTTTCCCTTGGATTTTTGTTTGTTTGCTTGTTCAGTAATCCCTCTTTTACATTTCTGAATCCCTTCCCCCAGCAAAGACATATCTAAAATATTTTTAAAAATCTGTTTGCATTATTTGAATCCAAGTAAAGGAAAAGATGGACAAATAGAAAAGTGTCCTTTTCTAGTAAGTATAAATGGTTGTATATAGGACAGTGTTCTATGAAAGCTGCTCTGTCCTCACACCGTGAATCTTGATAATCTAAATATGAGTTTTAAATCATGTCAACAGCTCAGCTATTCTAACTTCTAGGCCTTATAAGGCAATTTTCTCAGGATCTATTTGCCAACCTGCCACCCAGAAGATATTTTCTAAGCGGGCTAGCCATCTTAATTCAATCTTATGTATTTTAGGACTAGCCTATTATCTTACAGATAACATCAAGCCCACAGTTGCAAATCATCAAGCTCCAGAGTTAGTTTCAGAATCTGCGAATGTCTTGAAAACTCGGAATAAATTTGCTTAGAATTTATTTAAGAACTTGAGTAAATTCAGGCATACTTGTTCACAAATATGCATGTTACTCATTTGCAAAGCTTTAGATATATAGAGAAATTATTATCTGGCCTATCTAGCTCCAGGTACATGGGTCTATCCACACCTGGCAAAAAAAATACAGAATTAGGCAGTGCTCCTGGTTTTTACTGGACAAAATTCTAACAAGAGGAGTAAAAAAGAAAGTCATGTTTGGATTAGTAGTACTTTCAATTGAGCCTAGTATCTGAAGTGTTGACAAAAGGACTGTTGGGCTGCTTCCCAACCAAACATATCTGATGGACTGAAGAGAAAGTATTGATGGGGAGGTAGAGGGAGCCTCAAAAAAGCGACAGAAATTCTGAGTTCAGTGAGGACCTTAGTGAAGCAGCCGAGCTAAACTTCCCTTTGCAGAATATATATGTAAATATGTATGCATTTCTCTGGTCACTGATGTCGGCTCATTGCCTGGCAAATCCCCAGCCCCTTCTGCCTTTGAAATTCCATCTGGGCAAAGTCACTTACCTTCTGGGAACACCACTCTCATTTTGAGATAGCTGGTCGTGAGTCTGATTATGGATGCTTTGTCCAGCTGCGAGGTGATAGCCGAGGGCAAAGGCAGTAATTTAGCCAGTTCATAAAATTCACTGTTTTCCTTCTCCCTCCTAGTCCGCGCAGCATTTTTGGACTTTTCTTTCATTGTGTCTTGTTCCCCCTTTCTTCTCACAACTTAAGCTCCGCAGATTCATCCAAAACCAAAAATAAACTTTCAATTAGAGATCATATTTGGCAAAAACAAAAAACATACTTTGAATAAAGAGGCTGAAGTATTTGCACCAAGAACAGTGTATTGATGGCAGTAAAAGACCAGCCGGGGTGAACGGAAAATATGTTCTTTGAAAATGCGCGATGCAGTATAGGAAAGTTGCTGATCCACCGAATTTGGGCGATCCACCGAATTTGGGCAATCCTGGGGGTCGTTCGGGGTATCAAATGCCAGTGGGACCCCTGAGGAGCCAGCCTTTTCTTCTACTGCCAGCTGCGAACCCTGGTCCTCGGAAAATCGACATAATAATCCCTGACGTTTGCTCTTCAGTCTCGCGGCATTTAAGGTATCTCCGAGCCCCTTTGGGAAGAGCAGGAACCCCAGACAACTCTTTCAAGGCCCTGTGAAGACAACAGCATCAGAGCATAAGAGATCAGCGGCTCCACAAGTACTCACACACTCGTCCCAATTCCAAAAACACGGCCGGAAAGGGCCTCAGTGCGCCTAGCCAGGCGTTTTGGGTTTGTTTTTAAAGAAACGGGTAAATTGGCAGCGAGACAGCCCCCTGCAAATAATGCTGGCATTCCCTCACCCATGCCAGCCACATCCTCCAGACCCCTGGGAAGTTGCCCAAACAACAAAATACATATTTTTGAAGACCCGCAAGGGATCTTCCGCCGCGGATCCCCGAGTCCGCGCCCAGGCCGGGCGCACGTCCCAGGAAAGCAGGTTTCCGCAAATCAGAATTCCTCCACGGCGAGGCAGGGGCCTTTCAGCTCCCTACCTTGGCAGATCTGGACCTTGGCTACCTCTTTAACTTGGGTCTCAAGTCTGAGGGATTCCTCAAAAAGTGACTTACACACCAAGTCTCTCGGGACTCCCAAGGCGACCCAGCGCTCTGGCTGCCCAGCAGGGGCTGCAACAAGCGGGGCCCAGCAGCGCCAGGTTAACAGGTGGCGCGCTCGCGACAGCCCCTCGCAGGCTCCCCCGGGGGTGGGAGGCGCCGCGGCCTCTCCCACACCACCGCGGAGCTGCGGGGCTGCTGGGCGGGCGCGGTGCGTCTTCTGCTTCACCTACCTTCAGTCCCCACAAGCGGCAGAGGTTTCGGGGGCGCCCATCTCTTAACTGTTCTCATGCCTACCGTCCAACCCAGCGACACCGCCGGCCTCTCCGCTTCCCACCGGCAGAGAGGAGCAGAGCATTCCCGGCTCCCTTTTCTGGATCATGAATTGGAGGAGGGGTGCGTGACAGAAAGAGGAGGATGCAAGCTTTGGGACGAGTGAGGTGATTTTAGAATCCTGGTCCTCCGTACTTGCTACGAAGCCAGTTCACTATTATTCCTAATTGGAAGCCGAAAACTGCCCCCCGTAACTTCTTTATAGCTTAAGGGTTTAGCTTCAACTTCACTCCCGGGCCGCCTCTCTCCCGCCCTCCCTCAATGCCACTCACAAGCCTCCTAGCCTCCCATTGGCCTGGCGCGGCCAGGGGCGAGGCGCTCATTGGCCAATAGGGCTGAGTGACACGAGTCGGCCCCGAGCCGCCCTCCGCGCGCCCAGGCTCCGGGCTCTGAATCTTACTACCCGCGGGACCGCTGGACTCCTAATGAGCTCAGGGTGCCGGGTCGGCGCTGTCCGGTTGCCGCCGCTGCTCGCGGCCTCCTGGGCCTCCCCGACGTCGTGCGCGACCCGCGCTCCTCGGGCTCCCTGGGGTCGGGTGGTTGAGCGCTCAGTCCAGCGCGGCGGCCCAGCAGAACCGGGAACGTCCGGAGGCAGCGGAGGTCGGGCGTGCGGGTTAGGTCTACCGGCGGAGGAGGCAGGGTTCGCCCAAAGGCCCATCCCGCTGGCAGTCGCTGGCCGACGGCGTGCGCGAGGCCGGTTTGGGGCGTTATTTTCTCTTTCTCGTTTCTCTGAAACCATGGCGACACGGAATTCATTGCCAGAGGAAACAAATACAATAACTGTCTTTAAATTAATCCCAAAGAAGTGCGTCTTTTTCGAAATGGCTTGGGTTTGGGGCTGATTTTTTTCACCGTGGAAAGCTCGGCCGGGGAGTTTTCCTATGGGGAGCAGCTAGGGGGACACTAGGGGAAAAGCTTACATTTCAGGGCAAAATAGAATGATTGATATATAGAGATACATAGCTCACAACAGTCCTTTATCTTAAACATTAGCCAACTCTTTGTCGGGTTTTGTTTCAGGAAACAAAAGTCCAACATGATTATTCCTTACAGAAAGGATACAGTCTACATGAATGAACTTAACGATGCTCGCGGTTCCCTAATAGGAGCTGTTTAAACAAACGCTCACCAGGACTCTTGCTGACTAATTACCTTTTAGAGACCCTCTAATTTGAACCGCCTTCTCTTTCTCTCATCTGAGAAAACACAACAGGTAGCATCAAGAAAAAGTCAAATTGTCCCAAAAACAATTGTTGTCCTCACGAATCACCCCCTACAGACTCGACTCCCGGCTTGGTTTTGGTACGCCGGTGACCAGATTCGGCTCCTAGAGGTGCGTTTGGAGGGAGTTGTTTCATCTACCATAAAAATCAGTGAGAACACCAGTGACGGGACACTCATCCTCTCGTTTGTGGCGCTAATTGCCACTGAGAAAATAAATACTTTGAAGAGGGGTGTGTGCCATTCTGCTGATATTCAGAACAACTTTAAGAGTGTTTGTTCAAAAATACAGACATCTGCCACCTCCTTGCCGCCCGATGGCAGTAAGATAGTCGTAGAAGGACAACAGGAGCTTTCTGGTGTTATTTACATATCTGGGCAACACCTGGCTGGAGGAGGTGAAAGTTTTGGACAGAAAGAAAAAGAAAGAAGCACGGAGATTTTGTAGGTCTTTCAAAACTGGAATCCAGCTAATGGACTCTAATCTAGGAGGAGTCATTTCCCCAGTGGCTGTAGCCACTTAGAGATCTGGTTCTGGGCGCCTTCCAACCACCCAATGATGCGCTTTTAACAAGACATAGCTAGAAGATAGCGAGAGATGCACTGTGGCTCACTTATACACAAGATTCCAGAAAGATCAGATAAGGTCAAGTTGGCTACTACATGTAAAGTCGGGGGTGGAGGGTGCGTGTGGAGAGGGGAAATAACCTTTCTTGACCCTCCTCTCCCCTCCAACCAGATCACATATAGCTGCCAGGCGAAGCAATGACACTTAGGGTTAAGAGGAGGTTTTCTATTCGACTGTGTTCTAGAGAGGATTTCAGTCAAGACCGCGGTTACTCTAACCCTATCTCTACTTAAAACAACATGCCGGTGTGGAAGTGCCTCTCTGGGGTCTGAAACCTGTGTCCACAGCAGGGACTTCCGGGGGGTGGAGGTAGGGAGTCAGGTAATGCTGGGTTTCCAGAAGAAAAAATGCAGTAATTTTGCCTTCAGAAGCAAGATGGGCAAAATGAGTAAGGAAGTCTTCACGCTTAAGGCTGACGTCCTGGGGGGCTGGGCGGGCTGTTCCAATGTCCCAGTGAAGCTCAGTTGTCAATGAGCCAAGTAGATGTCGTTTAATAAACAAAGTGAATGCACGACCACGAGGTGACGGCCTCTCGCTAAGTCCTCAGCACACAACTGTCTGAGCCGCGTTTACCGAGAGAGTGAATTAGCATGACGACGTAACACCTGTTTTTCTAATCTTTGAACCCAGGTTGGAGCCGGAACGCTGCTCCTTCACTCCCCCTCCCGGGCCCAGGGACCTGGCTTTGCACCCTCCCCACGACCCCGCCTGCCAGCCCCCCACGCGCCCTGTAGCCGGAGGCGTGAACCGTGAACCGGAACCTCAGGTGCCTCCCACGTGTTCTGCGAATTTGCGTTCGCTTCTAGCACGGGAAATTTTAAATGAATTTCTTGAAGCTCAGAGACTAATCGTACCATCCCCTTTGCCAATATAAGGAGAAAAGCCCCAGAAGGGAAGAGACGGTCACGGGCGACCCACTAACCCCAAATAGGGATCCTCATAGAGTCTAGGCCGCCACCTCCTTGAGCCGGTGGCCTTAAAACCTAGCCTCTGGCCCTCAGGCAACCAGAATGCGATCCTGATGTGGGAGAAAACCCATGAGGGGCTGCAAAAAAGTATCTCCCTCCTTCCCCCACCAAGCAGGGCGAACAGCCTAGTGTGATGGCGACACTGTTCCCCCAAGAGTCCCTGCCACTTCTGGGGCAACCCAGGATGCTGCCCTCATGGAGCCTGCCCCGGACCCCGGAGGCCAGGACATGCAGGCGTCCGTGACTCTACCCCAGGGGAGCCAGCCCGGGTAGATTCTGGAACCAACGCGCCTGTGTGAGCAATGTCTAGCATGCCGCGCGCACCCAGAAAGAAGGGGGAGAGGGCGCCTCAAGGGCCTTCTGACCCCTCCCCGCAAAAGGCAAAATCAAGACTACAGAAGGTGAACTTTCGGTTGTAAAAGAACGAGTGAACACATACTGGAATTCCGGTGCAAACCGCCGAACCGGGGTTCAATGCCTCGGCCCCCGACCCTTGCTCTGGCACAGACCTCCACCCTGCCTTCCGAAAACTCCTCTAATGACTCTTCTTTGCTCCAGGCTGTTTGAGCATCTTATCAAAACTAGAATGATTTCTGTCCACCACCATTCTCTTTATTTTTTTGCAGACTGCTAGGGACGCACACATACACTTTTGCATGCTCGCACATCCCACATGCACAGTTGCACAAAGCACACAGACATGGATTTTGCTCAATGTCCAAGGTCAGGATGAAGGATATATTTATAACCAAGATACAAAATCTGAAGATGGTCACTCGAACATCTCAGTATGTTACATCCAGATGTTCACTCTGTCACTGAAAAGGACAAGTTATCTAGGGACATATTATTGTCTTAGGAAATATTAACATTTTCTAGTTCCAAGTATATTAGTTAACGTTATCCTGTCCTAGACTCATTTATTTTTACCACATTTAGACATTTACATCTCTGCGAGTCGTTATGATGTTGAGGCAGAAACAAGGGTCACTTGTAGCCTTGACCCTAAACAAAGTGTAGAAGGAGCCCCCCAAAATATGGTCATATTTGCTATTTAGAAGTTATGGTAAATATTACTTGTCTGATCAGGACGTTTTGAAAAGTATATTTTATGCATATAAATATAAAAAAACCCTTTTCCTAGGTACTGCTTTTCAGTTGTCTCCCTAAATTGACCCGTGAAATACACCCAAATTCACTTCAGTGGTTACACACTGGAAAAAAAGAAAGAAAGAAAGAAAGAAAATGCACCAAGTTGGAAAATGAGATTGGCGAATACAAGTAAGGGTTTCATATAGTTTCTCTAAATATTCTGGTTAATTTTCCAGATATTGGAAACCGTGGTCTAATATATAACCTTGAACGGCCGCTGGGAAATAAGTGCTTCTTGAATTGTGCACCACTGTATTTGCAGACATAAATTTTAAGCTTTAAAGAACATAATTATTTTAAAATATAATTGCTAGCTGGAAAGAGGTCTGATTCTGTGCATTCTGAGGATGGGAGCAGGTGGGTGCCTGCCGCTCCAGGTGCCTGCGCTTTCACACTTTTCTTTTCCAGAAATCGAGCGGAGGACGCTGTGTGTGCATAAATTTCAGCAACGCTGAATACAGGCACTCAACTGAGGCGTTCTAACTCTGGAGATGAACACTGGATTGGAAACTCGGGTTGAAAAACACTTTGATTCTTAAATCGGTTCCCGAATTTCAGACCAAACTCGAGGTCACTTGGCATGGAGGTGGGGGAGGAGGGCGGCTTTTAAATATAAACCCTAAGGCCCCACCTTGATTTAGGAATAGGAAATCCCTGTCCGAATCGGGAATTGGCATTCCGTAAGGGAGCGGAGGGCCTCAGGCCACTAGGCAGCTCCGAACGCGGGGAAGCGGGAGCAAGGATGAGCTCAGAGCGAGGGTTGCCGGCGCCACCCTGGGCTGCGCAGTGAGGGGCCGTGGACCCGCCCCGAGACTCAGTGACAGTCGCAGCTTAACCCCGTTGGGGACGCCGCCCCGCTGAGGTGGTTGCGTCTCCAAGTCGTGAGCCTCCAATAGCTGCTCCCGCTTTCGCGTCGCAACCCCAGGACCCCGGGAAATTACCACTGTGCTCGTCTGGGCCGGAGACCCGGTGCTTCGGAAGCCTGGGGCACATGCCTGGGTCCCACCCTAGACTCACCGCCTCTGGGCCCGAGACATGGGAATCTGCCCTTGAATATCTGGGCGCCTTTGCTGTTAGCGCGGTTTTGGAACTTGAGCGTGCATGGGAATTGATTGGAAGGCTGCTTAAAACACAGATTGCTGGGCCTCACTTCCAGAGTTTATGATTCAGTAGATCTGGGGTGGAACCCAATAGTTTATTTGCATTTCTAACAGGTTCCCAGGTGATGTTGCTGGTGAGGGAACCGCACTTTAAGAACCATTGCCTTAGTCTGCTTTTTCTCAGCCTGCTTTTGAAGTAGAAGACTGTAAGGAGGGAAAATATTCGAAGCGATGTCCCTGGTATTGTGGGATCTTGAACATACAGCATAAAATGATAGGGCGGTCTAGTTGAGGCCCAGGAGTGAGGCTGTCCTCTGTGATAAGGATGGGGTCTCTGGAGATGGCTTATTCCTGCCTCCTTAGGAAAGTGGTTAGTGTCAAAAAAAGGGAGAGGAAGCCGGGGCAAACTTCCGTGGGGAGTTTGGCTTCAGAAGAGCAGGGAAATACACAGGGTGCTCTCACAATGTTTCAGTGTTCCAGGGTTCTCAGCTATGTTGCTGGAAATAAGTCCAGAGACTTTGGTTCAGTCAACCAGGGGTGGGACACACTGGAAATATAGCAGACAAGCATTGGTTCTCCTTTTGGCCTCAAACCTGTTCCCTCATTTTTCAAGACCACTTAGGCATAAAGGGTTCAAGGTGTGTGTGTGTGATGTTGGTGCAGGGGGAGTGGTCGCTAGAGGAGGGGGCCCTGCCTGGATGCATTGGGCCAGGGTGGTCTAGGCCTCCCCTCAAGTGGCAAGGGCTTCCTTTGTGCAGGGTCAACGTTATGACACAGCTTTGTTGATCCTTAAGCACTTTTGTAATGTTTTTATGGCTCCATCCTGCATAAGAAAATATTTTAAAATTATATTTTGCAACTGCATTGGTAAACAGATGAGTGTAATTCAGATTGGTTTCATTATCATATATTCATTATTCTTACATATTTTTTTTTCTTCTGATGGTAAAAGAAATAAACAGTGAAACATTTTTCTCAGGCCGTAAAACTACATGGGCCCTAGGCACTGTGACTATTGTGTGAAATGGATAAGTCAGTGCTGCTCCTAGGTACACCTGGGATGATATGGATGCTGGGCATGTCTTTTCCCAGCAGTGGTTCCTAAGCCCCTTTCAGATGAGAGAGGTTTGGGATGACGATCTCTATCCATGAGTCACAGCTCCATTTCTGGAATGAAGCTGTTCATCTCCTCAGGGCTCCCACTGCAGAGTCCCTCCACCCTAAAACCGAGTGGAAAATCCAGACCGATTAGACTACCAGCACCATTTCTTATCTTAACACCTGGCCTGCTTCACTTATTTTCCTTACCTAGAAATCCAGATTATTAAGTGAAATCCAATTTTAAAAACACTATGCAAACCAAGCAAGTGGATCTTGGGCTACCAATTTATGTCTCCAGCTATACAACTACATAGCTTCTTATTACTCTTCTGGAGTTTCAAGCAAACATTAAGATTTATATTACACACACCGTTCTGCACCTTGATTTTTTTTCACTTTTCATGACAGTATACAGAAAGCTTCTTCATCCTTTCTTTCCTAAACATCTGTATAGCATTCCAGGAAATACCAGTATAAATTATTTAACCTTTCACCCACTGAGGACATTTAGGTTTGTTTCCCATTATTGCTTCACAAACAATGCTGCAGTGGATAACTGTACACATGTCATTTACCTGTGTACAAGTACACCCACGGGACAAATTCCCAAAAATGGAGTTGCTATATTGAAGGATACATGGATTTGCACTCCTGATAAACATTGCTAAATTGCCCTCCATGACAGTTTTGCCAATTGACACTCTCATCAGCAATGTGTGAGGGTGACTGTTTCCCTACAATCTTCGAATGAAGCACATTATTAACTTTTTTCCCAGTCTACTAGATGAAAATTGATTTTTAATTTTTTTCTGTTATTAGGGAGGTTTGGCATCTTTTCATATGCCTAAGTGCTGCTTGCATTTTTCTACTGGAAACTGTCAACCCAAATGATTTGAGGGTGGGGGCCCTCTTGGCTCTGAGGTGGGTAAATCCTTGGGTAGGAGGTTGAGGTGGGGTCTGGTTTTAAATACAGTTGAACCATTCTTGAATCCCTGGGGTGAGCTCACTGGTCAACACTGGGAAGTCGAGACAATGACAAACACAGGTTCAAGGTTCTGGAGTCATCTACCAACACTTTTACTCACATGAAACATTTAATATTCTTTCATAGAAAACACAGAATAAGATAAATATGCAAATATAATTCTAATGTATCTTCATTCAACAGATCTCCTGTCTAATTATAATCAATTACATTGTACATATGTTAAAACAGTGGTTAATTTCTGGATTCTGTGTTTTGAAATTCAGTTGTCCCAAGTTGATATTTGATCAATCTGTTTCTGTATTTTACCTATAAACACATGGGAGACTTTACCACAGAAACAACTCAAGCATTAACATATGCCAGCCAATCACTTCTCGTGATTTGAACAAATAACTTGGAGGAAACAAGGGGATAGACTCATCAGCAGTTTCACAGGAGGAAAAGCCATAATGGTCTGGCTAAGAGGAGGAAAAGCCATAATCGTCTGGTTAAGAATCTAAATAAAAATGATACGTAGGAGAAAGCAGGGGAACACAAGTGCACTGCAAATGTGCAGCCCATCTCAGTTTAGATCTGCTTTGATATTTATTTTCACTCCTGGAGATATGATAACTAGCTTGTGAAGGTAAATCTTGTACCACAAGCCATTGTGTATTCTCCTTGAATAATCAAAAGTCACAGAAAGGAAATCTTGATGGCAATGTGATTGTTTTACTCCAAGCCAAACAATATAAATGGGTATTACAATTTTACATTAACTTTCCTTAAAACTTTTAATTTTCTGTTCATTGTAGGGCCTCAGTGCTTCAGAATTATAACATAGTTTTATATGAGATGGCACTCTCACTTTCTTTCTCCCCCAACCCCATAAGAAAGACATGATAATGAGAAACTATTCCAGCAGGAGGAGCCGGTTTAGAAACAAATGGATTCCATGGCAACTCCTGACTCCACATGACTTCTAATAACTGGCATTTCAGTTGAAAATTGTCTGTCTGTTATTCTGCTCAATGCTGGTGCTTTATATGGGGTTTTCCCTAGTTTACATCTCAGAAATGGAACGTTAATCTCCAGTTTCATGAATAAGCAGCGGCAGCAGCAGCAGCAGCAATGTGTCACCACCTGTAACCACAATGCGGCCAGTGATTTGTCAAGTGTTTCTGGCTCCAATTTTCAGACTAGCTGACAGAGGTGAACACTGAATAGGAAATATTCAGAGCTGGTATCACATAATGTAGAAAATCTGGAAGGTGTGTTCCACTGCAAATTGACAGAAAGAGTCAAATGTTTTTATTCAACTCAAGACAATGCATGCATCAGGCCCCTGACAGCAGGTTGTGAATGTTGGGCTTTGTTGAGTCAGAGACCACTGCACTGGAAGAGGAAAACTAAACAAGGATAAAAATATCTGGTGTACCCCCGTCTTACTTAAAACTCTCTGTTTTGTCCCAAAGCTGAGTGATCTGCTGATCTCCCAATGAGTACTGGCACCACTGCCATGATGATAAATAAGATGATAAATGTCATGATGATAAACAAGAAATGTGTATAGGACAGGTTTGTAAAACCTCATGTCTAAGTATGTTATAGATTTTTAGTCTAACACAGAAAAAAATTGGGTCACAAATGAGTCAAGTGATCACTCTTGGAATCACTATAAGTCAAGGATGGATTTGGGTACAAAAGTGATGATGAGCTGAGTTTACTTTTGAGAGCTCCTTCCATAGCTTCTGGATCTTGTGTCTCATCCATGCAGGTAAGGACTGAAATTCAGCCCTGGCTCAGTCCTGTGTCCCATCCAGAGGGGGATCTTTTTCTAATTTGCACAAAGGCACTGTATAGTCTAGCAACAGCCCTCGCAATACTATTCTCCTTGCTGATTCAGGGCTCATGTGACACACTTCAAAGAATGTTTGTCATGATGTATTGGAAATAATCTTGCAGTAGTTTCAGTGCTTAATGGGTGACCAACAAATAACATTTCATTCCCAGGGAGTATAAGAATACAGGTGACAGAGCAAATTTGTTTAGTGAGGGCATATCCCAGAGAAAGAAGAGAAGGAAAAGAAATGCTTCTGTGAGGAAGAAAAAGAGATGGACACATGGAGGTGGGAAGCACCAAGGAGAAAGTTTTACAAAAAGATTGACGTCAACGTGTTTAAAATGGTTCCAAAATCTATTGACCAAATTCAGGGGGAAATGCTTTAAAAAGAGCCAAGTATGCTTATTTTGAAAATTGCATTAGAGAATTAGCTTGTGCATTTTTAAAAAGCAACTTAAATATTACTATAGCTTTGACTAATTGGAAATTTGAAAAGTATAAACCCAGTAAGAACTCTTGCTGTTTAGCAATGTTATCAGCTATCAGTTCTTCAGTGGTCAGCAATGCTGTAGTTTATGTAGGACCTTCACATCTTTTTCGAATGAGCTGAAACCTGGCCAGTGAGACAGTGTATTTGAAGTGCCTGTGCAGTGACCAGAATGTGGTGGGTGCTCATTGGAGGAGAGTGCTCACCTCACTTCCCACTTGCTCTATGATTTCAGCATGGAAGGAGTTAATTGGAACTTCTGTGAGTTTGTAACTCTCTACATTCCCATGAGGATGGGGACAGATGATATTCCCCCAAGTTTCCAAAGGGAAGGCTGAAGAACAGAGAGCTGAGTAGCTTATCCAGAACCACGTAAGAATAATGTTCACTCAAGTAAGTATTTGCGGGCTTTCCCTCGAAAAGTGAAAAAGACCAAATAAAAAGAAGTTAAAGTTAGATGTATTGGAAATAAGGACAGTAACCCCAGGGGAAAACATCCCAATTGAAAGCTGGCCTGGATTTCTTCTTGAAACTTTTTTCTTCACATTTATTTATTTATTTTTTTTTTGAGAGGGAGTCTCGCTCTGTCACCCAGGCTGGAGTGCAGTGGTGCAATCTCGGCTTACTGCAAGCTCCGACTCCCGGGTTCACGCCATTCTCCTGCCTCAGCCTCCCGAGTAGCTGGGACTACAGGCACCCACCACCACGCCTGGCTAATTTTTTGTATTTTTAGTAGAGACAGGGTTTTACCGTGTTAGCCAGGATGGTCTCGATCTCCTGACCTCATGATCCACCTGCCTTGGCCTCCCAAAGTGCTGGGATTACAGGTGTGAGCCATCGCGCCCTGCCCTTTATTTTTCCAATTTGGAAATAATTATGGATTTACAGGAAATTGCAAAGAAATGTACAGGGAATTCTGGTGCACGCTTTACCTTGCCTGCCCCAGTAACATCTTGCGTAACTACAGTATGTATACATACCAAGAAAGTGACATTGGTACAATTAACAGAGCTCATTCAGGTTTCTCCAGTTACATTTGTACTCGTGAGTGTGCATGTGTGTGTGCCTGCGTGTGTGTATCCGTGTGTGTGTGCTTATAGACCTATGCAGTCTGATCACATGTGTAGCTTAGCTTAGTGTACCATCACTACAATTAAGATACAGAATTGCACCATCACCACAAGACTCCCTTATATTACCCCTTTATAGCTACAGCTTTCTCTTTCCCTCCAACCCCATCTCTAAACCCTGGACACCACTACTCTCTTTTCCATTGATAATTTTGTTTCAGGAATGTTATGTAAGTGGAATCATATATAATGTAACTTTTCGAGATTGGTGTTTTCACTCAGCACAACCTCTTGAGATCAGTTCATATTGTTTCACGTATCAGTAGTTCATTCCTTTTTATTTCTGAGTAGTATTCAACGGTATGTATGTTCTACAGTTTTTTTAACCATTCACCCTGTTGAAGAGCATTTGGGTGGTTTCCAGTTTTTGTATATTATACATAAAGCTGCTATGAGCATTGCTGTACAAGTTTCTGTATGAACATAAGTCTGCATTTCTCTGGCACAGATGCCTGAAAGTACAACTGCTGGGTGGTATGGGAAGTCCATTTTTGGTTTTAAAAGAAAAAGTAAAACTATATTTGTGACTGTACCACTTTACATCCTTACCACCATGTATGAGTGATCCGTTTTCTCCACATCCTCACTAGCATTTTATTTATTTATTTATTTTGAAATCGTGTCTCTCTCTGTCACCCAGGCATGCTGCAGCCTCGACTTTCCAATCTCAAGTGATCCTCCCACCTCAGCTTCCCAAGTAGCTGGGACTACAGGCACACACCACCATGCTTGACAAATTTTTGTATTTTTTGTAGAGAAGGGGTGTCACAGGGTTACCCAGGCTGGACTCAAACTCCTGGGCTCAAGCAATCCAGCCGCCTTGGCCTCCCTAAGGGCTAGGATTACAGGTGTGAGTCACCGTGCCTGGCCAGCATTTGATGTGATTTTTTTTTATGTTAGCCATTCAGATAGGTCTGATATCATTGTGGTGTTTGTTAGTTTACATCTTCCTAATGGCAAATAGTGTTAGATATCTTCTCATGTACTTATCTGCCATCTCTGTATCCCCTTTGGTAAAATGTCTGTTCTTGTTTTTGTTCATTTTCTAATTGAATTGCCTGTGTGTGGTTTTTTACAGTTGAGTTCTGAGATTATATATATTCTTTGTTTGATTTGTGATTTGCAAATATTTTCTCCCAGTCTGTAGTTTGTCTTTTCATCCCCTCTACAGAGTCTTTCACAAGCAAAAGTTTAAAATTTTGATGATGTCCAATTTTTGTATTTTTTTTTCCTTTTCGAAACTTATCTTTAAAAAGCAATAGGACAACATCATCCACAAGGGAATGACTCAGTGTTAAAACTACAGCTTTTTGAAGCTATTTCACCATTGCAATGGAGAGAGGAATGGCGACTCCAATTCAACAGATATTTATGAAAGATTTTTTCCAGTGAACAAAACAGCAAAGATCCCCACTCATGTGGCATGGAAATTCAAATGGGAGAGGTATGCAACGAACATAATAAAGTTAATTACATAGCAGGTAAAAGGGTTGTAAATGCTCTGGGAAAAGAAAAAGAAGAGCAAGGAGTATAGGATGCTGATGGGGGATGTTTGCAGTATTGAATAAGGGTATTGGAAGGGCTTTACTGAGAAAGAGAAATTTGAGCCAACTTGAAGGAGGTGAAGGAGTTAGTCAAGTGGATATCAGGAAGGAGAGGACTGCTAAGACCATAATGTGGGGTGTGCCTGGAGGATTCATGGAGTAGCAAGAAGGTCAGTGTCCATGGCAGAGTACAGATGGGGAGGAGGAGAATGTAGGAGAAGAGAATGTAGGTGCAGATCACATAGGCCCTTAGAGGTCATCATAAGGATTTCACGAAGTGAAGTGAGGATACGCTGCAGGATTTTGAGCTGAGGGATGAAATGATCTGACTTGTTTTAACAGGGTCACTCTGGCTGCTGTGTTGACAGTAGTTTGAAGGAGGGCAGAACAGAAGCAAGGAGATGCGTAGGAGACTACTACAGGGATCCAGTGCAGGGGTAATGGTGGCTTCAACCAAGTGATAGCAGAGTAGGTGGTGAGAAGTGGCTAGATTCTGGATGTATTTGAAAGTAAATCTAACAGAGTTTTCGGTGAAATGAGTGTGTGGTGAGAGAAAGCAGGAGAAGGAAGACTTCAAGATTAAAGTTAAAACATAGGCCCAGGCGCAGTGGTTTACACCTGTAATCCCAGGACTTTGAGAAGCTGAGGTAGGAGGATCACTTGAGCCCAGGAGTCTGAGACCAACCTAGGCAACATAGCAAGACGTTATCTCTACAAAAAATAATTTTGTAAAAATTAGCCGGGCATAGTGGTGTGTGCCTATAGTCGCACCTACTCAGGAGGCTGAGGCAAGAGGATACCCTTGAGCCCAAGAGGTCAAGGCTGCAGTGAGCCATGATTGCACTACTGCACTATAGGCTGAGTGACAGAGGGATACCATGTCTCAAAACAAAACAAAACAAAAGTTAAAACAGAATAAAAGTGGCCCACAGTATAGGTTGTGAATAGAAAGTTAATGAGAGAGAGGGTCAACAAAAAGGCAGTTCAGCCTTTGTGGGAGTTAATTTAACAGTATTTTTTTAAAATTCAAAATGCATATCTATGCTTTGGTCCAACAATTTTTTCTTTTAAGGAATTTATCCTTCAGAGATATTGTACATGTACACAGGTATATGTAAAAGGACTTAACTACAGACCTATTTGTAATAGTGAGAAACAGAAACAACCTAGACATCCACCAGTAGGGAAGGGAATGGTTTATATATTATGGTACATTCAAACTATAAACCCCATGCCACATTAAACTGCATAACATATGTCTAGTTAAAGCTCTCCAAGTTATATTGTTAAATGAAAAAAGCAAGCAGCAGAATACTACATGAAATGGGCAAAGAAAATTCTCTCTATATCCACACTTACATATCTACATATATGTAAATACTTAGGGATAAGCCTGGGATGATACATAGGAAAATCTTCAAAGGAGCAAGGAATGCATGAAAAAACACATTGTACCCTCTTTATACGTTTAAACAGGCACTCAATATTGTTTTAATTAAACACATTTAAATGAGTATACTATATCAAAAGTTTTTAAAAGTAGGGTAGAATAATTATTTATTGCCAGGTGTGGTGGCTCACACCTGTAATCCCAGCACTTTGGGAGGCTGAAGTGGGCGGATCACCTGAGGTCGGGAGTTCCTGACCAGCATGGAGAAACTCCATCTTTACTAAAAATATAAAACTAGCCGGGTATGGTGGTGTATGCCTGTAATCCCAGCTACTCGGGAGGCTGAGGCAGGAGAATCTCTTGAACCCGGGAGGCGGAGGTTGCAGTAAGCCAAGATCGCGTCGCTGCACTCCAGCCTGGGCAACAAGAGCAAAACTCTGTCTCAAAAAAAAAAAAAAAGGAATTATTTCTCGTTAATAAAGTCTTTTTTTTTTCACTCTGTCACCCAGGTTGAACAGTGGTATGTAATCATAGTTCACTGCAGCGTCAAACTCCTGGGCTCAAGTGAACCTTCTACCTTAGCCTCACTAAGCAGCTGGAACTGCAGATGTGAGCCACCAAGCCTGGCCACTGTAAATTAAAGTCTTCACTACTTTCCTTAGAGTCCCCAGGGGATCCTGACCCTCACTCTGGGAAACAACCCCCCTTTCACGATTAGGGAGTAAGTGTTGGTTATCCAGTGTGAAGGGCAGAAATGAGAGAGTCCAAGGCCATTCTATTTACAAAGGCTCTGGAAGAACCACTGGGGCTTTCCTGTGAGTGACACACCCCAAAGAATTGGTTATTCCTACCCCCTAATCCTGGATCACTTTGTCACTTTCTGCCTTATGTTGAAGTAGCATAAAGTGGCAGACAGAGACAGTACCTGGACTCTAAGGAGCTGGGCTCCAGTCTGCCGCTCCCCTGGTGTCTCTGAGCTTCTGTTTTCTTATCTATGACATCGGGGACAACAGCAAAGTCAGATGAGAGATGTTGCTGGAAGTGCTTTGCAGGTGGAAGGCTCCCAGCTGTCAGCACTCTCAAGGCAGGGATGTGTCTTTCCCACTCTAAACCAGGGTGCGCTATGTTGTAGGAACTCTGAAATGGATCCTGAATAAATGCATCTGGTGCAATTTCATGAGGTATTCTTGCAGATGAATCAGACTAAGTATCTTGTGAGATTATTATATGTTTTTTTTTCATTTAAAATTTTTGTGAGAGTGTTGTTTCTGGATCCATTTAGATTTCTGGTTTTCTTTCTTCAAATTTCACTTTCATCTCCATTCCAAGTGACATTTACTTGCAAGGGCACCCAAGGACACAATGACAGCAGTACAAGTTTGCCACCTATAGGTGGACATTTTCATTACAAGTGTTTTTCTCTGACCCAGACAGTGGTCTAAAAACACAAACAAAACCCAAAAACTAACAAAAAACCAGTCATGCACAAAACACCCCTGTGACTTTCACTTCAACTTTACTCTTCACATGTTTGCTTTCATAATTCTCGTAAGTGTTGGTATGAATTATGGTCACCAGCAATGATTTTTGTAACTACAAACTGGTATAACTTTTGCTCTATAAAGATTTGTCTTAAATGTCTTATTATATTTTCCTGTCTGATCAAGGTAGATTAGATTTGACATAAATGTTCTATCTCTTCAGAAAATGAACAAAAAACAGATCTAGATCACTCTGCCTCACTGCATGTAATACAAGTAAAAGCATGGGCCTGTGCAGGTATAAAATGTGACACAGACTCTTGAGTAGTGCTGGCCAGTGGACGAAGGAACACAGGACTTGTTTTATATCTGAGCTCCATCCGATCATGTCCTGACACCTGAGCATCCATTTGCTCATCTATAAATTAAGTGCTGGGACTGAATTTTCTATGCAGTTCCTTCTAGCTCTAATAAGCTAAACTCGATGGGCTAAAGTAATTATAATAACAATGATTTCTAGCATTTATTAAGGTCTTACTAGCTGTCAGGCCTGGGCTAAGAATTATCTCATTTGATCTGCGTGGTAAACCTATTAAATAAGTGACACTATTACAAGTAAGAAAACTGAGACTGAGGGAAATTTAGTAACTTGCCCCAAATTATAAGAAAATATGTGCTATGGTCAGAAGTTGACCAGTGACTACCTACTGCGCCCATCATGACTTTAGGCGCTATAATATATATCCAATAAGTGCCGTTCCCTTTCATATAGTCCCTTTGGAAGCCCACCCAGATATTCTAATAATATTGCCATTACTATGTTTGGATCACTGTTTTGGACACAAAGTAGCCCACACTGGTGGGCTATTTTTTTTTTCTAAGGGACAATGTCTTGCTCTGTTGCCCAGGCATGGCATAATCTTGGCTCACCCCAGCCTCAGCCTACTGGGCCCAAGTGATCCTCCTGCCTCAGTCTCTTGAAAAGCTGGGACTACAGGCACATACCACCATGCCCAGCTAATTTTTAAAATTTTTTGTGGAGACAGGATCTTGCTATGCTGCCCAGGCTGGCCTCTAACTCTTGGTCTCAAGCAATCCTCCCACTTTGCCCTCTCAAAATGCTGGGATTACAGGTGTGAACCACCATGCCTGGCCAAGGCGAGCTAATTTGAATAAAACAAAAAAGCTGGCCTTACTGATGTTTGGCCATCTCCAAAATAAGGAAATGATTAAGCCAACTGGTATTTTTCAATTTATCTACGTCCAATGTATGCTGAGCACGTAATTCTTCATACAGATGGAGACAAAGGCACAGGGTCTGTAAGACAGGGTATGCTGTGGGGTGAAGATGTGGGGACTACCAAAGGTCATAAAAGGGAGCCATCACCCAGGGCATAGTGTGCCTCAAAGGAGGAGTGGAGCGTGGGCAGGTCAAGGCTTGGGGTATGGGAAAGTGGAAGAGCTGGGAGAGTGCAAGTAGGTTTAACCAGAGAAGAGAGTTGGTTGCTGGAATCAGTGAGAAAGAATGCTGAAGTCTGGGGCCCAGTGGAGGAGGGCCTTTTGTGCCAGGCTACGCATTATGAAATGCCTTGAAATCCCTTGGTAATGAGGAAATGATCAGTGCAGGGGTCTTGGATGGCCCTGCCTGAGTCTTCATCTCATCTCTGCCCAGCAAGTCCCCTGGGTGATGTTCTTTACCCTGAAGGTATTAGCCATCACCCTACTCCATGGTTGCAAATATTTCTTTTTGGCTTTGAGCCCTCTGCATACTCCAGACCTGTGTTCACATCGCATGCTAGACACATCCACTAAATGATTGTTTTCCTTAGGGCCCTCAGATTCAGCATGGGTGGGCACATACAACTAATATGTCCCTCCTGGTTTTCCTATTTCAGTTCATGGTCTCAACTTGATCAAAGTCAACAGAATCAACCCCTGAATGACATCTTCAGATCTCCCATCTTGCTCCTTTCCTAGACCCCACCAATCCCCGAGTCCAGTCATCGGTGCAGCTTCCCTGGCTAGAGCACACAGATTTTGGAGTCATACAACGAATTTGAATTTGAATTCTGACTCTATGTGGCCATATTATTAGTTGTGAGGCCTTTGCTAAGACATGTAATCTGACTGAGCCTCATTTCATCATCTGTAAAATGGGTAAGATGCCGATCTACAATTTAACCGTAGGAATTATATGAGATACCGATATAAAAGAACTCCTTCCCCTTCAGATTCATTCTCTACCCTTTCTATCCTGCTCTGTGCCACAGACACTGAACCCATGCAGGGACTCCAGAGGGAAGCGGGGTTCCCTTCAGCTTCTGGTTGGGTTTAACCAGTGGGTAACCATTGAGAGATCAGGGAGAGAAAAGCTGGAATGTTCATTGCATCATCCTCTTCCTGCCATGGCTTTTACAATGATCATATTTTTCTAGGCCTTGACTTTGGTGGGCAGTCCCTCTTCTATAGCTATGGCTCTCACCAGTTGAGGGAGTCCATCTTTCTCCTCTTAGCCTTTCAGACCTGGGGCAAGATGTTACTTTTGCTAGTCCCTCAGTATTTGGCATCCTTTGGTAATATCTGAATCCTGATCCACTTCTGTATACAGTTCTTTTATTAAACTATTTTCAGTTAAATTTTGTGCATATGCCCATCTGTTCCTGCTGGAATCTGGCTATGACAAGGTGCAAAGGGCCTTTTGGAGAAAATGATTTGGCAGCAACCTGCAGGATGCAGGATTGATGGCAAGGATGATTTCCACCTAGAGAAAGAGTACCGATGAAGGACTGGGCTATGAGGGGCAGCAAAGTGAGGGTGGAAATGAAGGGCAGGTGTAGATGTACTTTCTTTGCTGTACAGAGTGCCTGCTCTTGCACAGGCTACCTTGTCTAGGTGACACGTCTGTTTATTATCTGCTTTCAAAGCCCAATGCTACTTTTAAGTAACCAAGAAACCAAAAAATAAATTTGAGGAATTGAGCACCTGATGGGCTCTCATAGCTCCAACAAAGCTCTAATCTTGTTTAGCCAGCTCCAGCCCTGTCCCAAGCCTGGTTGTAGCTGATCTTGTGTTTAATCAGGACTATAGAAGTCTCTGTTTCTCTCCCACCAAAATCAAATATTTACCTTTCATATTCCCATAACACTTCATAGAAACCCTGATTTAGAACTGACCATGTTGACTTTGAGGGAAAGGACAAACCGTCTGAGTTTGGCTTTGGTCCCCTAGTCCCCAGCATGCAGAGCCAGTTTATTTTACCCCAGCTCTGTGGAAGCTCAGTTGATTGTCTAGGTTGAAGAGCGGCTGGAGTAGGCATGGATGAGAATAAAGGGCAATGAATTGCAAGCTGTGGCAAAACCCATGTCCATGGTACAGGAGGAACCTGGTGGACCTGCGTGCTTGCCCTTGTCAGAATGTTACAGCTCACAGGACAGGAGGGGAGACACCTTTCTCACCCCAGCTACCTGTGTGCTTCTTAGCCCTTAGCATAATTTTGACTCTGCAGAGGTGCACAATAAATGTTACATTGGTAAGTAAAAGACATCATCCAGTTTATGCTCTTGAATTGGCCAAAAGATTGTTTCCAGAGGAGAGACATTGGAATGTTTTATTCTGGAAAAACAGCTATACAATTTTTGTTGTGTTATGTTTCGTTTTATTTTGTTTGAGACAAGGTCTCACTCTGTTGCTCAGGCTGGAGTACGGTGGTGTGATCACAGCTCACTGCAGGCTTAAATTCTAGGCTCAAGCGATCCTCCCACCTCAGCCCCCCAAATTACTAGGACTACAGGTGTGTGCCACTATGCCTGGCTAACTTTTTCACTTTTTGTAGAGACGGAAGTGTCCCTATATTTCCTGGGCTGGTCTTGAACTCTTGGCCTTGGGTGATCCTCCCACCTCAGCCTCCCAAAGTGCTGGGATTACAGGCATGAGCCATTGTGCCAGGCCAGCTATACAGTTTTGAGTTTTATCTTCTTATCTCGTTTAGGGATTGTTAAGAATAATTAATAATATACACCTTTATTTGGGCAGGATCCATGATGGGTTCATCAATGTGTTTCCTTAGGGCTTATAGTATATATTCGTAAATTCTTGAATTTATTGTTGTTAATTCATTTCTTAGACTTGTCTACTCTTCCCCACCACCTGCAATAGAACATTTGCAGTTTTTCATCTGCCTTTTGAAGTACCTACCACAGATCCATTCCCCTGAGACATAAGGAGCTCATTATAAACCCCGAGATGTAGGTGGAATGGCTTAATCTAGGTCAACTGGAGAATTAGGTAACTCAGTCAGTACTGAGTGTCCGCATCTCACCAAAGATGTCAACCTATGGCAGGCACTTTTCCTATCACAAACTTGCAATTTGGCTTAAATGAGACTTTCCTAACTGAAGCATACTTTGCACTTCGTTCTCTTACTTCTGGTTTCACATGCTTCCAACCCACCTTCTTCCTCTGTAGCAGAGAAAAGCCTGCCCTGGAAAGTGTGTGGCCACAGCAGGAGTCATCAGGCAGGACCCACCATTGCACCCTCCACATCCAGCATGGATTTTCTCCTTTGTCTTTTCCCCTGGCTCTCACTGACTGCCTTTCAGGACTAGGAAATACATTGTAAAGACTGCTCTAATTGATTCCTGGATTAAAAGGGATGGTCTGAGAATGCTGCGATAATCTCAAGAGGAGAGTGAGACCCTGTCCCAAGTAAATGCTTTCCTTTTTGTTTTTCATGTTTTGATCTTATGAGCCTTGACTAGGCTCAGTTAAAAACAGTGGCAGCCTCTTCAAAGGGGAATACCAAGCCCTTTGAATGGGCTAATTCTGCTCCAGGTTCCCGCCATCTACCCGCCCTTGACAAGCGCCAGTAGAAGTCAACAGGTGGTTGTCCAAATATAAATGAAAAGGCTTAACTCTAAAACATCGCTGTCTGAGGGGATTTTTAGAAGACTTTACTCTGTGGTTTTGGCAGTGACCGTGTGTTTCTTTGCCAGCACAAAGAGAAATTTGACCTGTGTCTCTCAGGAGTTAGAGATTTTCATCACTGCTGTCCCCACACTAGACCTATCAACCCCTTCTCCACCCCAACAAATCAGGAGACTCAAAGAAGAATAGTGAGGAGAGAGAGAAAGAGAGAAAGGCTGAAGAAACAAGGGATGGAAACGGTACAGGAATGCTTAGTGAGTCTATATTTTATTCCCTTATTAAAGTCACATTTGTATGTGTCAAAAACAGAGGATATTTTGATGTGTGAGCAGAGTGGGAGGAGAGGTATTTTGCAAGCAGATTTCTCTCAATAAATTTTTCTTTGTGCTGACAATACAGTGACAAATTAGTAGAGTTATCTATATAAACAATGTGTATTTAAGTTACCACCAGCTTCTGAAGCAAAGATTGAGAAACAAGCAACAGAGGAACAGAGGAGGGAAGGCCCACAGGGTGTGATATTTCCAGTTATCCTGAGCCTTCTTTGGTACTTTCCCTTTCTTAGGCAGCCAACCACCAGAAAATACTGACTCCAGGCAAAACTCATTTTCCAGGGCAGATTCTGTTCTGTTTCAAAGTTGCAGCAAACTTGTCAGTAGAATGTGCTATATACAAATATTATTGAGAACTTAGGGATTCAATTCAGAATCTAATTTTATATTCTCCAACTTCCTGAGCAAGTGATTCACTTGATACTAGTTTAGAAAAATAACTGTCTTCACTTCCATTTTGATAAGCCATTCTGAGTGGTTAGTGATGTCAAATAACCACCGAAAGGGATAAATATGACACCTTTTTCTAATCTAGATGCACAAAACTTTAATTATGTAAATAAAAGAATATAAATGTCAAACTCAATTTACATATATTAAAAAATTATATGAATTAAATAAAAATACTCAGGTAAGCATCAGTGACAAAGGTAAACACTCACATTAACAGTAGGTCAGCACGGTATCCATCATCCTCCTTGTTCATGGGGTGGAAAACCTCTACCCCAATCCCAAAATATCGGGTTGGGTCAGTAGGTGGAACACTCACCCTTAGGAGCTGCCATCCAAAAGACTCTGTGCAGGCCGTTCCCTGTGCCTCTTAACTTGGAGTTTTCTAAGATGCCTGAGGCTCCTCCTCTGAGTGTGCTCCTCCGTTATGGCCCAAGGGAACACACACCGTGTTTTAGCCTGATGCCAATTTCAGATGGGCTCATGACAGCTGACCTCTGTGGAACAGGCACCCCTGGTAGCCTGGGTAACTCCACTGTGTTCCCAAACACTAAGCTAGGATCCCATCTCAGCCTGCTGTGGCCTCAGCATGGAGCAGGGAAGATGCCCATGTAAGTTCTACTCAACTGAATTTAAAAGGTAGGCTTGAACCACAGGGAGATGCACAGATGCTCCAAAGGAGTCCAGAGAGAACATCATTTCTAAATAACTGCATCCCTTTTCTTCCCATAGATACCAACATAGATCTTTCCCCAGAATATAGAAAAATTGCCACAGGAACCGAGCCAAAAGCATGCATAAACACTGTGGGTGTAGAAAAATTTTGTTCCTTGTCTCTTGTGATGGCATGGCAGAGATTAGCACTTGATAACCTTAATGGTCATGCACTTTTGGAGTAAGTAGAAGTCTCTTAATGAGCTCCTAAATTAGAGAAGAGAGGAGGCCCAGCTAACCTCCACATGTTATTGGAGTCAGAAACATGGTAAAGCTACAACTTAGCACTAATCTTAACAGCTTACAAATGCCAGAAAATATTGTAAACTAAAGAATAAGGCTGTCCAGCAAATCCACAGTGGCCTTTCTACTAGCTAATTAGTTCTGTGAGTTCTAAGAGAACTAATTTTCCACACTAGAAAATAAAAAAATTACTGATCCCAAGTGAAGGGAGTAGTATCATCAAGCCATGAGTGTCTAATTAAAAGTTTTTGAAAAGCAGCTAGCAAAAATGGAATACTGAGATTTAGGCTCAAAAAGAGAAGGGAAGCTTTTTATAAAGCTAAGTGAACACAATCATCTTGGGAAAGAAAACACCTATTTTAACAAGGCAACCATTGTGCAAAATACACTTTCAAACTTCTCTTTGGGAACTGATTTTGAAATCAATGACTACAGAATCTCAGTCTCATCTTGTTATTAGACCAAAGCTGTTTTTACCTAAACTGATCACATCGGTTTTGGGCCATTTCCAAAAATTAAATTTTCTCTCGAAGAACAACTGTTTACCACTACTGAGGAGAAATATCCCTCAGGTTCTGAAAATAATTCTGAAAGGGAGTTTTTAAAAAACTTGTGGCAATAATTGCTTTGGAGATGACTACATTGAAGGAAATAACAGTAATTTAAATGCAATTTTGGGGGTTTGCTAAAAGTCGGATTGTATTATAATTATCCCTTGTAAATTTGAGTATCTATATAACCAAATTCAGGTAAGTCTTTTTAACTGAAGGAAGGTTGTTGAAATTTGTACAATTCCTCTTGAGATACAAGAGAAAAAGAAATCTTTTTCCTTCCCCCTTTAAAACATACTGGCATGTTAAGAATTTTGCTTTCACGTTCTTCATCTTCATGAAAATAACTTATATCACCTGCTATAAGTCTATAAGTTTTGGCCAAGAAAAATTATCTCCCTATACTTATTTTTCATTCTTTTTACTCTCTTCCACAGCCTGCTACAATCATTGATTTCTAAATTTTAGAGATTTTAACTGATTTTTTTCCTTGAAATAACTTTCTTGATCATAGTCCTTAAGCTGAGAAAGTAGGGCCCACTTGGGACAAACAGAGATAACAAGCCCTAAAAGGAATTGAGGGAAGTCTGAAATTCTGTAAGAATTTCCCAGATACCTATCAATTGCAGAAATGTGGGAGCAGAATTGGCCTCAGCTCTAAATCATCGTTCCTTCATTCCTCCCAAACTTCCACACCATTGTCCTGTCTCTGAAAGTCACATTGACATCTCTGGAACCACTGGAAAATTTTCAGAGCCCCAAAGTTTTCCAAAGTGCTGACTTAGGAAGCTGGCTTGCTTGGTGTGCATTTATAGAACTTTTCCATGGGTTTTCTATTCATGTGGTGAGGCAATCGATATGGATGAAGTGATTGTATAAAGCTCTGACCCTTGCCTCATTATGAAATAACCACACAGATCAATCATACCTGGGACCTCACGGGGCATTTGGGAGAACCAACTGGGATGGGATAGGAAGATAAGTGGTAATGATTTCCTGGAAATAAATAAATAATACCTTCAAGGGATTTACACAATCTACTTAGAATCCAGCGGGGCAGAGGTAGCAGGGTAAGCAGGGAGATTCTTTGTGTCAGCACCGCCAGGGCGTTGGGGTTCCAAGCAGGGACAGGGTCCTTGTGCAGGGCTACCTTGTTGCCTCATCCTCCCCTCCAAACTCACTTGCTTGAGCCCCAAAGGATGGCAGACATGGATAAGACTGTGTGCTTAGTGCAGTCAATTTTCAAGGTGAGAGTATGGGGTGGACAGTGGAGCCAAATTGAACACTTTGGGGGTCAATGTTTTCAATCTTGCCCTTACCGTATGTTAGTTGCACATTCTTAGGAGATTTACATAGCTGCTCTGGGTGTCTAGGGCAGAATGGAGAGGAATGCCAGAGCTGATGACAGGACTCAAAACAGAAAGGAAGTAACATGTGTGAGCAGTTGCTTCATACCATTATAAACCACCTTCATGTTTAACCCCCGTGAAAGTAGGTGTTATGATTTCATTATACCACTGGGAACTGAGAGTCAGAGGGCCACGCCACACAGGCATTGCAGAATCACCAGGCCTGTCTGACTCCAAGTCTTGTGCCTTTTCTGCTACCCCATGGGTCTCAGTGCAAGTTAATTCCTCTTCAAGAAGATTCCTAAAAACTAGAGGCAATGTGGGGCGATGGGGAGTCGGGTACTAAGGGAGGAGACAGACTCAATAATGGTCTGTGGAAGGTGCTGGTGCTTTATGGGGACGTGCTGGCAAAGGAAAGATGTGTTTTCAAACCCCTGTCCTTAATACCAGCCAAGGTCAACCCGAGAACAATTCGAAGTGGAAAATTACACCCGGCAAATTCTGTAGCCTGATCCTAATTAGGAGCTAACCTCTTTTATTAGGTGAACTTTTTCTTTATTCGTTCGCTGTGGAGAATTGGCAGTAATTTGTTAATGAAATAGAATGCTAATATATGTAGTCCTGTAACTTGTGGATGATCAAGCAATAAATTTTTATTAGAAAAATAGGGCTTTTATTTCTACTTTTCTTTTTTGTGCCTTCAAAATCATTAATTCTTTAAACATGTTCTTTTGGTGTTAGAGAAGTGAGGAATGAAACCACTTACTTATCTCAGGGAATGCTTTCACATCTGCCCATTTGTTTAGTCTTCGTTGTTTTGGAGTTTCAATTCAGCAATCATTTATTCAGTTCCCAGAGGACACTGAATGGCACTGTCTGAGGTGGAGGTTACAGCCCCAAAGGAACTTATGACCGAATGAAATCAGTGCAGATGTACATGTAGACAAGTGAGAGACAACGAGAGTAAAAATACCCCAGACAGATTTATAACCTATGTCTGATGCCATTCCTGGGGTCTTATTGACTGTTCTGGGCTCTTTTATCTCATGTGGCCTCTGAGTGGGGAGGAACAATTGCTGCAGAAGTGCTAGAAACACACTAGATGCCCTAGTTTCTCCTTGTTGTGCAGTTCTTTTCTAGTCCACCACAAGACTGCTGAGATTCTGTGCCTTGTCTCTTAATTGGAGGTGATTGGAAATAGTGTGTCTCTCCTTGATGGTGTGCTACTGACGGTACTAAGAGGGCTGTTCTTCTCAGGAACAATTCACGGAGCATCTATGTGCTGGGCATTAAGAGTAAAAGATGAAGGAGACCTGGCACCTGCTCTGAGGGCTTGAGGGGGTGGTTGCCCTCCACTGAGCCATGCAGATCTATACATGCTTTCAGCATCATGGCAGGTGCAGCCACAAGGTACAGGCAGGACAAGGGAAGAGCAGGGAATGAACATTCAGCCAGCCTGAGGAGATGCCTGTGGGCTGACACTTGAGGATAAGCAAGAGGTCCACTGCCACAAAGGGGTGGAAGGTCTGCCAAGCACAGAGACTAACTGAGCCGGGCCTATAGGTGCAGGAAGCATGAGAGGACTAAGAGCAGGGAGGCAAAATACAAGGCACTGAATGAGGCAAGAGGCTGCAGGCACTGAGTCTTTGCAGGATTCACCAAGAGCCTCTGAAACACAGAAGTTACAGGGAAGGATTGATTGCATTAGTTTCCCACGGTTTCCATTAAAAACTATCAAAAATTGAATGGCTTAGAACAACAGAAATGCATTGTGCTACAGTTCCAAGGGTTAGAAGTCTAAAATCAAGTTGTCAGTAGGGGGACCATACTCCCTTGAAACCTGAAAGACAGGGGTTCCAAAGCCCCAGGACACAAACCAGTAGTGGTCCCTGGCCTATTAGGAACGAGGCTGCACAGCAGGAGGTGAGCTGCAGGTGAGCAAGTGAAGCTTCATCTGTGTTTACAGCTGCTCCCCATTGCTCGTGTTACCATCTGAGCTCCGCCTCCTGTCAGATTAACGGTGGCATTAGATTCTCATAGGAGCATGAACCCTATTGTGAACTGTGCTTGCCAGGGATCTAGGCTGCACACTTTTTATGAGAATCTAATGCCTGATGATCTGTCACTGTCTCCCATCACCCCAAGACAGGGCTGTCTAGTTGCAGGAAAACAAGCACAGGGCTCTCACTGAATCTACATTATGGTGAGTTGTATAATTTATTTTATTATATATTACAGTGTAATAATAATAGAAATAAAGTGCACAATAAATGTAATGCACTTGAATCATCCTGAAACCATTCCCCTCCCAGTCCGTGGAACAATTGCCTTCCAAGAAACTGGTCCCTGGTGCCAAATGGTTGGGGACTGCTGTTGTAGGGGAAGGATCTTCCTTTGCCTTTTCTGGCTTCTTGTAGCCCCACATGCTCCTTGTCTCATGGCAGCATAACTCCAATCCCGGCCTTCTTGTTCCAGTGGCATCCTCTCTGTGTCTCTTCACATCATCTGCCTTCTATGTGTGTCTGTCCACACCTCCCCTTTTGATAAGGACAGCAGTCGTGTTGGATTAAGGCGCATCCTAATGACCCCTTTTTAACTGTGGAAGGCACTGTAAAGACCCTATTTCCAAATAAGTTCACATTCTGAGGTCCTGGGAATTAGAACTTCAACATATATTTGGGGGGAACACAATTCAACCCAGAACAGGGGTGAAAGGAGAGAAATCACCTTGAGATTTTTTTTTTTTTTGAGATGGAGACTTGCACTGTTGCCTGGGCTGGAGTACAGTGGTGCAATCTCGGCTCACCCCAACCTGCACCTACTGGGTTCAAGCGATTCTTTTGCCTCAGCCTCCGGAGTAGCTGGGATTACAGGCGCCCACCACCATGCCTAGCTAATTTTTTGTATTTTTAGTAGAGACGGGGTTTCACTATGTTAGCCAGGCTGATCTCAAACTCCCGAGCTCATGATCCACCCGCCTCGGCCTCCCAAAGTGCTGGGATTACAGGTGTGAGCCACCATGCCTGGCTCAGATTTTTTAAGTAGAAAATGTACAAAAATAAAACCCCTTTCCCGGAAATATTCAGTTTTTCTCCCTAAAGCACAATAATGAATCTGACTTTGTTTTAATCATCCTTTAATACGGAGTCAGCCCTGGTGACCATCCACTCAGGTTAAAGTCGTAGAAGACTTGAGGGCTTTGGGCACAACTGTGACATCTCCATACCCTGCAAACCCTTCAGAGAACCTGTGTCTCCTCTGAGGAGGGTGTTTTCACATGTGTGAACAAGAAATAACACCCTTTCCCCCAAAGCTGTCCTCAGCAGGAAATTAAAGCTTTCTCCTTAACTCTCCATGGACCTCTCAGATGTACAGCTAGTGAAGCAGCTTGTAAAGGAAACAGTAAGCGCTATGTTTTGGTTTTGTTATGTTTGTTTGAGGCATATTATGATTTTGAGTGTTTTTTTTTAAATCAAACATTTTCAAACAACTATTTTTAATGGAAAAAACTGTGTAAGCATAAGGTTAAAAAAAATCAAATGGTGCAAAACATTAAACATTGTCTCTCCCTGCAGTCCCTTCCTCAGAAGCCACCGCTCATAAATTCCTCTGATAGCCTTCCAGAATTATTCTATGGAGAGCATTGAGTTCTTTAGACAATGCACATTTAGTAACGAATGTGTTGTTAAATGAATAGCAGTCTGGGGTGGAGGCTGTAAAATATTCTCCAGCAGGGTCTGTTAGACGTCAGGGACTGGGTTTTACCGCTGAACTCATTGCCTGAAAAATACCTTTAATTTCCTAGATTCTGTGCTTACTTTGCTCTCTTTCATATCAGCTTTCCCGCCACAGGAAGGCATTTGTCTGCCTAATGACCTGCAAGCAGGAAGGATATTCGGTAACCTCATTTTGTTCTGTTGACCTTCGCCGGAGACACCTCAACTGATCCTTTTAAAAGAAGATGGGACAATGAGCATAATGGGTGCTCAAGAAAACTTTCAGTTCATTTTTCTCTGTCAGTTGATTGTCTATTTTAATCCTTAAGCCTGTAAGTTTAAATTTGTATTTGTTCCACAGTCATCTTTCAAACACTTCTGATACACAAGGCTGTGTGCTATGCAGGTGAGGAGACAAAGTAAACTCGTGTCCTGAGAGAGGCTCTGCTGTGGGGGCAGGCTCGGGGGGAGGCCGCAGTGTGCAACACCGAGGTGGAAGCTGCACAGGACCAAAGGGCCAGGGAGACTGCCTATGGCCGATCTTTGTTGCCTCTTCTGCTCAGAAGCATCTGGATAATACAATTTTGGTTGCAGATTTTGCTTAGTATGTATTTCTTCTATTGATGCACATGAGTTGTGGTATATATTGTGAGAGAGATATGGATTGCTTCTAAAAAGGATTCAAATAATGAAGGAATGTTATACGTGATCTTTTTGATTTTTCTTGAATAAATCTTAGGTTGTGGTGAAATGGTTACTGTGGTGCTTTGACAAGCCTGACATCCCTTTAAATAGATCACCCATTCGGGTGTGCATCAAAATGACAGTCACTCAAAGTCATTCATCGTGGGGGTGTTACTGTATTTGCATCTCTCATCAATGCTGTCTTTTCTTTATTTAGCACTTTTATGTTTCAACGGGGGTGGTAGTGGTGTTGGGGGTGCTTCGCTTCTATGGCTATAGCTAAAACTGGGAGGTCATCATTTGCTAGTTTCTCTTTTCCTATCAATATGTGATAGGAAATATAAAAACATCAAGAAATATGTTTAATACAAATAACTGAGCCTGCTAAAGTGATACCATTTTACCAAATACACTTTATGGGAGGAATAATATTTAATATCAGCTTCAAAAGTCTGTAAATCAAAAATAGAAGAGAATCTTTTAAGACCTTTGTCACATCATGAAGCATGCAGGGACGCTTGTTAATTCATGATGACATTTTAACCAGTCCTGTTTTGCCAGGAGAGATCATGACAGGGCATGTTCCCATTTCTAAGGAGGTTTACAACTTCAACTTCACCCCTGTCGTCCAAAGAGAGTAACAGGCATCTCAGGACCCCCACCGTATAGCCGCGGGGCAGAGCCGGCCATTTCCTGGCTCAGGAGGGCAGTGTGAGGAGGGGCTCTGCATCTTGGCTTTTCTTCATGTGACTACTAGAGAATGCACCTGTGAGAAGTCTCCTACTGAGTCACAAAAGAAACATCTATTGGGAAATTCTGCAGTACTTCTCATCTTAGAATAGCAGAGAAGGAAAAGCATGCTAACTAGGTCAACTTTTTTCAAATCAGGGCTAATTATGAGAAACTGCTACCTGTGTGCCTCAGCTTTGGATTGGAATATGCTTCAATGGTCACCTTTATTCTACAGTTCCAATATCACCTACATAGATCAGTTTTTGTGGAGAAATCCAGGGCTTCACCTTGGTAGATTAAATATTGACTTAAAAATGTAAACATGTCATACTAGTGTAGACAAATCATAAATTCCTCGTGTCTAATTTATTTTGATTACTGAAGAATCTGAACTTGCATATTGGTTGGCTTTGTGATTTTTACGAAATTAGAAATGATTAGCTGAGAAGTGAGAAAAATATTTGTTGCAGGAATTTTACTTGTAGTAGCATATATTGGAAACAAATATAAAAGCTCATGAACTTAAAAATGAGTGAATAAACTATGATATATTCATACATGTAGTTAAACTACAGCTTCATGTATCAACATTGATAAATCTCAACAACCATATTCAGTGAAAAAGTTTACAAAATTCTAGACTCTGCCGTACTAGTTGTCTATTGCAGTGTAACAAAATACTTCCAAATGTATCAGCTTAAAAGAATACATATTTATTTCATCATAGTTTCTGTGGGTCAAGGCTCCAGGAGTGGTTGAGCTGGTTCCTTCTGGCTCAGGATCTCTCATGAGGCTGCTTACAGCTATCTTCCATGGCTATTTGCAGGCCTCAGTGGGTCTACTTCCATGTATACTTATGTGGGTCTTTCCCCAGGGCTGCCCCATGACAAAGTGGGACACAGCAGCTGGCTTCTCTTGTAAGTGATCAACCAAGAGAGAGCAAGACAGAGAATACCCAAGTGGAAATTAGTCTTCTTATCACCTACATTTGGAAGTGACATCCCATTATGTACTCTAGTCATTAGAGGTGAATCTCTTAAGTCCAGCAGACACTCAAGGGGAAGGGATTGCCCACAGG
Organism: Pan troglodytes; assembly: GCF_028858775.2. Classification (NCBI taxonomy): domain Eukaryota; kingdom Metazoa; phylum Chordata; class Mammalia; order Primates; family Hominidae; genus Pan; species Pan troglodytes. The sequence continues at coordinate 112,434,645 of NC_072403.2, forward strand.
TGTGAGCACAAGGAGGCATGGATCAATGGGCACCATCTTAGAGGCTGCCCACCACAACTGCTGTGTATTACTTTTGGATATACGGTATGTGAGAATAGTATAAAAACACAGAACAAAATTATGTGGTAATATCAGTAATAGTTTAAAACATGTACACAAAAGATAATAATTCAGAATAAGGACTAGCTCTGGAATGGAAGAAGAGAACAGCATTGGAAAAGGGTACATCAGGACACCAACTATACATCTAATGTTTTATTTCTCTTTATTAATTAAGTGTGGAAAATGTTATAATTCAATAAATTTGGGAGACAATAGAGGGATGTCCGTTTTGTTAATTTCTCATTTTAGATAGGTTTGAAATATTTCATCATAAAAAATAATGAGCAAATTACAGATAATTAAAACCTTTTTATGCTATTTCCTTTGGGCTAGAAAGGTTGGGTTCAAGTGTTTGGCAAACAGATGTCGGAAATGAGGGAGAAAGAAGACTTGGCTCTTTGGTTTCCAGTTTTGCTTGGGTTTCACTTTACTGGGGGCTTGGGTGTCACAAAGTGACTGCTACTCAACCAATCAATAACTTTTTAGCATTGTCTTAGGCTGAGTGTCAGGGATGCTAATTCACCCTCATACTATGAGAAGACCTGACTCTCACCTAATTTGCGGGTGTGGGTTCTGGCAGAAAAAGGAGTAGCAAAGGATGCACGAATGAAAATTAGTTGCTCCACCCCATTTAATAAAATATCTAGAAACAATGATTTCCAGATTGAGCATTTAATAGGTTATTGAAGTATGTTTTCAATGGGATAAACTGGTGAAATGATCTGGTAAGCTTTCTGTTTAGAAAGTTTGCTTTTGCTTATATAGAACTCTGACTCCATAGTGTATTATCCTGAACTTTTAAATAAACCTGTGGGTGCTGTATTAGTCTGTTCTCACACTGATATAAAGACATACCCGAGACTGGTTAATTTATAAAGGAAAGAAGCTTAATTGACTCACAGTTCCACATGGCTGGGGAGGCTTCAAAAAATAATCATGGCGGAAGGTGAAGGGGAAGCAAGGACCTTCTTCACATGGTGACCAGAAAGAGAAGTGCAAGCAAAGGAAATGCCAGATGCTTATAAAACCATTAGATCTCATGAGAACTCACTCACTATCATGAGAACAGCATGGGGGAAACTGCCTTCAGGATCCAATCACCTCCCTCCCTTGACACATGGGGATTATAGGTCCCTCCTTCCACACTTCCACATGTGGGGATCACAATCTGAGATGAGATTTGGGTGGGGACACACAGCCAAACCATATCAGGTGCCATTTGTTTTTCTTGTAATTTATCATCTTTCATTCAAAGCAGTTGATTTTTTTTTTAGTGCACATTTTGTGTTAGGGTAAAAAATGTATATAACATAAAATTTACTATTTTAACCATTTTAAACTATATAGTTTAGTGGTATTAAGTGCCTTCATATTCCTGTGCAGCTACCACTACCCTTTCCTGAACTCTTTTCATCTTGAAAAACTGAAACTCTTTACCCTTTAAACAATAACTCCCTATTTTCCTTCCTCCCTGGCCCTGGCACCACCATTTTACTTTCTGTCTCTGTAAATCTGACTACTCATATATATGAGGTAATTTATATCAGTGGAATCAAAGCATATTTATCTTCTTGTGACTGGCTTCTTTCATTTAGCATAATATCCTCAAGTTGCATCCACATCATATCATATGGCAGAATAATATTTCATTGTATGTATGTACCACATTTGATTATTCATTCATCCTTTGACAGACACTTGGGTTGCTTCTAAGGTTTGGGTATTGTGAACAATGCTGCTATGAACATGAGTATACAAATATCTCCTCAAGACCCTGCTTTCAGTTTTTCTGGAATTTCTGGATCTTATGGTAATCCTGTTTTTATTTTCTTGAAGAACTGTCAAACTGTTTTCCACAGTGGTTGTACCACTTTACGTTCCTACCAACAGTGGATAAGGGTTCCAATTTCTCCTCATTCTCACCAACACTGGTTTGTTTATTTTATTATTTTTTGGTTAGCCATCCTAGTGAGTGTGAAGTGGTATCTCATTGTGGTTTTGATTCTCAATTCTCTAATGATTAGTGGTGTTAAGCATCTTGTCATATGCTTATTGGCCATTTGTATATCTTCTTTGGAAAAATGTCTATTTAAGACCTTTGTCACTTTGAGAATCAGGTTATTTTATTGTTGAGTTTTAGGAGTATTCTGGATATTATCTCTTATCAGATATATAATTTGTAAATATTTTCTCCCATCCTATGGGGTATCTTTTTACTCTGTTAATAGTGTCTTTTGATGCACAAAAATTTTCAATTTTCTTGAAGTTCAAGTGTCTATTTTTTCATTTATTGTCTGTGCCTTTGGTGTCATAGACAAGAAATAATTTCAAATCCAATCCAAGATATTTGACTTTTAATTATAGTTGCCACTTTTCTTCCTCTGTTCACCAGGGTAGATTATTTTTCTGTCTACTTACTGAATCTTTAAGACATGCATAATTACAGTTTTGGTGTACTTTATATATCCCTTTTTTCATTTTAACATCTCAGTTTTTTTAATACTTTAAGTTCTGGGATACACGTGCAGGTTTGTTACATAGGTATACACTTGCCATGGTGGTTTGCTGCACCCATCAATCCATCATCTATATTAAGTATTTCTCCTAATGCTATCCCTCCCCTAGCCCCCCACCCCCTAACAGGCCCTGGTGTGTGATGTTCCCCTCCTTGTGTCCATGTGTTCTCATTGTTCAACTCCTACTTATGAGTGAGAACATGCAGTGTTTGGTTTTCTGTTCCTGTGTTAGTTTGCTGAGAATGATGGTTTCCAGCTTCATCCATGTCCCTGCAAAGGACAAGAACTCATCCTTTTTATGGCTGCATAGTATTCTATGGTGTATATGTGCCACATTTTTTTTATCCAATCTATCATTGATGGGCATTTGGGTGGGTTCCAAGTCTTTGCTATTGTGAACAGTGCTGCAATAAACATACGTGTGCATGTGTCTTTACATTAGAATGATTTATAATCCTTTGGGTATATACCCAGTAATGGGATTGCTGGGTCAAATGGTATTTCTGGTTCCAGATCCTTGAGGAATCGCCACACTGTCTTCCACAATGGTTGAACTAATTTACACTCCCACCAACAGTGTAAAAGCATGCCTGGCCGGGCACAGTGGCTCACACCTGTAATCTCAGCACTTTGGGAGGCCAAGATGGGCAGATCACAAGGTCAGGAGATCAAGACCAACCTGGCTAACACAGTGAAACCCTGTCTCTACTAAAAATACAAAAAAATTAGCCAGGCGCAGTGGCAGGCACCTGTAGTCCCAGCTACTCGGGAAGCTGAGGCAGGAGAATGGCATGAACCTGGGAGGTGGAGCTTGCAGTGAGTCGAGACCATGCCACTGCACTCTAGCCTGGGCAACAGAGTGAGACTCCATCTCAAAAAAAAAAAAAAAAAAGCATTCCTATTTCTCCATAGCCTCTCCAGCATCTGTTGTTTCTTGACTTTTCAATGATCACCATTCTAACTGGCGTGAGAAGGTATCTCATTCTGGTTTTGATTTCCATTTCTCTAATGACCAGTGATGATGAGCTTTTTTTCATATGTTTGCTGGCCACATAAACGTCTTCTTTTGAGAAGTGTCTGTTCATATCTTTTGCTCACTTTTGGATGGGGTTGTATGTTTTTTTCTTGTAAATTTGTTTAAGTTCTTCGTAAATTCTGGATATTAGCCCTTTGTCAGATGGATAGATTGCAAAAACTTTCTCTCATTCTGTAGGTTGCCTGTTCACTCTGATGACAGTTTCTTTTGCTATGCGGAAGATCTTTAGTTTAATTAGATCCCATTTGTCAATTTTAGCTTTTGTTGCCATCGCTTTTGGTGTTTTAGTCATGAAGTTTTGCCCATGCCTATGTCCTGAATGGTATTGCCTAGGTTTTCTTCTAGAGTTTTTATGGTTTTAGGTCTTATGTTTATGTCTTTAATCCATCTTGAGTTAATTTTTTTATAAGGTGTAAGGAAGAGGTCCAGTTTCAGTTTTCTGCATATGGCTAGCCAGTTTTCCCAGCACCATTTATTAAATAGGGAATCCTTTCCCCATTGCTTGTTTTTGTCAGGTTTGTCAAAGATCAAGTGGTTGTAGACATATGGTGTTATTTCTGAGGCCTATGTTCTGTTCCATTGGTCTATATATCTGTTTCGATTCCAGTAACATGCTGTTTTGGTTACTGTGACCTTGTAGTATAGTTTGAAGCCAGGTATCATGATGCCTACAGCTTTGTTCTTTTTGCTTAGGATTGTCTTTGCTATACAGGCTCTTTTTTTGGTTTCATATGAAATTTAAAGTAGTTTTTTCTAATTCTGTGAAGAAAGTCAGTGGTAGCTTGATGGTGATAGCACTGAATCTATAAATTACTTTGGGCAATATGGCCATTTTCATGATATTGATTCTTCCTATCCATGAGCATGGAATGTTTTTCCTTTTGTTTGTGTCCTCTTTTATTTCCTTGAGCAGTGGTTTGGGACTGTGTGAAAAGACCAAACCTGCATTTGATTGGTGTACCTGAAAGTGACAGGGAGAATAGAACCAAGTTGGAAAACACTCTTCAGGCTATTATCCGGGAGAATTTCCCCAACTTAGCAAGACAGGCCAACATTCAATTCAGGAAATACAGAGAACACAACCAAGATACTCCTCGAGAAGAGCAACCCCAAGACACATATTGTCTGATTCACCAAGGTTGAAATGAAGGAAAAAATGTTAAGGGCAGACAGAGAAAAAGGTCAGGTTACCCACGAAGGGAAGCCCATCAGACTAACAGCGGATCTCTCTGCAGAAACCCTGTAAGCCAGAAGAGAGTGGGGGCCAATATTCAACATTCTTAAAGAAAAGAATTTTCAACCCAGAATTTTATATCCAGTCAAACTAAGCTTCATAAGCAAAGAAGAAATAAAAACCTTTACAGACAAGCAAATGCTGACAGATTTTGTCACCATCAGGCATGCCTTACAAGAGCTCCTGAAGGAAGCACTAAATAGGGAAAGGAAAAACTGGTACCAGCCACTGCAAACACATACCAAATTGTAAAGACCATTGACAATGTGAAGAAACTGCATCAACTAATGGGCAAAACAACCAACTAGCATCATAATGACAGGATCACATTCATACATAACAATATTAACCTTAAATGTAAACGGGCTAAATACCCCAGTTAAAAGACACAGACTGGCAAATTGGATAAAGAGTTAACACACATCGGTGTGCTGTATTCAGGAGACCTATCTCACATACAAAGACACACGTAGGCTCAACATAAAGGGATGGAGGAAGATTTACCAAGCAAATGGAAAGCAAAAAAAATTAAAAAGCAGGGGTTGCAATCCTAGTCTCTGATAAAACAGACTTTAAGCCAACAAAGATAAAAAAAGACAAAGAAGGGCATTATGTAATGGTAAAGGGATCAATGCAACAAGAAGAGCTAACTATTCTAAATATATATGCACCCAATACAGGAGCACCCAGATGCACAAAGCAAGTTCTTAGAACCCTACAAAGAGACTTAGACTCCCACACAGTAATAGTGGGAGACTTCAACACCCCACTGTCAATATTAGACAGATCCATGAGACAGAAAAATTAACAAGGATATTCAGGACTTGAACTCAGCTCTGGACCAAGCAGACCCAATAGACATCTACAGAACTCTCCACCCCAAATCAACAGAATATACGTTCTTCTCAGCATCGCATTGCAATTATTTTAAAATCAACCACATAATTGGAAGTAAAACACTCCCCAGCAAATGCAAAAGAACGGAAATCATAACAGTCTCTCAGATCACAGTGCAATCAAATTGGAACTCGGGATTAAGCAACTCATCGTTACATTATCTTTATCTGATTTTTTTTAAAAAACATTTTTGTTCTGAAGAACTTTTTCCAGGTGTTTTTATTGTTGTAATTGGTAATGTCTTTCTGCTTCCCTTTTTAGCTGTTTTCTGACAACTTAAAATCAAGCATTTCTGTTCTGATTGCCGATTCATGGATTCATTGAAATGCACCTGCAGACTGCATCTCTGTGAACAGTTAGTTATTTTAAATATGTCAGGATTGTCCCTAGAAGATTTCCTAAATAAAAGCTGATTCCAATCAATTTACTTAAATTCATTCTGAATTACCTTAGACTCTGTCTTTAACACATTCAATATTTATGCAATGCATCCTCATGAGTGTTTCAAATATATTGTTTGGGGATGGGATGAAGCATCAAAAAATAATTAACACAGTGGGCAAAGATAACGAAATGACAAAACTGAAATAGAAGATGCAGATGTACAATCATTTTCAGCATGAAAAGTAACAATCAATTGAGAGTAAATCTTTCTGGGTCGGATTGCTGCAAACAGCAGTGGGTCTGATGTTATGAGTTGTAGCATTTTATAAGATGGACAGAAGCCAGGATCATCACTGCGGTATATTACATGATCTGGGTACAGTTATGTTTCTATAATTGATTAGAATTGTCCACGGAGAATGTTCTTTGCTGCAATCCAAGGATTTCTTCAATGTTTCAGTTTCTCCAAAGGCCACTTGTAGGGTAATGTGTTTTTAGAGGAATGCATTTTTCTAAAGGCTCAGGAAATAAGATTGAGGTTTTACTAAGATGTCTGTATTATTCTGTTTCTGGTAACAACAGCCCTATATTAGAAGCCAGTAGCATATTTTTTCTCCTTATTTTTTGGATAGAATTAGGCTTCAGAAGTTGAATAAATACCGTAAAAATGGTTGCTTCTGAAAGAAAAATCAGATATTTGCTTTTAAAAGGGAAGGGTTTAGGTTTTTACTGAATATATTTAAATTGATTTTCATGCTTATACAAGCATGAGAGTAACACGACTGCCAGGAAGATTGGACGGAATGGGTATTGCTTGCAATATTAAGGAAAGTACATTAATGCTTTTAAAGAACATTACAGAATTTGCTTAAAATTTTCATTTCACTCTGGGTGCAACATACCTTATGATCAAAACACTCAGTGAGAGTGTGAGTTGCCTCCACTCTTGCTCTCAAAAGTTGTTCTGCTTCCAGAGTGATCCATTTCTGATTATTTGGATATAAAAAATGGCCCTTAGCAAGATTCTAAAGTTTGTCCTCAGAACCCAGCTGGGAAGTAATAAAGCAGTCAGACTTCACCTGCACTGTCTGGATATCCTAGGTGCCCTTTACTGTCCCATCAAAACATGTTCCCAAAAAGTGCTCTCAAAAGTAATTCACATTCCCATGTGAGTGCCGAGCTATACCTGAAAGTGTACACGTATTTTGCATTTTGACAGGTGGGAATCCTGTAGCAAAAAAGGAATGGAGCACAAATCTCTCTCTGGGCACAACGATTTTTCTGTTTGGGGTGGGAGTAGAGATGGTGAGGTGGGGCTCTTCGCTTACCACACAGTTGACACATAAAATTAATCCTGAGGATAAGTTTGTTTGCTATTGATCATCTTAGACTTCCCTTTACATTATAGTTACTCTTTATAGTTCTTTATCATTTTCTAAGCATTTTCACATAAAAGATTCATTCAACAAAATTGATTGAACACCTGCTATGTTCTAGGTACTGTGTGTACAGCAATGACGTTCACTGCCCTTCTTATCATGACGGAGCCAATGACTCTGAGAGAAGCTTGGGCAGGTGTTACCTCTGTTTTTGGAGGTGAGGAAATGGGAACAGAAGAAAGTTGATCAGATACATTGTCCTAAATCTTACAAAATGTGGCCAGATCACCAAATATAGCACATAGTGAGGTAGCATTTCAGAACCTCATTAAAAAGCAAAAAACTAGCCAGGCATGGTGGCATGTGCCTGTTGTCCCAGCTACTCAGGAGTCTGAGGTGGGAGGATTGGTTGAGTGGGAGGTTGAGGCTGCAGTTAACTGTGACTGCACCACTGCGCTATTCCAGCCTGGGCAACAGAGCAAGACTCTGTCTGGAAAAAAAAAAAGAAAAAGAAAAAGAAAAAGAAAAAAAAAAAAAAGAAAAGAAAAAAGCCAAAACCCTAAACTGCTTTTCTACAGCAAACCTAGCTTAAAAACAAAACTTATTCCTTACAGATCCCTGGTGAAATTGTGTTCTAATAGGCAAATATCATGTTTTCTGATAACAATTACCAGCTAAAGTAACACAGGTAGAGATGCACATTCCTGGTAGACAGCCTGTAATTAGGCCACTTTTGTATGTACTTGAGCTTATTTGAAAGCTCATTTGAAGTTACTGGCATTCTTTGTTAAAATTACTATTAGACACTTCCATGCAATATCAGTTTCAGACATTTAAAGAAGTATGTAAGGATGGGCTTCAAGTGTGTCCAGGAGCCCAGTGGAAAGAGACAGCTATGTTGAGGCAGATTATGTTTGACAAATGAAGATCTCCGTCGGTAGCTTGCTTGTTCATTATTTTAAAATTGTGTTGTGAAGATTTTGTATTTTTTTTTTCTCTCACTTCAATCCAAACTTTCTCTTCGGTAATTTAAATGTACTTTTTTTTTTTTTGGTGGTCCACTCTGGTGACATTTTAAAAATAAGTAATAACCCATGCATGCAATTTGACTAAAAAGCAATTGCAAACCTAGAACTTACACATTCAAATAAATTGAGTCATTGTAGGTGAATAAACTTTTAGGTGAACTTTGGAGCATATGCACCAATCCTGGTGTGTTGACATAAAGAACATTTTTAGAACCTTCTGACTACAGTTAGTGTCATCATAAGAAAAGCAGTTTTGTTTTTTATGGTAGTCAGTATTATTCAGTGTCATTAGCTGTCTAATTCTCAGAAATTATTTATTTCAGGATCTCCATTCATCCCTCAAAGGAATAACATTTGGCATCTTCTAGGCCTTTTGGAAAAATGAATTATCGGCTGCGGGTAGTTCCAAAACCAGCTAGAACAATCCTCTACATCCTGGAAAGTACAGTTCTCTGAGGCCAAGAGCCAGCCACACTTGGGATGGAAGCTCACACATGAAATTCATCTCAGATCAGCTCTGCAATCCTCAAATCATTACAAATTCCTTCCAATATAACTTGGAGCCAAAAAGTATGATCATTCAAGGTGACTGTACTTGTTTTCAATGGTCAGGAGTGGCACCTACATGGCTTAGCAAGTTCCAGTAACATCAAGGACACCCAAGTAATAAAAGTAACAAGTAAAGAAATGTGGATTTGGGGGATTCAAAGAACTTTTAATTAGAAGTTGTGATTCTGCTCAACCAACATGGTTTGATCTACAGTCCATCATGTTCTTCAGGAAGTCTCTATGGAATGGTTAACAACTTACAGCCACAGTATTAGGAAACTTTAATCAGGTGCATTTTAAACAAATTCTCCAAATCACAGGGCAATCGAAGAATAACGATACAAATTTAAGTATCCATTCAAATATGTCTGTCTTTTTAGCCAAAAGCTTGACCTTGGGTCAGCCTGTATCTATTATCTGAACAGCACCCCTGCAAGATCTTTCTCAAATTGGAATGCAAAGTCTTGGGAAGAATATTCAAGCAAAATAGAATCCCTGAAACTTCATTTAAGGGCCTCAAATTTGAACAACTTTATTTTTCAGAGATAGTACTGAATGCTCCATGATGAAAAGTGGAACGACTGAAGCTGAAATTGTGGGACTAAATCTTTCCAGAACTCATGATAGCTGTTCCTCCACTGCTTAAAAAACAGGCTTCCAGGGCAACATGGAATCAGCATTCATTCTTGGCATTTTTGAGTACCTGAAAATAATATAACTAAAACTTATGAAACTCAAAATGTTTTTATCTCCTGTGTTGCTTAGACTTAGAATTTCTATTTCTGAAGCCAGAAAAAGAAAGCTAATCCAAGGGCTTAATCCACATCTCTGAAGCCAAGTTCTATATTCAGTAATACTTAATTGAAAGATGTGCAACTTAATTTAGGTTTTTCTTTTAAGAAGCTAGCTCATGAAATAATTTCTGCCTACTCTTGGATTATTTCTAAAAACAGAAGGCCCAAAATTATTATCAATCTATATTCTTAACTATATGGAGATCCTATTTGGGGGTCTTTTCACTGTAAATAGCAGCAGTGATGGAGGGAAGGAAAGGGTCTGGTGAGAGAAGACAGAGAGCTAAAACTTCAGGTGAGAAGGATTCTACAATCATTGGAAGTTTTAAAATATCTGTAATGCCTAAGATCCATTACTACACAAAAACTCATTCTCCTTTTCCATAACAATCATCATCATAAAACTACCAATTAAGTATACCTTTCCTCTGTTGACAAAAGATACAAGATGGTCAGTTAGTACCTTGCTTTTGGTGAGTGTGAGAGTACTTGTAATCCCTAGAAGAAAAGGTGGTTAACTGTGTGTGTGGAGGCAGTGGTGGTGGTGGGGGCGGAGGTAGTTTAGAATTCCCGTGTGCCTCTGTGTTCATTTAGTCATTCAGAAAGTATTTATCGAGTGACCGTATGCCAGGAAATGTAAGTCCTTCTTTGTAGCAGTGAACAAAAGTGACAAAAATCCCTGCTTTCCTGAAGCATAGTCAGAAGAGACTAACAATAAATCAACACATATTTTAATAGTGTTGATAAAACAATGGAAAAAAAACAAACAAGAGAGGGGGATAGGGAGATTTGGTGGGTTTGCCATTTAAAATAAGATGATGAGACATATGGAGATTAGGGGCAACAGTCATCCAAATGAGGGAGTAGAAATGGCGAGTTCAACAAGCAGGGAGGTGACTCCTGTGGTTGGTGTGTAGCGAGTAGGAGGGTCAGAGGGTAGTGAGGGGAGAAGGCAACACTGTGCAGGACTTTTGGTACTGTAAGGATTTTGGCTTTTATTCTGAGATGGAAAGGCACTGGAAGCTTTTGAGCAGAGTGAACTCATGATCAGACCTATGTTTCAAAAAACAAATTGTTGAGTAAAGACTGAAAAGGGGAAAGAGTAGCAGCAGAGAGGCCAGCCAGTAGGTGGAGTGGATAGGGTGGCAGTGGGGAAGGTGGCTGGATTTCAGATAGGTTTCAAAGGTAGAGTTGAAAAGGTCTGCTGACAGGTTAGATGTAGGTTGAGGTTTTCTAATTACATTTCTATTAGATTAGGAAAGCAGAGTCAGTAATGACTGCAAAGTTCTGGTCCTGAGCAACTGGAGGTATGTGTGGAGCATATGCTTGGGAAGTGACGTGTAATTTTCTAAGGCTATTGGATTAAATGGCGAGAAGGGGCAGTCAAAATTAGGGGGAGGGGGTCAATCTTGTATATTTGGACTTTGTTGTGCTGTTTGTGTGTGTAAAGGGAAGAGAAGACAGATGATTTTTGGTGACTGAATATCCCACCACCATATCCTCTTCCCATCAAAGCTAGCAGTGGAATTTTTAAGTATGAGAAGGGCTTCTAATTCATGTCAAGGAAATAGGTAGGTTCCCTCTTTAAATTTTCTTATTATTGGGGCTGAAGGATCCCCACACTTAAAAATCTCCTGTGTTATGGTGTCAGGGGTTGTGGGGATGTGACGGTTGTTTATGAAAGTTGAATTCCAGTTGTTTCTAAATGTAACAAGAAAGAGGAAGGCCTGTCAGCAAGGGAATTGGAATCCACCTTGACTTGAGTAAGATTAAGGACAACCCAAGTATTTTGGGAAATGTGTGAGGAGTTTTAGTTTTCAGCTTGATAGTGGTAATGGTGGGGATGAGGGCAAATACATATATTTGTATGTGTTCAGGAATGGTGGTTGCAGGGGAGAACGTTGAAAAGAAACAAGCTGATTCTTACCAATTCCTGTCTGCTCTATCATCACTCTTCTTCAATGCAGGTGATAACACTGGATCTTTGCTGAACGAAGCCTGTAGAATTACTTTCTTCATTCACTGCCTCTCCTTTCTTACTGCCCACTCTGGTCCTTACCTCCTGAAATCTCAGCTTTCTCTCTTCCTATTTAGCTAAACTTACTCTCTTAACAATCATTCATGATCCACCGCTCCCAAAGTCAGGACCCTTGACTTGGTTCTCACTTCCCTGACCTCTTGTCAGTATTTAGTACCCATCACCTACCACAGGCATGGACGCATGTCCTGCCAGGCTCCTGGCTGTCTCCTCTCTGCACTGGCTGTCTGTTCCACTCTCAGAATGTTCTTCTTCATAACCTTCTCTGGTCCTTCCTGATTCCTTACTGCAGTTAGGTTTTGAATGTTGCTTCCTTGGCTTTTCTTGCTACACTTCCTTGCTTGGTCATATCATCTCTACATCTAGGCCAGATTTTCATAAAGAAAACTCCCACATAGCCAAACCCTAACCTTTGGTGACTTGCCAAGAAATTCCATTGTATTCACATAAGAGTTATGGTCTTTACTCTCTAATTCACAGTCACTTCACAGACTTTCCCCTTCTTCTTGCCTATTGATCCCTTTCATGTCTCTGAGAATGCAGACGTAGCCACTCCAGGCTGGGCTAGCTCCAAACTTTGCTAATGCCATTCTACCTGGAATGTCCTCTTTCATCTGTGCCTTCCCGATACTAAGCATCTTAAAAACAGCCTAAATGTCGCTTCACGATTTTTCTAAGTAATATTTTACCTCTGAACTCCCATAGCATTTCCCCCCATCACTAGTATTAGTGCAATTTTTAAATTATAATTATGACATCTTGTCAACCCCAGGCTACCCTTTGTGAAGGCAGGATATGTTTCTGATTCACGTGGGTATCAGAATACTCAACACAGTGCCTACAACAAATCCTTGACTGGAACTTCAATTATTTTGAGTTGATAAACTCCAGAGAAATATGAAATGACCTGCCATGAAAACAGAGTTGTATAGTGTGATAGCCAGCCCAGAGGTGCATGTTCTGAGATAAGTGGGCTGTGGTGTGGGTACATCAGTTAAGAAAGCACTTTATAATACAGCCCTGAAACCTTTTTATCACAATATTTCTCTTCACGAAAACAAAACCATCCAAGACACTTTAGAACAAATGCATTCTCTCAATAATCAGCATTTGGAATTATTTTAAACACTGGCAAAATTCTTGGCCACTAAAAAAGTTATAAGAAGTGAATGGCTTGCAGATATGTAAATAGTAGTACTAATCTGAATATGTTGGCATATATTCTAAGACACACTTAACACTACAATTTTTGTTGAGTAATGAGTGTGGATAAAGTTGTAGATAGTGTCGGTCACTCATTGGAATAAGATTAACTTAAATTTGTCACATTATTTCTCTTCTCTCTAAAGGGGACAACAGAAATACCTTCTTATTGTTCCTATGTCCTGTGTCATATGTCCAGTGAAGGAGACTCCCCAAGTCGGCTTGCTCGCTAACAAAAAGGAATGATGTTGGTAAACATGGAATCAGTGAGATTGTTACTCCTCAGGTTCCTGTATGGACTGGTGATTGTTATCTATATATAATCTCCATTTTCTTTTAATTCTACTAAAACAGTGGTTAAGATATAAATTCCAATTAGGTAATAAACTTTGCCAAAGAAAAAACAGAGAGAACTCTTTATATGAAGTAAATTTCTCAGACTAGAGTACTTGGGACACCTCATTCTCACTATATACTTGGTTTGCTCACAATAGTTATTTCGATTTAATTTTTGGGAAGTGAATAACTGGTTCCCCTGCAACCTACATTTATTTCTTCTCCTTTTTTATTTAAGCATGGAAAAGGATATATACAAGCAATACATTCCAATTTCAGAAACACTTAAATTCTAGTATTTGTAACAATGACATTGGAAAATGTTTTAAAATAATTCATTTTAGGGCTAAGAAAACTGAAATTATTTCACAAAGGTAGAATTTCATTCCACTAGAATGCATATTATATGAACATTGAATTTTAACAAGTTTTTAGTTTGAAAAAGTATTTTTCAAGAAGGAATTTGTTTGGACATAGAGAAATTTTCTTTATTACAGGTGAAAACCTATCCATAGGGGTGAAAAATTTTCTGTCTCAGATTTTTCCTGGAGAGCATAAAGACAAATAATTGTACTATATGATCTGTAAGTGCTACAACATGAATTAGATTATACTTCTCTACTTGTGTAAATAAATATGTCAGAAAGGTAATAGAAATAAAGCCTTGAAGTAGAAGGGAAAGAAAAGAAGAACAGATGAGTAAGGGGATATTATTTAAAGGAAGCAGAAGAAAACATTGAGTCAGCTTGTCTTGAAGTGCCACTCTATATTTTATTTCCCAGTTAACCATGTCTACATTTTCTAAGATCAGTATATTGTTTTCTTTGTTATCATCATTAGGCTCCATAATATAATTTTACATCATATATTATTAAACATTTATGACTACAAGAAATTCTTGAAGCTACTTCTACATGTGATCATATCAAAGTATAAATTTTGCTAACAAGACACGCTGTGTACCACCTTACAGATTTATATTTTATGCGGCAGAGTTAGAAATCTGTGACAAGTCCTAACACTTGTCACATCTCAATGTGGTTTTCCTTTAAAAAAGCAGCCAATATCCATGTAAACAGTACATTGTGAGATGTAAAATTTGATTGATAGCTCCTAAATATCATCCCAAATATACACAAATTAAAAGATTATTCTAAATGCTTTTTCATCTTACATATCAAGAAACTCATAAAGATAACATTATAAAAGGCAACATTTGTTAAAAGGCCACTGTGGTTAACGTTATGTCACTGGAGTCAATACTGCAGCCACTGTCAATTTCCTGGATGGTTGAGGTTAGAAGTTGATTCTTTCAAGGCAAACATCAAGTAATTCGATGTTGTCTAGATGACTGAACAGAGAGAATTCTTAGCCACTCCTTTCAAATGGATTGTTCAGGTCAAGTTACTTTAATGCCAGGTCAGTCAGGGAATCAGAGACCTTGGTGTTGACCTGTGCAGAAAGACTCGCTTGTGTAACGTTGAGATAGATGTCATACTGCTGGTCCAGGCCAAGGTAGCAGTCACTCATGAAATATAATGTGTAGATATACCTAAAATATAAAAATAGAAGAAAAATGTAAAACCACTTTTGTAATCACAATCATATTTAATTCTTTCAGAACTTTGGTAGTAGGAGGCTGGGTGCGGTGGCTCACGCCTGTAATCCCAGCACTTTGGGAGGCCGAGGCGGGCGGATCACGAAGTCAGGAGATGGAGACCACGGTGAAACCCCGTCTCTACTAAAAATACAAAAAATTAGCCGGGTGCAGTGGCGGGCGCCTGTAGTCCCAACTACTCGGGAGGCTGAGGCAGGAGAATGGCGTGAACCCGGGAGGCGGAGCTTGCAGTGAGCAGAGATCGCGCCACTGCACTCCAGCCTGGGCGACAGAGCGAGACTCCGCCTCAAAAAAAAAAAAGAGAGAACTTTGGTAGTAGGATTCTTCTTACCTTCCAGGTATTTCAGGGGTATAAAAAGAAAGGGAAGCAACATGATGATTTCGAATATATCCTACTCTTTTCAAAGCAATAAGTTCTCTCTTATCCACTTCTCCTAATATCAAAAACCATCCTTCGTCTTTTGATTTGGGAAATCGAGGAGTAACTGCACAGCTCTCTGGCTTTCCCTGTAAACCAGAAAAAAAGATACAACATTAAAAATATCTAGACTTCCTATACCACTTGGTTGTGGTTAAGGCTACGTTGTCTTACTTGAAGGCCATACATCTACATAGTTCAGCATATCTATCTGAGATGTTTTAAATTTTCTTCCATTCTGGTTTGGTGTCTTTGATATGCAATTATTTAACTTACTTCAAGATTCTCAGAGCATATTATAGACACTAGTTCGTAGTTGTAACTATCAGAATATATGGCCAGTTAGAATAAAAAACTCTGGATCTTGACATCAAATTAGCAAATTCTCATGCTATTCCTACAATTAACTTTAATACCACATTGGTAGATGAATAAATTGAGACATAACCATGTTAATCAAATCTTCCAAAACCTTATTCACCAAAAACGAATGCCTAAAACAAACAAACAAACAAAAACACAAAGCCAATCAAGACTAGACTCTGGACCCCAAGATGATGAGTACTTTATCAAACACATACTTTCCCCCTCATCCAAGAATAAAACTCACATAAAAAAGCACATATTCTAATATGGTAACATTAAAGAGTCCCTTCTCTGAGGAATGGGCAATTTTAAGTCAAGCAATTTGTAAAATATATTAATCACCACAATCCAAAATTAGATATAAACATAATGATCGCACTTGAGGTCTTTATTTTAGATCAATTTTTATAAAATGCAAGATTATTCTAATGATTCTTTAAGACAATGACTTTATGGCATAAAATACAGTAATAATGATACATTCTCAGACTTCACTCAGTATTCTAGAGGGAGATGTTTCACTTACAGTATTTCAAAAGGTAGTCAGAGAGTAATATATTTTTACAGCATTCAGAAACAAAAATTAAGAGATTTTCTGGCACGATTAAATCTAAGCTTTAAGTAGAATATTAAGGTAAAAAAATCATAGTTTTCCCCCATGATTTTATCTTTATGATTATTGCTATTTTTATTATTATTATTAGTTTATAATTATTACTTTTTTTATAAGTTGGAATACATTAAGTCATCTAAAAAATGCTCATATTGCCAGGTGCAGTGGGTCACGCCTGTAATCCCAACACTTTGGGAGGCCAAGGCAGGTGGATCACCTGAGGTCAGGAGTTTGAGACCAGCCTGGCCAACATAATACAAAAAATTAGCTGGGTATGGTGGCAGGCACCTGTAATCCCAGTTACTCGGGATGCTGAGGAAGGAGAATTGCTTAAACTCGGGAGGCGGAGGTTGCAGGGAGCTGATGTTGCACCCTTGTACTCCAGCCTGGATAACATAAGTGAAATTCCATCTCAAACAAACAAACAAATGAAACCTCATATTAAGGTCAGGTGTGGTGGCTCATGCTGGTAATCCCAGAACTTTGGGAGGCAGAGGCAGGTGGATCATTTGAGGTCAGGAGTTCGAGATGAGCTGGTCAACATGGTGAAACCCTATCTCTACTAAAAATACAAAAAATTAGTTGGGTGTAGTGGCACATGCCTGTAAAACCCAGCTATTTGGGAGGCTGAAGCAGGAGAAATGCTTTAACCCAGGGCGTGGAGGTTGCAGTGAGCCAAGTCTGGGCGACACAGTGAGACTTCGTATCAAAAAAAAAAGCTCATACTAAAGCCTCTGAAATGCCAGAGGCCAATCAGTTAATACTTACACTGACAGACTTTTTTAGAATTAGAAATCAAATGAGGTGAGACTTGAAGGTACAATACTGAAAGAACATCTTAAGAATAGAAAGTTACTGATCATTTTGTGTGTGAGAACGGAAGGGACAATACTTATGAACTACAGCTTCACCCCTGAGGGCTTATTCTAGATATGGGAAAGCCCTGAATCCACTGGACCAAAAAGAAGACTAATTCTTTCTTATTTTAATTATTATGGCACTAAAAACCAATCTGCCCACCTGCTGTGTACTAATATTCTTAGAGGACCAGATAATCAGAGGCAACAGAAAAGAGCATAGTAATCTAAAATAAAAATACTGTACATTTTTGCCTGTATGAACACTGACAAAGCTCTCCTATGCATTATAATGAAGGACGCAGGCAAATGTGGCAACTGAGGCTCAGAAAAGCTTAATGTCTTATTCAAATTCATAGAGCTAAGTGGTAAAGCTTCAGTCTCATCTACATCTAGCCCAATGTGGTTCCTGTATACCAAAGTGCCTCTAGGCCAGTACTGCTCAAGCTTTAGGGCCCTTAAAAATCATGTGGGGCACTGAGTGAAGGTATAGATTTTGAGATTCCCGCCTCCTTGAGGTTCTGATTCAGCCAGTCTGGAGTGGAGCCAAGGAATCTGCACTTTAAAAGGCACTCCAGGAAATTCTGCTGGCCAGAGTCTGTATACCATACTTTGAGAATAGTACTCTAGGCAATATATTCTTATGTAAGGTAGATTTTCTGGGGCTGAAAAATGACACATGAGGAGAACTCACGAATTTCAAAAGACTAACTCTTGCTGCTTAAGACCAGTTGAGAAAGCAGGATTCATGAATGACACGGGCACATTAGTCATATAACAGATATGTGTGGTGGTGCATGCTGGTATTTGGTGTGAAATATTTGAGAATGGAAACCAAACACTATACCTTGTGGAACCCAAAGTGGACTCTCTGCAAGCTCACTTGAAGCACATACTCTTGGTCAGCATGCAATTTGATCCATTTGTTGTCATCTCGTTTGTCTGCAGTCAGAGTTGAGACAGAGAGTTCATTATGTCCTTCAACTAAGTCATCCCACGAGCCTTTAACACTTATGCCAACATTTATCACTGGCAAGTGAGATAAGAAATTCCATGCCTAAATAAAAACAGAAAAGAAACAATAAAGGAGGAGTTTATGTGAAATGCAATGATCAATTAAGAAATAGTGTGCTTTTAGAAGAAAATTAACCTTTTAATGTTGAGATTAATTCTAGATCCAATGCAGTTGCAGGAAATAATACAGAGACATTCTGTGGACCATTTACCCAGTTTCCTCCAAAGGTAGCATTTTTCAAAACTACGGTACTTATTACTACTAGGATATTGACATTAACGTAATCCAGTGATTTTGTTCAGATTTCCCCAATTTTTCTTTTATTTGTGTCTATATGCATGTATGTGTAAGAATATTGTGCTTTTAGTCTTTTTAATGTCTTTGTAAAAATAACTAAAAGAGGGCTTATCATTATTTAAACTTGTGATTCCTTTATTGTAAATCCCTCCTGATACTGAGCAGCTGTTGACTATATTAAAATAAAACAAGTTAAAAAATGTCTGTTGTCGAACTGGTTTGTTTTAGAGAAGCATCTATTCAGACATTCACATGGCTTCTAAGAAGGAGAGCATTACTTGGGGATAAAAAGGCAATGTGAAAATATTTTTGTAATTCAATTATTGATGTTAGAATCCTCCACTGACCACTTATTGTACATTTTTTGGCCCATATTTCAAATTTGCCCTATTTATTCAGAAAAAAATTCTTTATATTTTATATCATAAGGAATTCTATAAGTCTAGGGTTCCTTCTAGAAACAAATATGAATTTTTGGCATCATCACACTGAGAATACCAATTAAAATGACACATTAAAAGATATTTTACCTAACTTTATACTTGCTCTTGAAGTGGAAAGACATTTGTAAAAAATCAGTATTCAAAGAGCAAGTGCTCAACAATAATGAATGAATGAATGAGAATACCTAGGTCTACAGAAAAGATGTAACAAAAAACTTGAGGTCATCTTTTTCTAACATATACACTTATATGGCAATATCACCATCAGTCAAGAAAACTTCTCAATACATTGGCTTTTTTTTTTTTAATCAGTTGTTACCTTCTCAGTTAGTTTTTAAAAGTACATGGTACTTTAATTTTGGTTTTTCTTTTATTCCTTTAATATATACTATAGATTTCCTTATAGGCTTTGATTTTGCTTAGTGCTGCTGAGTATACCTAATTGAAATGAAGTAGTCCTGATGAACCAAACTACCCCTTAGGAATTAAAAAAAATGTAAATTCAATGCAAATTTTCAATTCAACTCCAATCCTATAACTTGTCTTATCAATCTGAAATCATGTCTTGAACTGGATTTTGAAGTAGTCAAGCCACAGATGGTACTTCAATCTGTACAACCTGTACAAAGGATGGTCTATCCCCTGCTAGAACCCATAGTCACTAAGTATAGAAGCTGTACCACTAGATGTTCTTCTAGGACTGGCCAGTCTGGAAAAGGGGTTAAGGGGACTTAAAAACACAATTTCTGTAAAGCATTTGACTTTGTCAGACAGCACAAGTAACATTTACCCCATGAAGTAAGACTTGTTATGTTTCTTTACCTGTACCATTAAATCAGTTACCAATATAATGTTTTGTTATTAGTAACTCATTGGGATTTGACTTTACAAAGTCCCCAAATGTCATATCTGGCTTTTATATATATGTAATTTTTGTAGGACTTAATGTTATTATTATTTTCAATCTACAATGTGTACACATATATTTATTGGAGATATATATATATATTTACGTATATAAAACATGAACTATTTTTAAAGAAACTGCTAAGACATTTCAATACCAGCCAAACATATTTATCTGAGGATTAATCTTCATCTATTGAATCAGGCAAGAGCACTACCATGCATACAATTATTTAATTAGCAGCCAAATCCTCTGCCAGTCAGCAGCCGTTCCAGGCATACTGATGGGGTAGAAGATGCAAATCTCACAGTCGTACTGCTTTTTCTCATTACTACTGCAATTAGCACTTAAATTGATGCTTTAAACATACTAATTTCTGGAATAATTCAGGATTTGTATGTTACCTGGGATCGCCTCACTGCAGAGCCGGCACCAGATTGCTCTGCAAATTGAAGCACTTTTGAGCCAAATAACCATCATCATATCAGACAGAGCCAATTTGCATTTGGTTTTAAAGATAACAGAATGGCAATTTATGCAAATAAATTAAGTAAGTTTACTTCTGAGTTCTCCCTGAACTAATTATAACAATGTTCTAATTTTTCATCGTATCTAAAACTTGGCTTGAAATCAATGTATGTTATGTTGGAAATCTGTTGTTGCTAACAGAAGCTTTGTTTTGATTTAAATATATTGTTTTTATTCATAATTTTGATGGTAATTTAGTTAGAAAGGTAGGCATTTATTATGAATATTTAAATAGTATTTTGTGCCAATCTTGGGTTCAACAGAAACTGAACAGTCAATCAGACGTTAATGCCTGTTACACTTTTTCCAAGTCTTGCTCAAAAATAAGTTCCACTTGGAAAAAAAAAGACACGGTTTAGAAGTTTCTTAATACCTGCATTTGCAAGTCAATATGTTAATTATGTTATAAATCCTGAACGTTTACTTTGACATGTTTAGGGTAAAACTGCTTAAGACTTAAAGTCTAGATGGCCAAATATTTCTGGCATTGTTCATTCATATTTTTGGTCTTCCTAAAGATTGTTTGGAGACATGATCCTTGTTGTTTTCCGCAATACAGATTTAGCTTTCTATGTAAGTTATATGGTTCACTCACACACATAGTTTATTTGAAAGGATACTTTTGAATCTAGAAGCAAAGTGATTATAATAAGAGAGGGGCATAAACAAATAACTGAGGGCATTGCATGAAAATATACCCAAGCATACAGAAGGAAACACTACCCTGAAGAGAGGGAGTAGAAGGCTAGGATAATGCAGACGAGTGATGGACAAGCTACATGAGGCTTTTCGCAGCCAGCTTAGTAGCATTTATACTGAACAACTTCTCATAATGCCAATACCACTATTAATTACTATTACTGTCATTATTTTTAGTATTCATTTATTGAGTTCTTACTCTATGTCAAGAACTGTATAAAGCAGTTTACATAAGAGTATCTTCCTTAATTTTCACAAGAACTTCTTGAGACATCTATGTTTTCATGTTCATAATCATAGTAGTAAATGGCAGAGACAATTTAACTCAAGGTGAGCCTGGTTCCAAAATCCATGCTCTAAGTTAGAAAACTCTTGGTACACCTTCTCAGAGTAGGGGAGCCTTCAAAACACTTAAGAGATGGTCTTACCTGTTTCGTTTTTGCAGCATGTAGCTCACTTTCTACCATGGAGCTAAATACATGGTCTTTCCCTCCACAGGCATGGATCAGTTCAGGAAGGCACTCGATGGAGGTCCGACCCCTAGCATGTGGGCCCTTCATAATCGGCTTCCATTTCCTAGGAAATAATATCAAACCAACCAAATAATTGTTTCACAGCACAAAGAAGATTTTCTGACAATGGTGGTTTATATAATGATAGCTTTTTTGTTTTAATTAAGAAATAACATTTTAAGACCATTATGCTAAGTTTAAAAATTCAGCCAGCATTCTGTATAGGATAACAGCCCAAGGCAGTACTGTTATCACTGCATCAAATGTATTAATTTTGTGTGAAGTCAGTAAATACTTAGGGTTCACAGACATTGGGTGTCTTTCCACAGGAAGGCACTAATGTGAAGTAATGCTTCCATGTAGATGAAGTACTGATCTGGACCCCTGACATGTGCTTAATGGGTGTAGCAAATGTCTTTAATATAATTACTTAAATAAAGTTTTAAATTATAAGTTGTTGGGAACATAAAGTTAAAAGTTTATTTTGAGAATTTTTGAGATTTACAGCATAAGTAGTGCTAGATCCCAGAAACACAGGCCACATAAATTTTCCAGTAAGAAGAAAAATATAATTGAAATTACATTAATACAGCACTCTTAAGAGTGCTGTGAAAACTGTATCAAATCTCTTAGGCCCCAAGCAGCTACCATAGCAGACCTGCGTGCTACCTGTGGTAGTACCCTAATGTGCGTTCTTTACTGCTGAAACCCTACTCCCATAACTTTTATACCATACTGGAAGGGCTCCTGAAACTGAGCTGCAGACACACAGGGGGTTATCTGCCTTTCTCCCCATGCCACCTGCTGCTGGTATGGCACACTCTCTGAGTGTCTTTTAGTTTCTAGGGACATCCCATGGTAAGAACCCAAGTACTATGGAGACAACTGCCCTGGAACCCAATATATTTAAGTCAAATTGAGGGATTTTCCTGAGGAGACTTGCTGTGTGCCTGAGGTTCTTGTTGGCATCTGTGTCTAGATGTCTCAAATAACTGCCACCCCTCATCCAGATGAACAGGAGTAGGGAGTGCATGATGGCAAGCTACGGCCAGATTGTTTTGCTTGTCTACATGACTGTGAACCAATATTTTGGCTGCAAAGTATCTCTTAACTGGCATGAAACACTGGTGTGAAAGAAACATTTCCAATTAAACATTGCCAACCCTGCTTGTATTAGACACTGTTCTTTTCCCTGCAAACATATTTCAGTCATGTACATGAGACTTACGGGTTAAATAATTGGTGCTAACATAAACTCTTACGTATAGGTTATATCTTGAGCTCCTAATATATATAACCACCTAGTTTGGGACATTTTGCAGATGCACAATTTACTTTTGACAATGGATTTCAGATATCTCAAATCTCCTCAACAATAACAGACATTGATCATTTATTTTGCTTTAGATCACAAAGCATTTTAATGATGTCTTCTTAAATGAAGATTGATATTGTAAAAGAATAAACACATTAACATAAAAATGTTTCCAATGCTTCAAATGGAAAATGATTTAGATAGGAGAAGTTTAAACTGTAGTTCAGCTTGGGACTGATGATCAAATTCCAAACAAGAATGTTACGTCACTTGGCCATGTCTCACTCTGGGAAACAGGAGTATTTTCCATGTCAATAATCAGTATTCTCCATAACATAAAATTTCAGTGACTACATACATAAAAAATATTTTTTTGAAATCAAAACAAAACAATTACATTGAAAAGTAAAACAATTACTTGAAAAGGTGAAGATGATGGTTTTCTATGTTTGGTAGTGTAAGAAGAGAAGACTCCTTTAACCACCGACCCTGGATCACCATCTGAATCAGGTTGGTGATATTCAGGACAGTCACCAGCCAGCCCTGGTTTGCAGCCACGTCCAGCATTGCCTGAACAGGGAAAATGCACATGTTACAAGAATTATACCACGGTACTTGCCCCCTCCACTGGGATTCTGATGTTAGCTTTAACAAAAAACAAAGAAACCAAGCATTATATCTCTAAATTACTATTCATCAACATAGAAACCAGGAAATAAATCACAGTTGGATTGCAGGGAACAAATCTGATCATAGCATTTACTGTACATTACTTCCTAAAAAGGGCCAAATAATAAGTTTTGTTAGGGCAGCAGGGCTAGCTACATAAAATTGGTAGCTAGCATTAAAACAAAGATAAAAACTCAGTATACTTACTATGAGAGCAAATACTCATATAATTCACTGTATTAAGAACATTAGCAGCTGTATTTAAAGAGTGAATCTCATGTAGTCTTTCAAATTTAAAATCAATAATGGTAAGGGATAGTTTTTCTTGCCAAAAATTTATTTTCTCCAAAGAACAGCCTAAAGATAGAGGCCTGGTTTTCAATGACAATAATACACCACACCACACACTAGCAAAGGGGGCAACTGCTAGTGGCACATGTGGAATGATGAGAAGCTATTCATATTAGTCTATACATTTAATCTAATGTTTTATGGACAAACAAAAGGCTGCATTTGCTTAAGGCAAAACTAAACAGTGAAATCTTATTTAAACAAAGGCGAAGTTTACACAGGCAAAGCTATTTCAATTAAATTAGATTCTGGAGAATGCTGACTTAAAGACACATAAGTTAATATCATGATCTTAGGTAGCTATTTTATACAGTTTTAGTACTGTACTCTTGTTTTGGGAAATGAGGATATGAAGACAGGAGAAATTAGATATGCCTAGCAAATAATTAAAATGATACTTTAATAGTAAATATCTCAATGACAGCAAAATATTTATAAAATGTACAAAATCTGTTGTTAGTGGACTTTTAGAAATAATTTTTAAGGCATACTATGTTGTAAAAATTAATTTGCTATACTACTTAGTACTGTTGATAGAGAAACATTTTCCTTCTGAGCATTGAATATCCCACTCTGTTCTCTAATTTACAAAAAGTGAAAGTTTAAAAAACATCTGGTTAAACGAATCTATGGTTTTCTTAGTATATTACAGAGAAATGGATCAAAATTTCTGGATATCATGATTCATGTGATGGCATGGTCAAATTGGTCTTTAGCATCCATTAACCTGCTAGATATACATCATAAAGACAGAATGTTGGTATAATAGGTATATTTATATATGTGTGTGTGTATGAATGTGTATACATGTATGAATGCACATATTTATAAATTTAGGGAAAATCTACTTATATTCTTCCTTTTTCTCTGTACAGCAGGATAATACACTTTGTCTGTCTTTGAAGTATATGAGACAACAGGTCATGATGAATGCTACTCATAGACAAAAAAAGAGTAGTTCACAAGTCACAACTCTTGAGTCTTACAAAGGGAAGAGAAAAGGAAAAGAGAAATGAGTAATTATACCTAATGCAGTATTATGATGATGTCAGAACTTGCAATGTGGAGTTACTATGGCAATTTTACTTGTGATTTTACATTGCAACTTGACTGGAAATAAATTCCAGACCAAAAGCTCACATACTAGAAGAGCTAGATGGATGAACCATATGTTCTTAACTTTGAAGTTTTCATGATGAAGTTGAAAGATTTCATAAAACTTATGAGATTTCCCCACAATTTTTCACTGTAGGATCCAGATGTGAAAATGTAAAAAAATCATGCTCACTACTTATATGAAATAAATTAAAAAGCCATATAATAAATAGAAAACTATTATTTATCTTGTTTAAATTTAGAGAAAAGGCAAGTGGGGAGACCAAGAATCTGTGATGGTAAAAGGTTTTGTGGCTCCCCAACTGAGTTGAACCAAAATGTTGCTACAAGTTTCTCTGCTCAATTACTCCCTAGTTGTCTTGTTCTCTTTGCCCCCACTGCTTTAGTGCAGACCTTCGTTTCTCTCCTGGAAAATTCTAATTATTCTTTATTCTCATCTAATTTCTTTTCAATCTGTACTTTACATTGTTACCGAAGTGAATTGTAAGAAGGTAAAAGTGATCATATCATTCCTCTGCTTAGGTTTCTTTAATGGTTTTACACTGTGTAGGGGATAAAAAAACTGATGCTTCTCTGAATGACAGTCAGCATCCTCTGATCTGTCTGGTCCTTGCTTTTCACTCTGGCCACGTCCCCCTCTGTACACTTAGTAGAGCAATACGTAACTACTGATATTTTCCCACAATGAGCCTTGCTTTAAATGTTTCCTTCTTCTCCTTCTTCTTCTTTTTTTTTTTTTCTTTTTTTAAACAAATACCATTCCTTGTACTTTGTACCTCTGGGAAATTCCTATTCATCCAACAAGTCTCATTCAAATGCTACTTTTTACAATGAAGCTGCCAGATAGTTGTAGGTACAGTCAAGCACCACATAATGATGTTTTGATCAATAACGAATGAACCTGCATATACAACAGTGGTCCCATAAGACTATACAACCATATACTCTGTAACTAACTTTTCTATGTTTAAATATGTATAGATACATGAATATCATTGTGTTACAATTTCCTACAGTATTCAGTACACTAACATGCTATACAGGCTCATAGCCTAGATGTGTAGTGGGCTATACCATCTAGGTCTGTGTAAGTACTCTCTATGATGTTCACACATGAAGAAATTGCCTAAGGGCACGTTTCTCAGAACTCAACCCTGTTATATGATGCATGACAGTATTTTTCCTGTGCCTCTGCTGTTCTTGACACACTCCACCATCATCCTTTTGTAATCCTCTGTTTGCCCATCTGTCTTTTAAAGTATAGGCTTATTGATGGCAAGAATCTGGAATCATTCCTTGTAATTCTAGTCCCAGCACAGTGCACTCAAGAAATATTTATTAAATAATATAGGTAAAAATCGAATTACAGTGATTATAACAACATTCTGCCTAAGTTATTGCACATCTACCAAATACAGTACGGTACAGGAGAAAAAAACAAGTTTTAATGTCAGATAAACATAAAGTAATCCCCCCTTATCTGTAGGGAATATATTCTAAGACCCTAACTTTACTTAATAATGGCTCTGACGTATAAGAGTAGTGATGCTGGTAATTTGAATACGCCAAAGGGAAGCTGTAAAGTGCTTCCTTTAAGTGAAAAGGTGAATGTTCTTGATTTAATAAGAAAACAAAAGAAATCATACGCTGAGGTTGCTAAAGCATACAATAAGAAGGGAGGATAGTCTATCCATGAAATTGTGAAGAAGAAAAAATAAATTCATGTTAGTTTTGCTGTCACACCTCAAACTGCAGAAGTTATGCTTCAGTGCATGAAACATGCTTAGTTAAGATTGGAAAGGCATGAAATGTATGGGTAGAAGACATGAACAGAAACATGTTCTAATTGATGGTAATCAGGTTCTGTACTATCCATGGTTTTAGGCATCCACTGGGGGTCTTGGAACTATGTTCTAAGGATAAGGGAGTACTGTTGTACAAGATGGCAGGGAACAAGGCCAAAGACAGATCCTGCAGCTCAGGCCAAACTGGAGGATGTGGGCCTGGTTTTCAGTTTGAGTGGGCAAGCCCAAGTGACTGTTCAGAGATCCAAACCTGATAGGGGCTAAGGCCAAGGGATGGTCCAGGCAAATGGACTGGAGAGTCCTGGTAGCTTGCACTGATACACTTCATATGACTGAGCTTAGGATGAGTTCCTTGTGTCTCACTACCTTTTATAGCAGTTTTCCTGGCAGATAAGGACTAATAGGTATATGCTCCTCCCCAGACGGGGATGGCTTTGGTAACAACTGGAGAGCATGCCTGAGTTTCCCAAGTAACCCCCAAAGTCCTTTATAGGGATCTAATACTCAGTGATCTAAACAATAAAAGGTTGTTTTACTACACGGAGGATAAATTATCCTTGATATTCATTAGCAGCTTAACATTAACATTAGGCAAATACTTAATACCCCTTTACCTCTTATCCACTTTCTACTTGACACTCTATCTACCAGACAAAGCTAGGATGATTCTGAGTGTTGGGGAAACATGAATGGGGGCTGACTCTGTGTGTGACACTTTCTTCTACAAAGTTGGAATCAATTTCAGTGAGTTGTTGATTCGGAATTGTTTGTCATCACCAGCCCTGGAAGAATGGAAATGTGATTTCAAGCACTGTATCCACTTATAAAATTATACTATAACTAAAACCTTATTTTAGTTAGCAAAAACAATAGGGTTTTCATTTACTTAAGAGAGGTGAGCTGGAGAGGAGGTGATGAATTTAATTTTGAACACATTTTAAGTGAGGTGCTACTATGAAGCCAAGAAGTTCAGGTGAAAATGAGCTCTGGAGAAAGTGTATGGGCTAGAGCTGTGGACTCAGAAATCCTGGGCACAAAGTGTGCAGTCAAAATAATTAAAATGAACACGCATGGAGCAGAGATAGGGGAAGCAGAGTGGGGTTTACCTAGAGATGACATCTGGAAAGGGAAGGGGAGGGCAGCTAAGGGAGTCTCACAGGCACTGCTGAAATAGTCATGATTAGGATGGATGTTTGTTAAGCATCTACTATTTGTCAAACACTCTGTTAACCATTTAATGTAAGTTATTGAATTTAAACCATTTTTCAGATGAAGACACTGGTTTACAAAGGTAAAGAAAACTGCCTAAGGTTGCATAGCTCTGGTAAATGGGTACAGCTGGGACTCCAATTCTGGGGAACCTGACTTCAAAGGGCTTGCTTTAACCAATACAGTATATTGCTTATGAAGTTCAGGATGAGGGGGAAGGTGTGTAGACTTTGCATGGGGCTCTAAATTAGAATTAAGGATTCTCTGAGGAATGTGCATACTAGATAAACTGAAACTTTGTGAAGTTTTCCTGACAAGACAGAATGTAAGCAAATAATAAGTTTGGATGAAGTGTAATCAGTAGTATGATTCACGAATACATGATACTGGTTGAAGAGGGAATGTGGTATACTAGAAAAAGGTTTAGCCTGAGAGTTTAGAGTATTGTGCCTTTAAATTAGCTGTAATATCTTGGGCAAATCACTTAACCACTGGTATTCATTTTCCTCATCTGATAAATCAAGGAGTTTGATTAGGTGCTTTTTAATGGCTTCTATCTTCTGTAAGCTTTAATTTTTCAACAATAAAATGCCAACATACTCATACTATATAGCTATTTGTTTTTACAGAGCTTACTTTCTATTTTTCCAGGTGGACTGTAATATCCTTGAGGTTAGGGGTAGCATATACTAAGCAGGAAATAAGCTATACAGAGAAAAGACCCTTCTGGGGTCAGAGGAAGATAAATTATCTGCTTCCAGAGTATGTGGGCAAGAACTCATAGAAAAGAGGGGCTTCCGCTGGTCTCCTCTAGAGTTTAGAAAATGGGCAGTCTCTGTAAGGAAATTTTTAAAGGTGTGGGGTTCCTGAAGCCAAAGGTATCCCTTATGACTTGGATACACCACATGTCCTCAACATCTATTTCGAATCAATTTTAGGAATTTCCTACGCATAACAGGCTTGGTCTTAGCATTTAAATTCAACCACATTTTTACAGTGGTGTAAGTATTTCTGCAAAGAACAGTTTTATCCAAACCTATAGACACTTTTCTTCTTATCTTCCACAGTTGCAGATTATACTTTAAAAAGCTAACATTTTAAGCTTGACAACGTATCTTCTACATTTCATATTAAGTAAATCCCATGAATTTATTGTAAAAAGCTCTGAACAGTGAATTATATAAAGTCAGACAGTGTAGAGAGTATGCAATATGGTGTGATAAAAATATTTGTATATTATTGCACAGATTATACAACATTTTCAGTAACAGCTCTCATCTAATATTTAACAATACTAACTATGAGGCAGGCATTAATATTACCCCCCTTCACAGAAAGGGGAACTTAAGCTTAAAGAAGTTTAGTGACTATGGTAAACAAATGATGAAGTTAAGGCTTGATTTTGGTTTTCCAGTTTCATATATGTGCTCATTACACTGTATTCTATTACGTGTGCTGATTTCTGCATATTCTGTCTTGCTTCAAAAAGAATCTGAGGTGGCTTACATCTGACCTTGTTTCCCACACAGCAGAAAAATGTGAACTCCAGACAAAATTATTATGTATTTAATTCATTATTGTCTCTGTGGGTAAATTTTATCAACATATTTTTTGAAAATCTAAAATTTTAAAATTAATTTTAACCTACCATTTGGTTATAACTACATCTTGACATTTGATCTTCAGGCACTTATCTTTTGAAACATGACTGAATTCTGGATTTAAATAATCCAAAAGTAAAATAGGAACATTGAGCACTGTGATAAAATTATGTCAGTTTCATTGCAAGGAAATAGCATCACTGACCTAGTCTACTAAAAGAAAATCCGTATCATTAAATGTACATAAAGAGGTAGGTTGAAGGGTGGATAATAAAATCTAGCTCTAAGGCTCATTATTTTAAAAATTTCCCCTAAAATCTAAACTTCAGTTTAAGAAATCTGTCAATTTAATCCTTAGTGTCCTCAAGTCTCTGTGGCTGTAGGGTGTATTCATGGAACTGGACAGATGGCTCCAGGCTCTCTCTGCTTCTTAGTATTCTTTAGACTCATATTCTCTCTTCCTCCTCCCTTTATCCTTCCTCCTCTTCAAGGAACCTTTCCTCCTTTTCCCCATATCTCTTGTCATCATCTTAATGTATCTAGTGTTAGTATAGGGATTACAATAAACATACGAAAATAAGATCACTGCCAGGAGCAGTGGCTCATGCCTGTAATCCCAGCACTTTGGGAGGCCAAGGCAGGACAATCACTTAAACCCAGGAGTTCAAGACCAGCTTGGGAAACAGTGAGATCCCATTAAAAAAAAAATTGCTGGGTGTGGTGGTGTGTGCCTGTGGTCCTAGTTACTTGGAGCCTGAGGTGGAAGGATCGCTTGAGCCCAGGAGGTTGAGGCTACTATACTCCAGCGTGGGTGACAGAGTGAGACCCTGTCTCAAAAAAAAAAAAAAAAAAAAGAAAGAAAGAAAAAGAAAAGAGAAAATAAGATCATGACAAAGGTTGAAGTGAGGCATGTCTGTTCAAATTAAATGACATGGGGATGATATATTGTCATCAGAGTTTAAAAGAAAGAAATTTATTTATGCCAAAATGAGAAAAATTACATTAATTTATAAAAACCAAGTTGTTATTTATAAAGTATCACAAGAATGCAAAACACTATGGAAAGATCATCAAAAACAGGAAAGTTTGAGAAACTTTCAGAGCCAAGAGGAGCCTGAGAAATGACTACTGAATTTAAAGGGATATCTACAATGAGACTCCAGAATAGAAAAGGGCATTAGGGATCATCACACATTGTATACCTGTATCAAAATGTTATTATGTACCCTCAACATAGGTACAAGTATTATATATCAAGAAAAAAATTTTTAAAAGAAAAAGGATATTAGGTGAAAAAGAATTGTGAATAAGTATAGACTTTAGTTAATAATTATTTGCCAAAATTGGCTTATTAATTGTAGCAAATGTACCTTACTAATATATTTAAGATGTCAATATTAGAAGAAAAATAGGTTCTAGGTATATGGGAACTTTGTACTATCTTTGCAACTTTTCTGGAAATGTAAAACTATTCTCAAGCAAAAAGTTTATTTAAAAAAATTACAGAAATTGATCCTAGGCAGCTTGTTAAAACATTAGTTGTTAGACATCTGCTAGAAAATGCACTATTTAGTTCAAGAGCTCCCAGAAGTTTTACAATGATGGGAAAACCCGAAAAAGCTTTCTTGACAGAAAAGCCACTCCTTTAAAGGTTCAGGTCACTTGCAAGTAATGATACAATATTTTGTCAATAATTAAAATGCTATAAGTACATTTATAAGAATCTTTTTCAATAGCAACAGTTGTTCATAGTAACTTTCTCCTGAACTTTTACCCCCAGAAGGTTAGCATTCAGGAAGCTCAGCTGCTGTCTAACAAACTTAATTAATCAAAAAGTCATTTCCGAGCTGTAACTATGAGTAAAAGCGCTTCAAGTGTGCTAGCAAGCCTACAAGTTAATCAAAATGCTAATGCAGTACAAATTAAAGTTGTGATTAACATTTCACAGTAGCTGCTTAAGTGAATTGATCACACAAATGGGTTAAGCATTACTCATTTCCTACAGCCCCAACCGGGAAAAGGGTTGTTATGTGGGTATAAGGAGAGGAGCAGGGGGTAGAAGGATCCTTCATAATAGCATCATATCATCAACAAACCACCACCAAATTGTTGTACAAAAGCTTACAGGTAAAGTCACCCAGAGGGAAAACAGCCTTCCAAATTATAGTCCTTGAAGGGAGATTGGCTATAAATCCACAAGAGTAAGTAAAGGTGTTTAACACCTCAAAATCCACACATTTGTGTTAGTTTTGGGAAAGCTAAATGCATCAACTCTGTATCACTTCCCTAGTGGAGAATGGTGCTTTGTTTTAGGTGGTGTTTTGGGAGATAAAATATAGCTTTGACCATCTAGGACTAGGATTCTGCACCACTGTGTGGTCCTTTGCATTTGGAAGAATAATCACTCAGGATTAAGTTCATTTAGAATTATTTGTTTTTAGTCATCCACTAATACGACTTCATCAGGTTTTTATGGCAGAATATGAACTCCGGGCAGTCTGGCCAGGAATGCAGGCTGAATTAGACTTCACCTTCATCTCTATGAATTTGATAAGGTCACATTAATACTTACAATAAGTAAACTACATTTGTTTGTGGATAATTCAGATTTGGCAGAAAATCTTAAAAACATTGTAAGACTCCACAAACAAAAAATCTCTTTTTCCAGTCTTTCCTATAAAAGAACTAAAAAGAAAAAAGTGAAATATTTATTTACCTATGATACACTGAGATCTATATACCCCAAGCATTGTACTCAAGTCACCTTAACAGTTGGTGTTGTTATAGTTGATAAGTTTCCAGCATACTTTAGATGATACAAAAGACCCCAATGTATGCTTATAGTATTAATGCTCATAGTTCCTTGAAACATATCCATAAATTATTTACTTATAATCTACCCACCTTTTTCTCAAAATGATTAGAAGAAGCTTTCTGAAGCTTCTTGCGCAGTACTGTCTATTTAAAGAGAACGTTTTCTTGGTCTAATTATAAGCATTTAAAAATCTGAAAAGATTCTACAGTAATACACAAGACTTTATCTACCACTTGCTATATCAAAACATTTCGTACAGGTATTGCATTAAGGGTTTGACCAAGTACTTCTATTGTTAAGCTCAGCAATACCTGGACTATTTTCACTGCTAAATGTATTTAAACTCTGCAATTCTAAAACTCTTAAATGACACTGACATTCTTTAATACATCACCAACCCACTGAGCCTGAGCTTAGTGCATCTATACGTAAACACTCTGCTCCATGGCAATTCTACCTCCTGGCATCATAAAATATTCCTATGCTTTTTAATCTACTACAAATGAGACTCATTTGTTAATGAAAATATAGAAGCAGCTTACAGTCATAATACCTTTCACTTAAAATAATTTTTAATGAAAAATACCCACATCGTTATATCTTCTTTTTCTTCCCTTATTCTTTCCTATTCTCAGACTCTACTGTGTGTATCCATAGATATACACACACATCTTCTTTGTTTTTTTTTTTTTGTTTTTTTTTTAAGATGGCATCTCGCTCTGTCACCCAGGCTGGAGTGCTGCAGCATGAATCATGGCTCACCACAGCCTCAAACTCCTGGGCTCAAATGATCCTCCTTAGCCTCCCAAGCAGCTGGGTCTACAGGTGAGTGCCACCATGCCCAGCTAATTTTTTTTTTTTTTTGGTAGATATGGGGTCTCACTTTGTTGTTGCCCAGGCTGTTCTCGAATTCCTGGCCTCAAGTGATCCTCCTGCCTCAGCTCCCCCCTGTTGGGATCACTGGCATGAGATACTGCACTTGGCCCATACATATCTTAAGGTTATCTGCTAATATACTTTAAAAAATAGATTAAAGATAAAATGCATTTTCAGAATATCTGTGAATTATAGGAAAAATATAATACTAGCTATGTGAAATGTAATATACTTTTAGTTTATCAGAAGTTGTTACAGAGATTAAGAGGTCAAATTATTGTTTTGAAGTTTAGGCTAAACAACAATTCCACCAATATACTTGTAAAGATTTGTTTTTGCAAATATAGGAAGGTTGTTTGAATGAAGAAAGGTATAGACATACAATTCATATACTTCTTCCCTTTATTTATGCAGCTGATTTATTTTTTTGGCTAGCATATATGACAATTGATAAAGCCTACTAGAACACTGTGACATTAATTGGAGTCTACATAGTATCTCACATGCGAAAGAGAAGAAAGACTGGAAACTCAGTAGATCAAAAAGACTTGTCTGCTCATCCTATGGAGTAGTCATTCTTTTATTCCTTTTCTTTCTTAATAAACTTGCTTTCACTAAAAGAAAAAAAATACTTGGGTGTTAAGGAAAATAATATAAAATGAAAGCTCCCCTACTAAAGTTAGAGCCAAGACTATATATAACAATGGAAACTTATCCACCAGAACATAGCTCCTTAAAGGTCTTCCTTTCAGGCACACTGAATCACCTAGAATACTTTCAAAGCAGCTGTGCTGGCTACTTCCATTAGGGCAATGGAATATGAATTCAATCTATAACTAACATTTACCTTGGAAGACAGATCTTTACATTCTTCCTCAATAGTAAAGAGGAGATATCTGCTATCTTTTGGGGGAATTGGTAGTTCCATATCTTGAGGCAAGGAACCTCTGAGATTGCCTATTACTTCTAGAAGTTTGAAGTTTTTCAAAAAGAACCAGTAGGTGGACAAAGTTTGCTATCCAGGTGGCACCATCAGTGGTGGTGGTGGTGGTTAGACAGTGAAAGAAGCCAAAAAACTAACCTAAGGAGGCAAACCTTAAAATGAGAGAGGAACATAAAATATGTGTGTGTGTGTGTGTGTGTGTATGTGTTTATTATAGTAAACCTACGCAAAAATTATTCTAGTGTGCATTTACCTTTTATTATAGGGCTATCTTATAATTATGATGTTATTCTTCCTTCTCCCTATGGATCAACAATCTGATCTTTCTCTCATTATTTTCAATTATTGTAGCTTTATGGGAGAATGTGAGGAAACAAATAGTTAATTCATTAGTTTATATAGCATAATATAAAAACTTGAGAAGATGCATAAGCAGTTGATACAAAAAAGGCAAACACCCTACCAACTGGACACTGTAGAGTGATATAATAAAGCAGTTACAAATATTCAATCATATTACCAAATCCCTCTTAGAAACTGGTTTAAGTAAATACTGGCAGACTGTTGAAAAGGGAACCTGAGTAATTAAAAGGAGGTGATTTAAGTATGCATTGAAAAACAGGGATTAAAAATATTATTCATGGTCTAATGGGAATTCTCGGTTAAAAAATGTAGAAATTTCTATGAAGTTCTCAAATTTTAAAACAAATTCTCACTAGATCATGGGTACAATTTTAAAATCCATCAATATAGGACAAAGGA
The DNA here is from genome assembly GCF_028858775.2 of Pan troglodytes. Lineage (NCBI taxonomy): Eukaryota > Metazoa > Chordata > Mammalia > Primates > Hominidae > Pan > Pan troglodytes. Next base: position 112,469,876 of record NC_072403.2, read on the forward strand.
AACACAGTCAAATACATTTTTATGGTATATCCAACCTGTGCTGAAGGCTGTTTTTGCCTTCTGATGTGATTTTGGGAAAGTTACCTAGTCTTCATCAGTAAAATGAGAGTAATAATTGTACTGCTTCACTAGACTATTGTAGAAAATGGGTCAATTAAATGCAAAGCAAGTACAACAGGGCCTGATACGAAGAAAGCCCTCAATAAATGTTCACCATTACCACCGCTGTCATGATGTTTGCCTTAGGGCCCATCATTAAATAGTGATTTTTTTTTTTTTCTTTTTTGGTAGGAGGTACAGGGATGGTGTGCAGTTCTCCAAATATTCTGGTATAATTTGATATTTAACATACATTAATTCCAATTTAAATTTGCAAGCATAGGTTTCTAGAAATCTTTCTAATCAGTGTACACTGTCACATTTCTCTATATGCATGTGTGTGAGATGTGTTTTCCTTTCATGAATTAACATCATTTTTCTTGTAGTCTTTAAGAATATTGCTGCTCATTCGCTCAGAGCCACAGGAGGAGGGGAGAGGCCTGGAGGACACCAACATGAACAAGTTGAAATCATCGCAGAAGGATAAAGTTTGTCAGTTTATGATCTTCACACAATCTAGTGAAAAAAACCGCAGTAAGTTGTCTATCTCAAAATGACTGGAAGTTAGATGTTGCAACAGATAATTTTTTCCAAAATCCTGAACTTTATATACGAGAGAGTGTAAAAGGATCACTGGAAAGGAAGAAGTTAGAACAACTGTACAATAGAGACAAAGATCCTCAAAATGAGAATAAAATTGGAATAGATGGTATATAGCAGTTCTGTGATGGCCTGGCACTCAATCCAGCCATCATTAGTGTGTTGATTATTGCATGGATGTTCAGAGCAGCAATACAGTGTGAGTTCTCCAAACAGGAGTTCATGGATGGCATGACAGAATTAGGATGTGACAGCATAGAAAAACTAAAGGCCCAGATACCCAAGATGTAACAAGAATTGCAAGAACCAGGACAATTTAAGGATTTTTACCAGTTTACTTTTAATTTTGCAAAGAATCCAAGACAAAAAGGATTAGATCTAGAAATGGCCATTGCCTACTGGAACTTAGTGCTTAATAGAAGATTTAAATTCTTAGACTTATGGAATAAATTTTTGTTGGAACATCACAAACAATCAATACCAAAAGACACTTGGAATCTTCTTTTAGACTTCAGTACAGTGATTGCAAATCACGTGTCTAATTATGATGAAGAAGGAGCATGGCCTGTTCTTATTGATGACTTTGTGGAATTTGCACGCCCTCAAACTGCTGGGACAAAAAGTACAACAGTGTAGCACTAAAGGAATCTTCTAGGACGTACATAGTCTGTACAATAAATACAACAGAAAATCGCACAATTTCTGCTGGCTGGACTGAACTAAAGATCAATTCTCACAATTCAGACTGAGGGTTGAGACAAAACTTTAAGAATACATCTTGGACCATATTGTATTTCATTCTTCTAATGGTGGTTTGGGCTTGTATTCTAGTCTGGGCTGCTCTAAACATTTATAATTCCAACATTGTGGATTTCATCTTACATCTGTGGACCATCCTACTTTATTCTCCCATAAGTCCTAGAAGCTTTATGGTGATTATTTTGAGGTTTCCATTCTTGCATAAAGCACAATGCTGTCTTCATCAGAAAACAGTTGGCATAAGAATTAAACATATGAACATCACAAAGCCATTTATAAGAACTTCTTAAACTACGCCTTGGGCTAGTTGCAAAGACTACGTTAACAGCACTTCCAATAAGGGTGATATATTTAAGTATACTGGATCTGGAATGGTATTTTGGTGTGGGGGGAATTTTTTTTTTTTTTTTCCTGGCAAATGACATGTGTTGTTGATGTGACTAGAGTATCTGATGAAAAAACAATGTCAGAATAACCAACATGAAAAATTTTTAGGATAACTTGGTGCCTACCTGAAAAATGTATTGTGTTTCAGACTCTTGATTTCAAAAGGTTCCACAGAACTAGTCTGCGCTTACCTTACCCATGTTTATATATAGTTGTCCTGTGGGGAGCTTTTATTTAGAAAATGTCCGCATAATGTAAGATTCTACTCCTGTCTACATTATGCACTACATAATTGGACTTCATTATGCTTTTGAAATGCTTATCTGCCTGTCACATAAGTTAAACTATTTAATGTGTTTTGAATGTTTTGGATTGCTACACAATACAATATTCTAAATTTAGGCATGAGGGTTTATTTTTTGTTTTGTTTTTACTTTTTTTTTTGTCATTGCACTATGGAACACAAATGAAATTCTCTTAATTTATAAGAAGATAGTAGGAGTTAAATTTTGAAAATGGTTGTGATGAGCCACGAAGTTCAATCTTTATAATATAGGTACTGCTCTTTCAGACAAACAGTCCATTTTTAATGACTTCTTATTTTGTTGAAATTACTTTAACTGCTAATCACTGTGGTTGCCAAATATTTACTTCAGGAGCAAAGATTTTCAAACAAGCATACACGATGCAAAATACCAGTCTGGCTTCTAGTCTATTTACTGTTTTTGTTTCACTCAGATTAGCTCAGTTTTCTCATCAAAGCAGAATGCTATCTTGCGTGTGTGTGTGTGTGTGTGTGTGTGTGTGTATATATTTTATTACAAAAGCCATGAGCTGCTTTTATGCTGAAAATGGTCATTTCTCTGTTCACTTACTGACACTCAAAGAAGGGTTTCTTGCTTTCTTAAACATTGCCGTAAGGCAGGCTAGAAATGTAATACTTCAAATGTTAGATGATTATGGTCTTTTGATAAGAGCAGATTCTGCTTGGTATATCCAGGCACTCTCTAAGGTCTAGGGTTGATATTAACAAAGGAATGTATTTCAGAATAGCAGTACATTTTATGCAAATATGGAAATTATTTTAAGAAACAATGACACATTAAAACTGCTTTTCATTTACATGATTTTGAAATAGACTAGAAAGCTTTCCCTATAAACATATTAATATTCCAATCATAATTTTAATTCAAGAATGCAGTTTTACCAAAAGAAAAATCTGAAAATTTATATTCAGGCTACTGGAATTGGTTATTAAAAGAAAAGGGAAAAAGAAGAATCCTGCTGCTTTCAGTATTTCCTGATTTCATTTTTGTAAATATAAAGGAGAATTTCAATTATGAAACACTTTTAAAAGATACATATATCTCTATACATATGTACTGTTTTGTTTCCTGTTTTGAAGATTTTGAGTTATAGTTATTGTTTTCAGACTGATTAATTCACATATGCTGTGTTTTGAAATAAGATCCCATTAGCTGTTTTTTTTTGTTTTGTTTTGTTTTTGTTTTTGTTTTTCAATATAAAGTGTTTTCTTCAAAAGTCTGATATTCGTTTGTGGCCTAGTGCCTTGGATTTTATATATTTTTCTTTTTAAATGCAAAACCTTTTCAACAGAATAGTGTTTGTCATAAGGTTGGTACTAAGCATTTATAATTACTGTGTAATTATAAACAAAAATACATAAAGCTTTGAATATAGTTATGTAGCACTGAAGTTAAGGTTGTTCACTATGATGGCATCTTAGAATTAAACAAAACTTTTACTAGGGCTGAAAAGAAAAGAATATTGCTGCTAGAATCCTTTAAAATAAATCTTAAAATACATACAAGTGTTTTGATGTAAAATAAATCTTAAAATACACACAAGTGTTTTGATCTGTTAAAATGTAGGCTGCAGGCTTGATAACATGAGCTGAAGGGCAAATCTAGCCTCTATGACTTCTGAAAAAAAACTTTCCCAAACTAACTCAGTCAATTGACAGCACAATTAAACTTGGAAACACACAGCCCTCTGCTTCTCAGATCACTGAGTTCAGGCTCCATAAGCCATGGTTTCTCTTTTTGCATAACACATATGAAAGCTCAATTACTGGAAAGTTTTGAAATAAATACCATATATAGGAAGTAGTGAGAGTGACCAAGATATAAACACATATTCTTATACTATTTGGCTTAGTATTATATTTAGATGTTTTTCATTTAAAGGAAGATTATTTTTTAATTTGCAGACTGGTGGCACATCTTAGAAAGGATCAGAGATATCAGAGCAAGAATAAAAGTCCTGGAATCTCCATTTGGTTTCAGCACAAATTGCCTCAACAAATCACCTTTAGCAGAGCTATTTAACTTATCTGAAAACCAAGTGCTTTGTTCTTTGATAAAAAACAGTGTCAGGGCTGGGCGTGGTGGCTCACACCTGTAGTCCTAGGAGTTTGAGACAAGACTGGGCAACATGGTGAAACTCTGTCTCTACAAAAAATACAAAGAATTAGCCAGGCATGGTGGCTTGCACCTGTAGTCCCAGCTACTCAGGAGGCTGAGGTGGGAGAATCCATTGAGCCCAGAAGTCAAGGGTGCAGTGAGCCAAGATGGTGTCACTGCACCCAGCCTGGGAGACAGAGCAAGATCCTGTTGCCCAGGCAAAAACCAAAAACCAAAAATCAAAACCAACCAACCAAACAAAAAACACACAAAAAAGGCAGAGAGGTACTCAAAACACTAGACATTTATCATTAGTTCTGGTTTTGTCACCAAATTTGAACATTTAGACAACTCACTTAAATTTTTGATACTTTTTACTTTAATTTTTCCATAAGAGCTAACATGAAGCTTTTCTTTGGCATATCCAGTACAGAAAGGCTGTCATATCATTGACTACATTTTACAAATACATTTTGCAGTTAATATGATCAAGAAGAGGAATTCAAAGGTAAAGGGCAAGGACAATCAATTCCATAAATATGCAATTTACAAATTAGAATATTGTAAACAAATTTTAAAAATTGAGATATGCATAGTAATTTTGACATTTATTTTTGTTAAGGGGGATAGCAAAGGAAATGCTAGTAACAGTAACATATTGAAAGGAACCATGACAAAAATATCTCAAACCAAAAAATGACACAAATGCCCTTGATACATAATTTGAAATGGGATAGGAGAAGCAAAGGCAGGCTGTATTGTAGACTCTGACTTCAAGCCAGGAGGAATAATTCTACTACAACTATGTTTTTCTTTTGTGAAAGACTGCTCAGAACATGAGTAGTCAAGACTACAGAGTTTTCATAATCTGGATGATGGTGCAAATAAAAGGTATGCTTCTATAAAATAAAGGGAATAGTTAAATTACTATGATAAAGCGAGGAAATAAAAGAACTACTAAGAATGAAGATACTAAGACCTACTTCCAAGTCCTGAAATTGTTGTTTACTTTCTAAACATTAACTAATGCACCACTCTTCTAAGGTGTTAGTTTTACTCAGATACCAGAGGTTAAGTGACTTGCCTATGGCCTTATACTAAAATGGCAGCAGAGGAGAATTTACAGTCAGAACTGGTGGCAGATTCCCATCCACAGTTCGCAAGATCATGCTGATGTCCCATGAGAGTGGTAGTATAATTTTCAATCAGCCAGCAGAGCTGCAAACTGCTTGAACCAGTGCTTTCTAAGGCCAATAGTACCCATGTTATCAAATGAAAACAACAGGGCACAGAATTAGAACTGCCAATCAGTCATTTTCTCCAAGTTTCCCATTGGCAACTCTAACATTCTTTCCTCTTTCTGGCTTGTTTACTTTCACACAATTTTGTAGAGAACTTCCAAGAGTGAGAGGATTTAGATTATGAAGCTGGTTTTCGTGCTTTTTTTTTTTTTTTTTTTTTTTGAGACGGAGTCTTGCTCTGTCGCCCAGGCTAGAGTGCAGCAGCGTGATCTTGGCTCACTGCAACCTCCGCCTCCCGGGTTCAAGCAGTTCTCGGCCTCAGCCTCCCGAGTAGCTGGGATTACAGGCACCCACTACCACCCCCGGCTAATTTTTGTATTTTTAGTAGAGATGGGGTTTCACCATCTTGGCCAGGCTGGTCTTGAACTCTTGACCTTGTGATCCACCCGGCTTGGCCTCCCAAAGTGCTGGGATTATAGGCATGAGCCATGGCGCCCAGCAGAAGCTGGTTTTCATCTCTTTACAATGCAGTTTTCTTTCCAGCTTCCGACAAGCCAAGCCAAACATTTAAGATGGTCAAAACGAATGCTTATAACTTAAAATAGAGGAAAACTGCATACCCAAATGTCTAATAACAGATAACTCACTAAATAAATTATGATATTTTATATGAGGGAATATAGTGTAGCCATTAGAAATTATTCTTGAGAACAATATTTAATGCTATAAATTATTAGGCATTTATAAAATAACAGAAGATATTTCTATAAGAAAAAAGTGACTGTGTGTGTAAATGTATCAAGAAAAAGTCTCCAAAGGAAAAAAGAACTGTAAACAACTACTGCATTTTAGTTAGCATCTGCTTTTTGCAAGAGTAAGGGCTAGTAATTCTAAAACTACATCACTGAATATTCTAGGATTGAGGAGCTAAATAAATATATCTTTATTAACAATAGTGTGATACCTTACAGGTAGAAAGAGGAGTTATTAATAAAAAAGGAGGAAGACTAAGTGAACCCTTTGGTCTTAGATTGAAATAAGAGGTATAAGAATGATAAATATAGATGTTTTTACACACACATACACACGGGAGGTAAACGGACATGCAAATAAATACAAATGTCTGTGTATACATACTTACATTTCCTTGCTTTGTACACAGAGGGCCTAGAAGCAAAGACACCCAAGTAGCAATGGAATGCAGCAAGCACCCAGATTTTCTATTTTTGAGACAGCATCTAACTCTATCACCCGGGCTGGAGCACAGTGGCTTGATCATGGCTCATTGCAGCCTTGACCTCCTGGGTTCAAGCAATTCTCTCACCTTGGCACCCCCTACCGTCCATCACCACACCTAGATAATTTTTAATTTTTTCGTGGAGATGGGGTCTCACTATGCTGCCTAGGCTGGTTCTGAACTCCTGGCCTCAGTGATCCTCCTGTCTTGGCCTCCCAAAGTGCTGAGATTAAAGGTATGAACTGCCATGCCCAGTCCAGATTTTAGTTTCTACAACCATTCTCTAATAAAAGGAACCAAGTTTCTTAAAAACAAAATGGCCGATTCCAAAGCTGGGGCAGGGACAGCACAAGATGCCAGAATGCAAGGTAGTATTCAAGAAACACTGGGGTGAGTCTATACTTACATAAATAAATAACTGAATAAAGTAAATAAATGGGGGAGAAGGGAAGTTCTTCCTTATAGTATAATTCCAAGAATGACTAAAAAAGAAAATCACAATAGTAATTGTTCTGGGCAAATATCACAAATGGATGCTGAAAATAATGTTAAAAACTATGACAAGAAACAGAATATTTATATAATCTCAAAGTTTCTCCCCAAAATATATTTATTAATTACAAAAGAAAAAGTAACTCTATAGTGAAGAAGGCTGGCAGACATCACCTCAATTGTATAAAGTCAATATCATTGCCACACACATCTGTCATAAGCCTCCTGATATGATACACTAAGAGGACAAACCATCACTGCTGTGGTATTCTTGACAAAGAATACCACAAACTTAAATGTAATCAGAAGGAAACACCAGGCAAATCCAAACTGTGGGATAACTCCATAAAATAACTGCTTGGTACTCTTCACAAGTGCCAAGAAAGACAAGAAGACTAAGGCGACATGACAACTAAATGAAACGTGGGATCTTGAATTGGATCATGGTACAGAGAGAGAAAGGGCAATTATTGGGATAAAATTCATACTGACAAAATTTGAATAGGTCTGTAGATTTGTTAATAGGACTGAACCAACACCGAGTTAAGATGTTACTTTTAGGGGAGGCTGGGTAAAATGTACAAGAAAATTTCATTGTAGTATTTTACAAACTTTTTGTAAGCTTGAAATTATTTCAAAACGAAAGTCTAATAATTTTAAGAAAATTAAAAATTCATTGAAAAAAAGAAAAGACCCTCATATTCATGTGGGTGAAGGTATAATTACTATGAATGACTTTAATTTTAGTATGCTGCTTTTCCAAATTATCTACAATGAAGCATACTATTTTTATAATTAAAGAGAAAACGATTTCTCTTTAAATGCTGTTTAGAAGGATCAACAATATTTAAGAAATATAAATATTGTCCCAGACACTGTATATAAGGATATATATAGATATATATACTGTATAAATATATATACTGTATATAAAAATATCTAATAGAGGCTAAAAGTACCTGGCTGAATCCTTTTCCTTAAAAGTAAATTTAGAAACAGACTCCTTTAAGAAATTTCCTAGATTATCATACGGCTTTTGAATCATTATTGACTGAGTGCTAAAAATGAATCAATGAATTGATCACACAATATAGGTTTTAGAAGTAATATACATATAAAAATTACAATGTACAATCAATATATCAGCAAATATAAAAATTTAATTCATCTTGCCACTTCTCTTCAACCCTTTCTGACCCCAGAGTTCATTAACAAGTTAAGTGTTTGAGAGAGGAAAGGAAGTTATAGGAAACACAAATGAGTATCCAGGGCAACAGCTAAAACTTTAGGACCTTTAACCTTTGTGAAGTGTGACTAATAAGCAGTAGCAAATCACCTTCCTCAATAAGTAAACCATGTGTTAGTTACAAAAGAGTGTAAAAACATGTTACATGTTTATTATAGCCTTATTTCCCTTCCAATTTTGATAACTTGAGCTTACTCTATTTTTTAAATAATTCTTCAGTTGCTAAAACAATAAAATTGTTATTTTTGATAACAAAAATGTTTGAGGCCAATTTTAAAACATTCAAACATTTAAGAACAGCATAAAGAAAAAAATTAAAAATCACCCCAATTCCTGCTGCTCAGATACGGCTACTGTTAATCTTTTGGTGGACACCATTCTGGATCTCCTCTCTGGGTATATGTTCATATATAGATATGGACATTCTATACAAATGTAGAGTTCATAAATGGAATTGTAATATTTTGTAGTGTTCTGATAACCTGAGAGATACTTAGGTTATTTCCAAGCCTTAACTTTGCAAATCATTTCATAATGTATATTCTTGTACATATATAGACTAACTTACTCTACCTTTAAAGAACTTAAATCTTTTGAAAATTTTAAAAATGGGTTTTATGAAAAAAAAAATGTTTAGAAACATGTCCAAAAAAGGTATAAAGTAGAAAATCGAAATCCTTTATAATCGCAGTCCTTTAGGTATTCTTCCCCCACCAAAACCGGCTCTTCTGACAATCATCCCCCAGTAATGTCAGCTCCATGCTTCTAGTTGCTATGGAGAAAAGCCTTGAAATAATCTTTGGTTCCTTGCTTTCCCTAAAAACCCTTGTTCAATTCATTAGAAGAGTCTGTTAGTTCTCCTTAGAAAAATATTCAGTATCTGACCAGTTCTAATCAACCTCACCCATAATAACCTGCTCAAACCACCATCATTTATTGTCTAGCACTACAGCACTTAAGGTATAAAAAGGTCATTGATATGGCTTCAGATTCCATATTGCAACTAACCTTCAAGAAATATCACTTGTCAGATTCTAGTGTAGCATTAAAGAATACCCACAATTATCTGAAAAGGCTATAAAAATACTCTTCTCTTTTTAAACTGTTTACCTCTCTAGGCTGGATTTTTTTCATATACTTCAACTAACACATCCTATTGCAATAGACATTTTATGTTGATTGTAAAAGAAGATATATAAATCTAGTTGATCTCTTAAGTTGGAGATTAAAGATACTTGCAAAATGTAAAAACTGCAATACTTCTCACTTTTTTTTATTGTTTTAACCATCTCTTTCGACCTTTTTTACAATAAGCCTCTTTGATACTCCTTGAATATACCAAGTAACTTCCTACATGCAAACTTTCTTAGTGTTTGAATACACACCTCCAGAGACCCTATGGTTCACTCTCTTCTTTCATTTTTAGTTAAATGTTACCTTACCAGTGAGATAGTTCCTGAACACCATATTAAAAAATAGTACAAAACATTACCCTCCGTCTTTCTCTTTATTTATTTTACCATTCTTTATTTTTTAAAAAAATAGCAGTTATTGAAAAATGGCAGTTATTACCTATTAATTTATATTTTAAATTGTCAGTCTTCCCCGTCTTGAGTGAAAGTCCGTAACAGAAGGGACTCTTCTGTCTTGTTAATTATTATATGCTCAGTGCCTAGAAAAGTATCTGGCACGTAGTTTGCCTTCAATATGTTTTAGTAGAATGGGTGACTAAAACTGTCATCTCATTTCATTTATATTTGCTTTTACTTTGGAAATTCTTGATATGATCAACCAGTTGTTTCTCAACAATGCTACCATAAAGTTGCTAAATGCAAGTACATTTTATCCTAAAACTAGAAAAAAGAGGGCAGGAATGATGGGAGAAAACACACATAGGTATTAGAAATGACTTTCATACCTGACATACTCTGAGAGCTTGGTCCAAGACTGTTTTGGTATCAGTGTCATAATCTGGGCAGGGTAGCATGGCTCGGCTGAGATGTGCCTGTAGCAGGAGGTGTGCTTTGGTGTGAGGGCTGTCAAATGAATGAGGATTTGATTCAATGGGAAGACATTTTGCCAGTTCACTATTCATATGATCTTCATTGTGTCTCACTGGCAAATCTGTATATTCTTCTGCATCCTGAAAAAAAAAAAAAAGCCCCACATTGTTGGATCAAAGTATAATAATTAATGTACTTCTTAGCTTTACTGACATTTAAAACATGGCTCAGAAAAATCATACAATAACCATATGCCTTAGAATTTTGCTTGTTCAATATTATCATTAATACACAAGCAATGTATTAATGATAGTGAATAATGTACAATCTGTGAAATTCATGAATGTTCCTTTGTATTTATAGTCAACAAAAATAACAGAGTATTTACTAGGCATCACACACTATACATGACATTGGGGCCACAGCAGTGAACCAGAAACTGAGAGGTAGATAAAAAAATTATATAAAGTGTAATAAATGTTACGATATGGTAAAAGTACAGAGTGTTGAATGGCAATTCAGTTTGGGGGACCTTCTTATTTTAGAGGGTGAGGGAAAGCTTTCTGAAAAAGTGATGTTTAACTCAAGATCTTGTGAATGAATGGAAGAAATAAGACAGGGCTGGAGAAAGGGGCAAGGATAAGATTGGCAAGATGAGAAAAGGGTAAAGAGCAGAATTATTACTTACTATTTATTGTAACCAATTAGATCATACAGAGAGATTGTTCTGGAATGTTTTGATTTTTCATCTTAGATTTTTTAGGGTACAGTAGTGAAAAGTAGTCTCCATGATATCAGTCAATAAGTGCCAATTGAACCTACAAGCGAAACTAGAACTGTTCTGTTAAAAAATAGACTGATCTATTTATTAGCGTTTGTTGTGAAACAAAAATCATATTTTTCCAAATATGTAGTTATTTGAGATTGTCCATGGATGTTGATATGAATCCTACATCAGACATAGCATTAATTGGATATGTTAATATTCAAACAGGGGCTGGATTTATCCTCCTACTGCAACTGCCAACTTCCTCCAAAAAATTAAAAAAAAAAAAGACAAAAACCTATGAAACAGTGGTCTTCCAGATGCTGAACATAAAACTATGAAAGAGAATGATCTCTGATATATAGAAAACAAACTAGGTGACCCTTAGCATTGCCTCAGCTTACTGCATGGAGCGTTACCACACTGTGGTGTAGTGAGAGAGAATCCAGGTACACCTGGAGGACTACCTGTATTGAGGAGATGAAGACAACCTTGCCTAAGTAGTGGAGAATAATTAGCTCTATGACAAATATTACTCTAGACCTGCCCAGCAAATCAAAAAGCAACACCTAAAAGGATCAAACAGCTTCCAAGTAAATTAACTGCATTCCAGAACAGAGCTCAAGAAGATTTATAGGAATACAAAAAATACAGTACTCAAGAAGGTGAAATTCACAATGTATGTCATCCAATTAATGATTATCAACTATGCAAAAAAACAGGAAAAGAGGATCTATAACAAGGAGAATAATCAATCAATGAAAACTTAGGACTGACATAGATCTTAGAATTAGCAGACAAAACAGTTGTTACAACTGTATTTTACATATTTAAAAAGTTACTGACAACTACTCAATTCAAATTTCTAGAGATGAAAATTACAATGTCTGAGATGAAAAATACACTGAATTTTATTAATGGAAGAATACACAATGAAGAAATTTGTAAACTTAAAGACATCAATAGACACTATTAAAAATGAAACACAAAGAGAAAAAAGAATTAAAAAAATCAACACAACATCAATGAGTTGTGAGACAACTTCAAGTGGCCTAATGCACAGTGTGGAAGGAAGGGCAGAAAAAAGTTTGAAGAAATAGTCACTGGAAAAGGTCTAATTTTATATAAACTATAAATCTATAGATTCAAGAAATTCAACAAACCTCAACCAAAGAAAAATGAAGAAAACTATACAACCATAATTCATCACTACTGAATTGCTCAAAATCACTAATAAATAGAAAATATGAAAAGCAGCCAGAGGAAACACTATATTATGTACAGTGGAAGGAAGATAAGAAACCAGGTTTCTCATCAGAAATAATGCCATAAGGCAACAGTGAAGCAACATGTTTAATTTACTGTAAGAAAAACAACTGTCGGGCCGGGCGCGGTGGCTCACGCCTGTAATCCCAGCACTTTGGGAGGCTGAGGCCGGCGGATCACGAGGTCAAGAGATTGAGACCATCCTGGCCAACATGGTGAAACCCCATCTCTACCAAAAATACAATGAATTAGCTGGGCATGGTGGCACGCACCTGTAGTCCCAGCTACTCGGGAGACTGAAGCAGGAGAATCGCTTGAACTCGGGAGGCAGAGGTTGCAGTGAGCCGAGATGGCGCCACTGCACTTCAGCCTGGAGACAGAGCAAGACTCCGTCAAAAAAAAAATAATAATAATAAAATAAAAAAAGAAAAACAACTGTCAATCTAGAATGCTAAATTCAGTGAAAATAAATCTTTCAAAAGTGAAGAATTTTCAAACATACAAAAGCTGAAATAATTCAGCTGACATGCTTAATGTTAAAGTCATTGTTCAGGCAGAAGACAAATTATACCAGATGAAAATATGGATCTACACAAAGAAATGAAGAGCACTAAAAGTGGTAATTTCATGGATAAATATGTAATAATTTGTTATTACTATTTTAATATCACTCAATACAAAATGATTGTTTAAACAAAAATAATAAATAATGCATTATGGAGTTTACAATACATAATTAGAGTTTATTATCTACATAATAAAGCATGACCCAACTACAGTTGTCCCTTGGTATCCATGGAGGATTGGTTCCAGGACCCCCTGCAGATACTTAAATCCAGATACTCAAGTCTCTTATATAAAATGTGTAGTATTTGCATGTAACTTACACATATCCTACTGTATACTTTAAGTCATCTCTAGATTACTTATAATACTTAATACAACGTAAATGCTATGTACATAGTTGTTATACTGTGTTGTTTGGGGAATAATGGCAACAAAGAAAAGTCTATACATGTTCAGTACAAATGCAGCCATTTTTTAATGAATATTTTCGATCTGCAATTGATTAATCTATGAATGCAGAACCCATAGACACAGAGGACCAACTATATATGTTTGCCTACTACCAAACACGCACTAATATACATATATAAATACATGTATATATGTGTAGATATGTATATATTAATGTATAGAGAGACAAATATGTTAAAAGTAAAGGAATAGAAAAAGATATACTATGCTAACAGTAGTTCAAAGAAAGGCAGAATGGCTATATTAATTTCAGATAAAGTAGATTTCAGAGCAAAGATTATCATCATGGATAAAGACGGTAACTTCATTAACTATAAAGGAGTCAATCAATCAGAAGGACATAACAATCTGAAACATTTATGTCCTGAATAACAGCTTCAAAATCCATGAAAAAAACTTGTAGAAGTACATGGAGAAATAGAAAAAAAATCACAAGTATTGCTGAAGATTTCAATACCTATCTTTTTTTTTTTTTTTTTTTTTTTTTTTAATTATACTTTAAGTTTTAGGGTACATGTGCACATTGTGCAGGTTAGTTACATATGTATACATGTGCCATGCTGGTGTGCTGCACCCACTAACTCGTCATCTAGCATTAGGTATATCTCCCAATGTTATCCCTCCCCCCTCCCCCCTCCCCACCACAGTCCCCAGAGTGTGATATTCCCCTTCCTGTGTCCATGTGATCTCATTGTTCAATTCCCACCTATGAGTGAGAATATGCGGTGTTTGGTTTTTTGTTCTTGCGATAGTTTACTGAGAATGATGGTTTCCAGTTTCATCCATGTCCCTACAAAGGACATGAACTCATCATTTTTTATGGCTGCATAGTATTCCATTGTGTATATGTGCCACATTTTCTTAATCCAGTCTATCATTGTTGGACATTTGGGTTGGTTCCAAGTCTTTGCTATTGTGAATAATGCCGCAATAAACATACGTGTGCATGTGTCTTTATAGCAGCATGATTTATAGTCATTTGGGTATATACCCAGTAATGGGATGGCTGGGTCAAATGGTATTTCTAGTTCTAGATCCCTGAGGAATTGCCACACTGACTTCCACAATGGTTGAACTAGTTTACAGTCCCACCAACAGTGTAAAAGTGTTCCTATTTCTCCACATCCTCTCCAGCACCTGTTGTTTCCTGACTTTTTAATGATTGCCATTCTAACTGGTGTGAGATGATATCTCATAGTGGTTTTGATTTGCATTTCTCTGATGGCCAGTGATGATGAGCATTTTTTCATGTGTTTTTTGGCTGCATAAATGTCTTCTTTTGAGAAGTGTCTGTTCATGTCCCTCGCCCACTTTTTGATGGGGTTGTTTGTTTTTTTCTTGTAAATTTGTTTGAGTTCATTGTAGATTCTGGATATTAGCCCTTTGTCAGATGAGTAGGTTGAGAAAATTTTCTCCCATGTTGTAGGTTGCCTGTTCACTCTGATGGTAGTTTCTTTTGCTGTGCAGAAGCTCTTTAGTTTAATTAGATCCCATTTGTCAATTTTGGCTTTTGTTGCCATTGCTTTTGGTGTTTTGGACATGAAGTCCTTGCCCACGCCTATGTCCTGAATGGTAATGCCTAGGTTTTCTTCTAGGGTTTTTATGGTTTTAGGTCTAACGTTTAAATCTTTAATCCATCTTGAATTGATTTTTGTATAAGGTGTAAGGAAGGGATCCAGTTTCAGCTTTCTACATATGGCTAGCCAGTTTTCCCAGCACCATTTATTAAATAGGGAATCCTTTCCCCATTTCTTGTTTTTCTCAGGTTTGTCAAAGATCACACAGTTGTAGGTAAGTGGCGTTATTTCTGAGGGCTCTGTTCTGTTCCATTGATCTATATCTCTGTTTTGGTACCAGTACCATGCTGTTTTGGTTACTGTAGCCTTGTAGTATAGTTTGAAGTCAGGTAGTGTGATGCCTCCAGCTTTGTTCTTTTGGCTTAGGATTGACTTGGCGATGAGGGCTCTTTTTTGGTTCCATATGAACTTTAAAGTAGTTTTTTCCAATTCTGTGAAGAAAGTCATTGGTAGCTTGATGGGGATGGCATTGAATCTGTAAATTACCTTGGGCAGTATGGCCATTTTCACGATATTGATTCTTCCTACCCATGAGCATGGAATGTTCTTCCATTTGTTTGTATCCTCTTTTATTTCCTTGAGCAGTGGTTTGTAGTTCTCCTTGAAGAGGTCCTTCACATCCCTTGTAAGTTGGATTCCTAGGTATTTTATTCTCTTTGAAGCAATTGTGAATGGGAGTTCACTCATGATTTGGCTCTCTGTTTGTCTGTTGTTGGTGTATAGTAATGCTTGTGATTTTTGTACATTGATTTTGTATCCTGAGACTTTGCTGAAGTTGCTTATCAGCTTAAGGAGATTTTGGGCTGAGACGATGGGGTTTTCTAGATAAACAATCATGTCGTCTGCAAACAGGGACAATACCTATCTTTTAATAATCACTAAAACAAGTTGAAAAAATCAGCAAGAATATAGAATTGAACAACACTGTTAACTAAGCTGACTTGATTGACATTTATAAAACACACAACGCAATAACAGTTGAGTATATTTATTCTCAAGAACACAGAGACTATTTACTGAGATCATATTAGAGGGCCATAAAAACAAATTTCAAGTGATACTTTGACTGCAAGAAAATGAAATGAGAAACCAATGACAGACAGATCTCTGGAAAATCCCAAATATTTAGAAACTAAGTAATACACCTCTAACTCATGATTGAAAGAAAAAATAAAACAGGAAATGAGAAAGTATTTTGCACTGAATGAAAATAAAAATATAACGTCTCAGATTTTGTGGGACATCATTGGAACAGTACTTAGGAGGGATTTATAAAACTAAACATCTATATTAGAATTGAAGAAAGGTCTCAAATCAGTGACTTTTGTGTCCACCTTAAAAAACTAGAAAAAGAACAGGAAATTAAGTCCAAATAAGCAAAAGAAAGGAAAGGATGAAAATTAAAGTGAACAAATCACTGAAATAGGAAACAAATACAATAGAGAAAACAAATGAGACCAAAAGCCGGTTCTTTAAGAAGATCAACAACACTGATGCTCCTCTAGCAAACAGATCAGGGAAAAAGGAGAGAAGACACACACCAATATCAGGTATAAGAGGGGTGACATAACTACAGGTTTTACAGATACTAAAATAATAATTAAAAAATAATATGAACAGCTTTATGCCTTTACCTGTAAAAACTAAGATGAAATAGATAAACTCCTTGAAAGACAAAAAAAAGAAGAAATAGAAAACTCAAGAAGAAATAACCTGAAAATCTTTACATGTATTAAAGAAATTCAATTTGTAGTAAAAAATCTTCTGACAGAGAAAACTCCATGCCCTGATAGCTTCCCTAGTGAATTCTATCAAACATTTAAGAAAGAATTAAAACCAATTCTGTAAGAACTTTCCTGGAACATCAAAGAGACAGAAATATTTCCCAACTAATTTGATGGCACCAGTTCTGTCCTTATGTCAAAACTAGACAATAACATTAAAGGACAAGAAAACCACAAAATATCTCTCATAAACGTAAAAATTCTAAACAAAATTTTAGCAAATTTAACAATATATGAACAGAATAATACATCATGACCAAATGAATTTTATTCTGGGGATGCAGGATTGGTTAAACACTCAAACATCAATAAATATAATTCACCTTATAAATAAACTTTAAAAGAAAAACCACATTATCATCTCAGTTATACAGAAAAAAAAAATCTGACAAAGTTCAACATCCATGCCTAACAAAAACTCTCAGCAAACTAAGAAAAGGAGGGTTACTTTTTCAACCTCATAAATGGCACTTCTTTTTTTGTTGCTTTTTTTTGAGACGGAGTCTTGCTCTGTCGCCCAGGCTGGAGTGCCAGTGGCACCATCTCGGCTCACCGCAACCTCTACCTCCCAGGTTCAAGCGCTTCTCTTGCCCCAGCCTCCCAAGTAGCTGGGACTACAGGCGTGTGCCAGCACACCTGGCTAATTTTTTTATTTTTAGTAGAGACGGGGTTTCACCCTGTTAGCTAGGATGGTCTCGATCTCTTGACCTTGTGATCTGCAAGCCTCGGCCTCCAAAAGTGCTGGGATTACAGGCGTGAGCCACAGCGCTGGCCATAAATGGCACTTCTGAGAAATCTATGGCTAACATTTAATAGTGACAGACTGAATGTTTCTCCCCTAAGATCTGGAACAAAACAGGAATTTCTGCTTTCACCACTACTACTAATTATTCTCTTTTTAAAAAACAGAGATAGGGCCTCACTCTTGTCGCCCAGGCTGAAATGTAGTGGCACAATCATAGCTCACTGCAGCCTCAAACTCCTGGGCTCGTTATCCTCTCACCTTAGCCTTCAGAGTAGGCATGCACCACCATGCTTGGCTAATTAAAAAAAATATTTTTTGTAGACTTGAGATCTTACTATGTTGCGGAGGCTGATCTCAAACTCCTTGCCTCAAGCAACTTTCTGCCTTAGCATCCCAAAGCGCTGGGATTACATATGTGAACCACCATGCCTGGTCTGCTCTTACTATTTCTATTCAACACTGTACCACAGGTTCTAGCCAGTACAATCAGGCAACAATAAGAAATAAAGGCATCTAGATTGGAAAGGAAGAGGTACAACTATCTTTATTTGCAGTTGACATGACCATCAATGTAGAAAGTCCAATGATATTTAAAAAATAAGTTTGGCAAGGGTGTAGGATACAAAATTAATATACAAAAATTGATTGTATTTTTCTGTTTATTTGGAACCAACAATCAGAAATAAAAAAGGAATTCATGATAACATTATATATATGAAGTACACTTAGAGATGAATCTGATAAAAATATGAAAACCTGGATATTGAAAACAAAACAAAGAAAACACTGCTAGGAAAAAATAAAGAGGATCCAACTAAATGAAGGGTTATACCTTAATTCTCCCAAATTGATCTACAGATTTAATACAATTTCAGTTGAAGCTGCAGCAGGCCCTATGTTGTGTGTGTTAGAAATTGACAAGTTGATTCTAAAATTCACATGGAAATGTAAAGGACCTAGAATAGCCAAAAGCACTCAGGATAAAAAGACCAACGTTGAAGAGCTAGCCCTACATTATTTTTTTTTAAAGTTTAATGTATTTTAATAGCAAACTTACAGGAACAGCACAGAAGACAGACAACATTAAAAACGTGCTTGCATGTAGGACAACTCAGAAAAATACAGTGAACGGATGGAATCTACTGTATGATAGAAATGCAACCAACATCATTTAGTTGCTGTCAATAAGAAATTTACTTGTTTAAAAAAAATCCAAATCCTGGCATTGTCCAGAAAAATTTAACAAGTTTATTTATAGTTATCATAAAGCTGAATTGCTGAAACTTGTTCACTGAAACATTTTGATTTGCATTAATGCTTTATGTTTCCACATTTATATTAAAAATTCACACACAAATAAATATGGAAAAACTGCCAATACCTGATTTCTGTCCCCTATTTTTTTCATTCACAATCATATACTTAGGTACCTTTTGACCCCATGGAAAAAAATATCTAGTGTTCACAACTACCACAACAGGAAGAAGATAATTTTTTTTTTGAGAATGAAATATTTCCCATCATGATGGATTTTTAAGCATGTTCTCCATGAGCACTACATGACTTATAAAGCTACACTAAGCAAAAATGTATACATTGGAATTGGACAAGGAGTCCAAAAATAACCCACATATACAAGGGCAACTAATTTTTGACCAAGGCTCAAAGGCAAAGCAGGGGAGAATAGTCTTTTCAAGAAGTGGTAGTAGAATAACTGGGTATCCATATGGCAAAAAAGAATCAACTTCAATCCTTATTTTATACCATAAGAAAATTCACTCAAAATGTATCATAGACCTAAATATAAAATCTAAAACTTTAAAAGTTCTAGAAGAAAACACAGAACATCTTTGTTACCTGGAATTAGGAAAAAAGTTATTTGATGGGACAGTTAAAACATGACCCATACAAGAAAAAAAAAGATCAGCTGAACATCATCAAGATTTAAAACATATTGTTAAAATACTAAAAATAAAAGCCACAGAGTGAAAGTATCTGCAAAGCAGATATCTGATCTAGGACTTGTATCCAGAATATATAAGGTTCTCTCAAAGCTCCAACAATGAGAAAACAAACAGCCCAGTAAAAGAAGGGCTAAAGATTTTAACAGATACTTTATGTAAAGATGTCTCATATTACTAGTTTTAAGAAAAATATAAATTAGAATGGCCAAAATTAAAATAACTGTGACATAGCAAGTGTTGGAGAGAATGGGAAAGAAATGGAAATTTCATGCATAGCTGGTGGGAATGTAAGATGTTCCAATTTCTTTGGAAAAGAGTCTCACGTTTTCTTAAAACATTAAACATACACCCACCATGTGATCTAGCTATTCCATTCCTAGGGATTTATCCAAGAGAAAAGAAGGTGTATGTCCATACAACAAAGACTTGTACACAGTAGTTGGCAGCAGCATTATTTGTAAAGTGAAAAAAAAATCAGAAAAAAACTTAAATGTCCATCAACAGGTGAGAAGGTAAACAACTGTGTCACATCCACACAATGGAATTTTAGCAATAAAAGGAATTAATGATTGATGTTTGCCAGAACATGAATGAGTATCAAAATAATTATGTTGAGTCAAAGAAGCCAGACCAAAAAAAAAACAGGAATACATACACTAGGATTTCATTTATATCATACTCTAGAAAATGCAAATGAATCTATAGGAACAGCAAACAGATTACTAGCTACCTAGGGGAGTGGTCATGGCGGGAGGTGTGTTCATAGAGAAAAATAAGACAACTTTTGATTTGCACTCATGGATTCTTGTCTATGCCAAGTATATACTACAAAAGTACTAAAAAATAGGGCAATGACGATAGTATTAAATCCTTATGAAAAAATTTAGACTATATTAATAGGAAACTTCCTATATCAAAACTTTGTATGAAATAATTTAATAAATATTTTTGAGTATCTACCATATGCCATTGTAGGCTCTTGGCACAGTCAAGCTCCCTAGTGTGACAGACAGACATTATTCAACCAACTACATATATAAACGCAAATTTGATATGGTGACAAGTGCTATGAGGAAGAGATACATGGAAACATGAGAGAGTTTAGTAAAGAAATTTGACCAAGTTAGGAAGGTTAGGAAGGCTTTCTGAAGGAAAAGGCATTCAAACTAAGATACACAGGATGAGCAGATATTAACTAGGTGAAAAGAGAAGTGAGCAGTGTTCTAGGAATAGTATACAGTAGTTCTCCCTTATCCACAGGGGATACATTCCAAGAACCCCAGTGGACACATGAAACTCCGGATAGTAACAAGCCTTATATATACTATGTTTTTCCTATGTATACATACATATCTATGATAAAGTTTAATTTATAAATTAGGTAGAGTAAGAGATGAACAACAATAACTAATAATAACATAAAACAATTATAATAATATATTGTAATAGGAATTTTGTGAATGTCCTCTTTCTCTCTCAAAATACTTTGTGTAATGTAGGCACCTATTTTTGGATTGTGGTTGACCATGGGTAACTGAAACCTGGAAAGAAAAACTGCAAATAAGGGGGGACTGCTGTATACAAAGGCCCTCTAATGAGAGGAAAAATGGTGAGTCCACGAGACTGAAAAATGTTGTGCAAAAATAGTTTCAACAGATTTAATACAGCAGGCTGAAAAAGTATCTTGAATATTATTTGGAACATTCTGTTTAACTGAATTGATAAATATTTGTTAATTATGTCCCTTGTTTTTCTTGGTAATAATAAAACAATGTTATGGCTATTCTACGCTGTTTTGAATACTGTCTTCACTATTTTGGACTATTTTATGGAAGAACTATATGCTGACACATTAGCAGTTAACAATGTTTATTTAACCCTGTGTGTCACCTTGGTTTTCTTCTTGTATGTCATGTTAGTTTTTTCCTTTTTTCTTTGAAGACATTTGCCAAAAATGAGGGATCAGCTATATAAGACAGTGCTATTATTCTTGGATTTCAGGTGAATCAGGACTGAACTACTGTTACCTGCTGACTGACTCATTTCAACCTGCTTAAGCTCCATCAAAGTCCCCATCAGAAAGTTCACTTATTTTCCCAGCCTTGCCAACTGGTTTAAGAAAAATATAATAGCAAATAAGGAAGAGAATGACTCAGAAATCTAAAAAAAAATTTTCCTTCGAAGAAATTAAAATAATATTTAGGGAAACAAATTATATAAATGAATAATTATTTTAAGTGAGGAATAAGACATTCTACAGAGAAGAGCACTGAAGAAAACTGGATGTGTTGGAAAGTTTCCCAGAAGACACGGCATTTGTTCTAGGCTTAGAACAATTTGTAGAAGAGGAGAGAGGAGAGATTCCCTGCATTCCAGGCAAAGAAAATAGTGTGAGTAGATCCATGAAAACTGATAAGGAGCATCTGAGGTTTAAGCTTCAGGGATGAGGAGAATGATGATGCTATTAGTAGCAGTGGAGTTGGGAACATCCATGAGCAGGAGCTTTCTGTCAAGTATGCAAAATACACTTAAAGAAACAGCAAGAATCCAGATAGTTCAGTGGAGGTGGTGGAAGGAGAAGAAATCAGCTTTAATTCTGTTTCATAGTCTAAAACTTTATTCACATTTTATGTTTCTTTCTACTGTTTGTAAAATCCAATTCCTTCTGATCCTTTATCAGAAGAAAATTCAATAGCTATTTTAGTACTGCAACCTGCATTGGGTCTACAGATTTTGAATGAAAACACTAATTAATAGTATTATCTATTAATTAGATAATCTACTTTCTTCAGTACTATGTAGGTCAACTTAATTACATACACTATACACTCCCATTTTCCCCCGAGAAAGAGAAACCTCTGAAAGTGTGAACATCTTTCTAAATATGTTTCTAGTATTCAAAAGTATACATTTTTCATAAGGCTTGCCTTGTAAATGTAAGCAAACTACGTCATTTGGTGCTAAAGAAACAATGATCTGCTCCAATGGTAGAGGAAAACTTAGGAGTGCTGAACTCACAGAGAATCAGCATATCTGAACAGGGCTGACTATACTCGACCATGCTTGCACTTGTGGGGTTATTTGCAGGTAACTTTGATCATAAGTACTTTTAGTTGTATTTCCCTGTGTTAGAATTTCAACTCTGTTAGAATTTCAACTCCATGTAAGATGTGACTCTACTGTTCTCTTCTAAACCATGCTAATTCTGCTAGATTTATGTGATTTATTGCATTAATCCCCTTCTTTACTAGGATTGTGTATTTGACCACTGCCAGTAGTATCAGTATCAGATGAGTCTGCTAACAGTTGAGTATATTGTGGGTTGGAAAGAATGCTCTGCAGTAGAGATATTTTTCTAAGTTTAATAAGTTTCTAAGTTTAATAAGTTTCATAAAAATGCCTTATGTAGTTAATCTAAGTTTAATAAGTTTAATAAAAATGCCTTATGTAGTTATCCAGACAGTCACCCTCCTAAAATGTTAACCCAGTGATGCCTTTTCTTAGTGCATGAAGTAATCTTTCTTAACTAAGGGTTCCTTAATTTCTTTGCAAAAAACTATATGCACTTCAATAAAAATTAAAAGTACTTCAATAACCACAAGGTCTTACTGGGCTGGGTAGCTTGTTTACCACATATTTATTCAGCATATATTATGGACAGGTATACACAATGGTAAACAAAAAGAGACATGACTCTCTGCTTTTATGAAGCTCTGCAGTCTAGCGGGGGAGCCAGACCTTAATCAAAGATAATCACAAATAAATGCAAAATGGCAACTGGACAAATATAATGAGGAAGAGGTACATATAATAATAGTGGGCATGTAGGTATCTGTGAAGAAGTTATGATTGAATTGAAAGACAATCAAAATGATTTTTTTAAAAGAAAAAGGAAGGAGGGAAGATAGGTTAAGAATCAAATTTGAATAGAAAAGGGGGGACTGGCACTTATTATAGGAACATACTCTTAAAAAGGCTTAATATTATTTTTCAAATATAAGTTATATCTACACTGTACTTGATAGTGAGTCATAATCCAAAAGTGTCTACACTGATTTTATAATTAAACATATGCTTTTGGTAAGTAGGACATTTTTCATTATCAAATTTGACACAGACAACACTTTTGAGATCTTCAAAGGAGCTGACATTTGGTTTATAAATGTTTATCAATTATCAAATCAATATTAGTTTCCATATTTAAAAATTATAATTAACAGGTCTAATCAACAGCTATTACTTCCTTTGACAGTTCTTCTTTTTCTGCTTCCAGTGTTTGAAATAAAGGGAATCCAAAGAATGTGGTAGTAAGTAACTCATCCCTTTAGAGATATTATAGATCTCTGGGTGGGCATGGTGTGGGATGAGGTGGTGGAGAGAAATGTGAGATCTGGGAATTGATATAATAGGTGATCTTCAGCTCTGCCACTTCCAAGCTATGTAACCTTCTGAGAGTAACTGTAACTCCCCAGGTCCCAAATTTCTTATCTTAAATTTGGGTTTGGTGTGAGAATTCAATATGATAGTGTTTATAAACCACTTAAACATGGTAAGATGTGCTGTAAATGTAGAAATAATAATAATAAAAATAATAGTAATAATAATGATAATAATCACATCTGATACTCTAAAGGATGTTAACTGAATTTTAAGAGTTAATTGAATTTTGTTCTACAGTTTTCAGATGTAAATCTTTGTTTATAATTATGTAAGTGTCCTTCACTATGTAAAATAAAATTTAATTAACCTACTCTAAAAAATATCATGATTCTTAAAATGTTATTCAAAGAAACAAGATTTTTAAAACTTACGCTTTACTAGTAGTTTCACATTCATTTTGTTCAAGTAACCATACAATTTATATGTGATTGTATCATTGAAAATATTGGTTCTTTGAAAGACCAATATGTGCTTGTAATATAAGAGACAGTCAAATTCAAGATAAAATATTCAGAAATTGTATCCTCTTGAACTGCAGATTTGATACTGTGAGCTTTAGTCTCCAATCTCCAATTAGGTTTCTTTTAAATCCACATTAATTAAATGCTCACAAAAGTACATCAATGTGTGATAAAGAAATATGCTCTTTCCAGTGCACCTCAGTGGAACTAACTCAAAATAGTGTGGAAAGATAGAGAAAAAGAAGCATTAATACAGCTGGAATGCAACATTTCTGAAAGAAAAAAAAAAGTATTATGGAGTATATTACTCTGAAACCCTATAGTGTTTTTTAATTAAAACTCAAGTGCTATGAACCACAAGAAAAAGATAGAAAATATTATTTATTTTAGATTATTTAGAATGAATAGAAAATATTATAAGTTGTTTTTTTCTTTTCCTTTTGGAGATGATATTTTGATTATGGACTTGAAAAGAGATTTAAAATGAAGACAGACTGAAGACAACTGCTATTTAATCCTCAATTGCTCTGCCAGGCTCTCCTGTGAATACCATGGTCATGTACTCCTGAAATTCCAGTTCACAGTTTCTCTAAGCTCTTTAGAATATGACATGCTTGCTTCACCACTTTACTTAGTTCTTAGGTCCCTCAAGTATTTTATGCTGGGTGTTTCAGAATACTTACGGAGGAGGTTTTTTACTTAGTTAAGATTAATTAGAAAAGCAGCAATCTCAAGATCAGCAGAGAGTGAGCTAGTAAAATAATCACAATCCCCGGTTAAAAACAAGCAAACAAAAATCCTTTCTAGCCACTGCTTCCTTAGTAGGACACTCTATTTACCTCCAAATTACTCCTCTAATTTTAAACAACTTGTCTAGCTAATTTCCTGTGTGATCACTGACTATCGGTAAGGTTCATTTTCTTATCTACATCATGTAGGTAATTAGAGGAAATTGAAAGTGGGTAGTGAAGCTTTTATGCAACTGGGATTGAAGCTGAATGGAGGGCAGCAAGGTCAGTGGAGTCCATTATATTTTTATGTGAGAGGCTGGTTTGTCTGCCCTATCCTTGTTTATTTAGTGTAGGCTGGACAGACTACTAACTGCAAATCTGTGTCTCTGATTTGCCCAGCTGTCCTTGAATAAAGACATCTTCCCCTGCAAATGTTAAATGACAGTGATCGACAACCTATGATGAACTCTGCTTGTAACCCCCTGCTACTGTTTTTAGATTGCAAAAGAAAAAAATAGAATAAGGAAACATCTTTCATAATCACATCAAATGGTCCCTGCTGTTCTCTGAATACTTTTCATTTTGTTTCCCTTTTCATTACAAATCTCAATCTGTTCTACAAATGCCATAAACTCAGCCACTCCACATAAAGTTAAAAAAGAAAAAAATATTTAGCCTACTAAATTTTGCTTGCATATTCATGCTGATTTTTAGTTTACTGGGGATATACACTATTACATAATGGTTTACTCACACCCTTATGTCACATAACTCACTTGCTTGTTCTCCTAAGAACAATATGGCAAAATCTGTACAGCTAAATATGAGATATGCCTTTCAGCAATTAGCTGGCACTTGGGTTTAGTTAAAGCTCTGGTAGTTTTATTTGATATGTAAATCTTACATGTACTTGTGACCCTTAAAAACATTGACTGTAACTTTACCTTTTAGATTTGTTAAAATAAGAAACAAATGATTAAATACTTAAAATCTACTTTGACTTTTTCTTTACTGAAAGCATGTGAACAAATGAATGTTGGTTGAGTGTGTGTGTATTTTTAAACATACATATATATTTTTTCTTCCAGGTACAGTAACTATTAGCGTCTGCTTTACCTAAGCAGATTACTGGGAATAGAGGAAAGACACGACCAGAATGGATTTGTACCTGGTTGCACGTAAACATTACGCAACAGTAAACTAGTACTTTTATGTCACTGCACACATCGCTGCCTACACTGAACTCACTAAATCACAGATAAGAGGGCACTTGTACAGTGGGGATGGCAGCCTGCTCGATGTGAGACTAAAGAAGCTTTATGCTATAACTTAATCTCTGTCATGGGAAAAGTAAAACTTATAAAGTTAATGAGTTCTAGACTTTAAGTAGCACTTGATTAATTTGTAACATTCTGAGGCGTTAAAACAAACCAAAATTAGTTTCTCACATTCCACTGCTGTCTTTTGGCCACTGAAGCTTTAGAAAAAACATTTCAGTAAATTTCCCTGATAGGAATCCTGTTTAATTTCTGAAGTATTAAATTAATTGGGTATTCTGTATTTTATAATAATATTTGAAAAACAATCTGGCGTTTACCACACTAGGTCCAGATATATCAACGGATAAAAAAAATGCCTTATATTTTTATCTTTATTTCTTCAGATATTATTGGATCATTATCTATTAAAAACTAAGTGTGATATAACTTTTTTCTATATATTATCAAATATATATAGTTAGTATTGTTTTTAACACTTATGATTTGGACTTTTATTAAAATTATCTATTCAAACTTAATAAATCATATATCATAGCAAACAAAATAAACCTCTAAAATAAAAGACTATTATAAACTGGATTTACATGGTATTTATATTGACCAGAAAATTCACTGCAAGGTATACTAGGAATTAACATTCCAGGTTGAAAAAAGTAAAAAAAAAATAGCCCTATGTTAGAAAACATTTATTGGAAATGATAAAACTAAAATCCAGCTAATTAAAAATTTTCTAATATGCACACAGTTTACTCCACTATAATAAAGTATCAAAATAACTTTATCATGTAAATGGTAAAAATATAAGTACTAATGTCTATCATTGTAATTCTTCATAAAAATCTATGTATATTTCCTTTCAGGGCTCATGTGAATATATGTGTCTGACTTGTATCATTGTCTTATAAGTACTTATGGACATATGTTCGGCCCTCAACCAATTAGGACAAGCACATAAGCATTTGTCAAAAATAAATATGAAGAAGAAATGATACTTCATTTTTTCCAATATAAGAAGGACCACCTGGTTGACAGCTGGAATTTAAGGGATCTTAAAATAGTGGGTACCAGCAGGTCTGTTGTACTTAAAATAATTCAAGTGGTAAGAATTCCATCAGGAACATCTATTTCCCAGGATTTATAGCTAAGTCCTTAAAAAATTGCCCTTTGATGAAACTTGAAAAAATTCCTGTTTTAAAGGCTATAATAAAAATGCCTTACAGCTTAACAATGTTTAGATATTTTCCTTTTAAGAAATAAAAATCTCAAGGCTGTCAGGTTTGAATCCTAAAAAGGGATACTGAGATTAACAGCAACATATAATTGTGTAAGATTCAGTGTCACACTCTGTAATCTATCTTAAAAAGCCAAATAGCCAATAGCTGGATGTGGTGGCACAAGCCTGTGGTCCCAGCTACTCCAAAGGCTGAGGTGGGATGATTGCTTGAGCCCAGGAGATGGAGGCTACAATGAGCCGAGATAGAGCCACTGCAATCCAGCCTGGGCGACAGAGTGAAACCATGTCTCAAAAACAAACAAATGAAAAAGCCAAATAATCTTTCTAATTACCTTGCTTCTACCTTAAAACCATATATATTTATTAGAAGTGACTTTCTTTGTAATTTGCATTTCTACTGGGTATGAGAATATATCAAACTTAAACAAAAAGAACCCCACAAGAATTAAACCCAAAATGGAAAGGATTAAGGCATAGCATTAAAACCTTTCTAATGTGTTTAATATTTGCTTAATATTCTTGTTCTAGGAGTTAAGAAATACATACACAAAAAGTTAAATAAATCTAAAAATGAAATATCAAAACAGGCCAATATATAAGAAATACCATAATACAGGCAGAATTGCCAAATAAATGAAATGAACGCTGGTGCTACAAATTTAGAAAAGGTAATAATCACTGAGGCTAAATTAAGGAAATGTTAAGAGGATGCCATACCATGTGGATGGATGAATGTCAGATACATTGTCCAGGTGGGAATCATAAGCAAATTTATGAAGCGAAATATGTATACAACATGATTAAAGGTGGGAGTAAGAATGTTAATCAGGAGAAAGGGGAAGAAGTAATTTATAACAGTCTAATGGAAGGTGTAGGTAGAAAACTAAGACTGTGGAGGACCTTGACAGCCAGGCTAAGGAAATAATTCTTTATTATGTATATAATTGTAGACTGTGGAGGGGAGAAATGATGCAAACGGTGGTTTAAAACAGATTAATTGGCAAGACTGTGTTGGGTGCATTAAGTATCTCAGAGAAACTAAAGTTGGAAGATCACTCAGGAGACTGTCAGCACAATTGTTTAGGAATAGGGTGATGAGAACCCAAATAGGAGCTAAAGAGTGAACATTTTTTTTTTAAGGGAGAAATTTGAGAAAAAAATTAATAAAGAAAGGACTGAATAAAAGGCAGCTGGTTTAATATGTGAAATTGGGGAGCAGAGAAGGAGGAGCCAAAGATTACCCCAAAAAATTCATCTTGGAAGTATTAAAGACTGTGAATGCAGCTCACATAAAACAATGGTAGGACTCCTCAGTCTTCTGGGCATGATGAACACAAGATTTTAGACATGTTGAGTATGTTCACAGAGGAACAGTGACATGGGAATATCTACTGAGCGAGCAGAAGCAGACTAAGTTTTGTTGACTTATTCTACTCTTTTTATATTCTCTATTTCATTTATCTCAACATTTATTTTTGTTACATGCTCCGTTGTGATTGCTCTTCTTTTTCCAGCTTTTTTAAGGTGGAGGGTTAGGTCACTGATTTGAGATAGTTCTTTAATGCAGGCATATACAGCTACGAATTTCCCTTTAAGTATGCTTTAGCTGGATCTCATAAGTACTGTTATGTTGTGCTTTTATTTGAAAGTATTTTCTAATTTCTGTTGTGATTTCTCCCCTCAATTTCTGTCTGTTTTTGCTGCATGGATTTGGGATGTTGATTTTAGTATGGATATGTTTATAATTTGTATATCTTTCTAATAAATGAACTCATTATAATAAAATGTTTGCCTTGTCTCTATTAAAATGATTTTTTTTTGTTTAAAGTCTATTTTGACTGACATTAGTATAGCCACTGACATTAGTATGGTATAATTCAGCTTTTACGGTTGCTGTTTACCTGGTATATCTTTTCCCAACCCTTCACTTTTAACCTAATTTTATCTTCAAATATAAAATGTGCCTCTTCATAGAGAGGAAGATTGCCAGAGGATGGGAGGGGTAGGGTGGGTGGGGGGTGAGGATTGTTAATGGGCACAAAAAAATAGTTAGAAAGAATAAGACCTGCTATTTGACAACACAACAAGGTGACTATAGTCAATAACTTGATTGTATATTTTAAAATAAGTAAAAGAATATAATTGGATTATTTGTAACACATAAAATAAATGCTTGAGGGGATCACCCCCCCCAAAAAATGTGTCTCTTGCTGATAGTGTATAGTTAGGTCTTGTTATTTTCTCCAGAATTAGAATTCAACTGAGTTCTGTCTGATTCCAAAATTGGGGCATTTTCAAGTATACTTTATTGTCTCTATAAACAAAAAAGGAGAAAATACTTGATAATCCCTCTCTTCTTTGAAAAAAAAAAAACAAGGACAGGAAGAAATGTTCATATTTTGGTTTATTATAGTAATATAAGAAGAAAACTACATAAGACTAATGATACTATAAGTGCTCAAAAGCAAAAGACTTGAATATCAAAGTATTAAGGGAGGATAATGAGAAAATTGATGATGTCCTGATATATATATTTCTGGTAAAAAATTTTTCTATATGATTGTGTGCTAAAAGTTAAACCCAAAGTGAAAAGCATTGTACCCTGCTTTGATGAAGAAGAAATGGGTGACCCTCAAATTTCTGAGTAATTCTTATGAATATTCTAATTCTCTATTTTGATTTGTAAATACATTGCTTAAAATTAAGGATTGATTCAATAAGTGATTTGTTCTTTTGAAACAATGTTCTTTATGATGATAGAGGGTCAAATGCTGCTACAGAATTAATCACATGGTTTGCAAGCCATATCTCAAAAAGACAACTTTGAAGAAGTCATGATGGAACATGTAAAATAAAGAAACTAGAGATTTGTGGGGTGTTTTTGTTCCTTATTTAGGCTAGGTACAGCATTTGAAGATATCATAGTTTTCTTCTGAGTGGGACAGATAGCTGACAACAAGAGATGGCTTATTTAGTATAGACTGGGAAACAATTATTTCAATGTATTAGCAATCATTACTACCTCGACTTAACACTGCTCTAGGCTTCTTAACTCCTCAGTTATTTATCCAGCCCCTCTTAGACTTGATTGCTTTCATTCCATATTATGTCCTCTGGCTATTTTATTATGATGAGAAAGTCTTCCTGACACTTATGAATCTTGCATTTTTGTAGGAGCTTTTTCTATGAAGTGTCAATCTTTGAATTCTACTTAGGGCTTTTAAAAATGTTTATCTCTTCTTGAGATATACATTGAGAATTGAGTATTGAGAATACTCTTGGTAAAACAAGATTTGGACTCAGTATTAACAAAAATCTGAAACTTAATAAAGGTTTATATCATTATGTAAGGTGTGAATAGAACCACAGGAGAAACTGATTTTAAATAAACATACCAGAACATATGTATGTCATGTTAACCAAATACCTTGGGAGGTTATAAATGCATTTCAATAGGGCATTCACTACTCAACATACTGTGAAACTTCTTTTTTGGCATTGTAATCAGAATGACTTTAGGAACTACACATTATCATGTAGTCAAACAAGATTTTTTACAACTCCAAATTACATTGCCTGACTTAACAAACTTACTCACTTGACTTGGCTTCAAATAAATTCCTTTTGTTTTCTCAAAACAAAAGTAAAGGTAATGAACAAAACAAAACAAAAAACCAAAAAAAGAAAAATAACCATTAGAGGATCACATTTTGCTACCCAAATAATCAAAAGAATGTACAATAGGGCCTGGAAGGAGTTAATATTTTTTTGTAATGGCAAAGCCTAATAAAAACAGCTTTTCAGATAAATAATCCTAAGGAGACAATAGTCATTGGACGTATAAATTCTGTTACAGGGCTGGGCATGGTGGCTCACGCCTGTAATCCTAGCACTTTGGGAGGCCAAGGCGGGAGGATCACCTGAGGTCAGGAGTTTAAGACCAACCTGGTCAACATGGTGAAACCCCATCTCTACTAAAAATACAAACACTATCTGGACGTGGTGGTGCCTGTAATCCCAAATACTTGGGAGGCTGAGGCAGGAGAATTGCTTGAACCTGGGAGGAGGAGGTTGCAGAGAGCTGAGATGGTGCCACTGCACTCCAACCAACCTGGGTCACAGAGCTAGACTCCATCTCAAAAAAAAAAAAAAAAAATTCTGTTACATTTGTTAAAAACATCACTTAATTCTATTTTGAAACCCATATTCATTACTCAAAAAGATAAACATATTGATAGATCATATAATAAGATATGGGAAACAAGTGTCACATGGAAATCTTAAATTGGGAGAATGAAAATAAAACCATTAAAAATAGAATGGTTATACATTAGAAAACAAAATGACACCTGTCAATCAAATAGCTAATGCTATGTCTTTCTGGTAATATATGTAAGTGGATATACTTTGGACATCTAACTTAGTGTCTGTTTAGGCAGAAAGTTTTAGTTTTAGTTAATGTTTGCAAAATTTAGATGTTTGAAGTTATTAACTCATAAAATTAATCACTTCCTAATATTTAGAGATATCAATATTTTGGCTCCAGGGTAAACTTTCGAGAAGTTATATTTAAAGACAACAAAGAAAAATAGAGATTTTCAGTACCAGATGTCAGGGAAGATCCCATTTGGATTTGAGCTACTTAAATTTGCAATCATGTATTTATACATCTAACAGAGCTTCTGTTTCCCCCAGAATCAGAAAATTAACTAGCTTTGTAGCATCTTCCTTGATCTGCCACCCGTGCCCTGAGGATTAGAGACTCCACCTGAGCTTGTTTTACAAGCATAACAGAAAAAATTAATCTCTGCTGGCAGCACTCCCACTGGGATACTGATGAATAATGATATCCCTCTTTTGCTGCCCTCTCAGTCCACTAGAAAAGCCACTCTAACCCGGCAACGTGGAAACTGCTGAAACCATTCCAGCTGTGGATTAGGAGGCAGTCAAGCATCCATCTGCTCTGTGTGAATCAAGAGAAAGCAAACATGCATTCTTATGGCTAAAGTCATAGTCAAACCCCAAACATCTTAGAGGAACACACACACACACACACACACGCACGCACACACATAACAGGCAAGCACATACTGTAGGCTAAATTAACCCAGTTCCTCAATTTAGTTTGCATTTCCTTGGTGCTTTTAACATTGGAAAACAAAGTACATATATGTTGAGGGGTTATAAAGTACAGCTCTTAAGTTTGGTATGCATATATGGGGCTGATTCACCGGACATTAAACTTCTAGGGTGTGATATGAGGATACATCAGGTATATATGCATTTCCAAATTCTCAAATATAGCAACCAACCACTTGTTTTATAAAATAAGACTCAGTGGCTTAACTTTACTGATACATTGATGTGGTGGATATCTGTAGATTTTTGTCTTCTCCAAAAAGAAAAAAAAAAAAAAACATTGCTTGGTCTACAAATAGCAAAATTGTATTTAACAGGACTCTATCAGCTCCATATTAATAAGCTCTCTAGCACGTTAATATATCCATAATGTGCTGATGTTTATAATGATAGCCTCAGGACTTTTAAAGAGCCTTAGGGGTCTTCTGATTCATCAAAGAAATACATAAATGCACATACATATATATTTTAACACTGTTCTAAATGTATTATGTTAAAATTCCTTGAATTCTGAAATCCATATATACGTAGAAACTTCATTAACAAAAATATTTTAAATAACTATCACATCATATTCCCAGTCCATGATTTATAAAAACAAAACAAAACCCTGCTTTTAAGTTTCAGTCTGGTATCACCCACGTCACTTTGGTGCGGGTCTCAAATGACAATTTATTTATCTTTTGTTTTTTCCCTGATTTTAGCTGCATTCACAGGTTATTTTGAGGTCTTAACTGATTCTTTCCTCTCTCTCTCATTCCTTCCTTCTTCACTGGTTAAAAAAGTAAAAGTAGTTCCAGGTCACAACACTTTCTATGCTTTTAGTTCAGCAAAGTAATACTGTCAGCTCAGTCACTGATTCTGAGCTGTTCATTTGTTGATCTGTCAGAAAAAAGATGACACCTGTTTGGCATTCATCTTACAAATTTATTATACTGTTTAATAAATAACAGAAAATACTTAAAAAGATGATATAAAAGACCTAAATCTAAAAGTTGAAGCAAATGTACATAGAAGAATAATTCTCTCTTACCAACAGAAATACTTCAAAACTGAGATTACAGTGCTTCTGGCAAATTGCATTATTCTTCTGAGTTACACACAAAACAATGAATAGAACATAAGAAAGCATAACATTTTATGTATCCAAGGAGGATGATATTTGTAAAGTCCTTCTTACACCTCAATTTCTTTTTAAAGCACAATGAGCTCTAACTTTCTGAAATAATCAAATTTCTGAGATAAGCTTATATTCCATTGGACTGTCAGTTGGAAAACATTGTGAAATAAGTGGAATCTTTTTTCAGGAGAATATAACGTTAAAATAAAATACAGATGTGTGAATAATACTACTGTAATAAAGACCATTTCCATGTATTTTATTTGGTAGTAACAACAAAAGTTTTCAGAAAACATAGTATGAGAATGAAGCATATCCATTTCTTTGGGTTTAGAAATCAAAAGATATCACTGGAAATTCCTCTAGGCTTCTATCATAAATATTTTAAACCAGCATAAAAATATTCATTTTAGCCTTCTCATAGTGGGAAGACTAGAGTCTGCTAAGAATTATTAATCAGTAGGTAGATTTTTTTCTTGAAAGAGCTTTTCAAAACGATTCAGTTACTTAGTAAGTGATCTATTGTTTGAGAAACATAAATATCTATTAGAGTATGCATATAGGTCTGTATAAAAACAAACACTTTTT
Organism: Pan troglodytes; assembly: GCF_028858775.2. NCBI lineage: Eukaryota > Metazoa > Chordata > Mammalia > Primates > Hominidae > Pan > Pan troglodytes. Next base: position 112,504,496 of record NC_072403.2, read on the forward strand.
CCCACTGATTCCCTTTCAAGAACGTAAGTTTATGTTTTGGTAGTTACAAATTATTTATTCTGAAAGAGAGATACTGGTCTTTATGGAAAAGTTTTCTAGTTTTTTTTTCTATTATAAATAATGCTGTGAAGACCATTTGTATACATTTGTGTACATACATTTTGACAGCACACTTAATTCCTTAGGGTCAATTCCTAAAAATGCAATTGAAACGTCAAGTTTCAAATCTTTTAGAGATGTAAAATAAACATGTTGATAGATATCAAATTTCCAGGTCAATGAAGACTGTTTAGCAGTGTTAGGGAATGCCCAACTTACAGTGTTCTCATCATCAGTATGTATTATCCTTTTTGAATCCCTGACAATTTCACAGGCTAAAAAGGTTGCCATTTTTTTTTTCAATTTCTATTTCCTTTATCAGTGAGAAGGCTGAGTATTTTCTTTATATTTGTTAAAGATGAATTTCTTCTTTTGTAAGTTGTTACCAAATGCCTTCTTTTCATTTTACCACTGGAGTGTTAGTGGCTATTTTTTTAAATATTATGATTAAAATTTTTTAATATTACCTTTTTACCTTTCAGAATTATGACATATATTAATGCTTTTTAAATTACATTTAAAGACATGCATATATTCTATATTTTTATGTATGCAAATTTACCCATTTCCTTTTGCGATTTCTTCAACTCTTTTTTGTGCTTTTTTTTTTTTATTATACTTTAAGTTTTAGGGTACATGTGCACATTGTGCAGGTTAGTTACATATGTATACATGTGCCATGCTGGTGCACTGCACCCACTAACTCGTCATCTAGCATTAGGTATATCTCCCAATGCTATCCCTCCCCCCTCCCCCCTCCCCACCACAGTCCCCAGAGTGTGATATTCCCCTTCCTGTGTCCATGTGATCTCATTGTTCAATTCCCACCTATGAGTGAGACTATGCGGTGATTGGTTTTTTGTTCTTGCGATAGTTTACTGAGAATGATTTCCAGTTTCATCCATGTCCCTACAAAGGACATGAACTCATCATTTTTTATGGCTGCATAGTATTCCATTGTGTATATGTGCCACATTTTCTTAATCCAGTCTATCATTGTTGGACATTTGGGTTGGTTCCAAGACTTTGCTATTGTGAATAATGCCGCAATAAACATACGTGTGCATGTGTCTTTATAGCAGCATGATTTATAGTCATTTGGGTATATACCCAGTAATGGGATGGCTGGGTCAAATGGTATTTCTAGTTCTAGATCCCTGAGGAATCGCCACACTGACTTCCACAATGGTTGAACTAGTTTACAGTCCCACCAACAGTGTAAAAGTGTTCCTATTTCTCCACATCCTCTCCAGCACCTGTTGTTTCCTGACTTCTTAATGATTGCCATTCTAACTGGTGTGAGATGATATCTCATAGTGGTTTTGATTTGCATTTCTCTGATGGCCAGTGATGATGAGCATTTTTTCATGTGTTTTTTGGCTGCATAAATGTCTTCTTTTGAGAAGTGTCTGTTCATGTCCCTCGCCCACTTTTTGATGGGGTTGTTTGTTTTTTCTTGTAAATTTGTTTGAGTTCATTGTATATTCTGGATATTAGCCCTTTGTCAGATGAGTAGGTTGCGAAAATTTTCTCCCATGTTGTAGGTTGCCTGTTCACTCTGTGGTAGTTTCTTTTGCTGTGCAGAAGCTCTTTAGTTTAATTAGATCCCATTTGTCAATTTTGGCTTTTGTTGCCATTGCTTTTGGTGTTTTGGACATGAAGTCCTTGCCCACGCCTATGTCCTGAATGGTAATGCCTAGGTTTTCTTCTAGGGTTTTTATGGTTTTAGGTCTAACGTTTTGTGCTTCTTCCCATCTTCCCGTTTTAGAATTTTAAAAGGGGGAAGAATATACAATTTTAACATTATGCTTGGCTTTAATTCTTAATCTAGCTGAAGTTTATTTTGGCGTATACTATAGAATTAGAATCTAACTTGAATATTTTTCCAAAAAGTTATACGATTCACCTCCTACTTGTTGAATTAAACCATCCCTTAACCAATGATTTATGATATTTCCTTTTTATTTGGTTAGTGTTTCACATGGATGATAAGTGAGGTGGGTCTTGACCAAAGTGTACAAACTGTCCTGGCTGTGGTGGGGAAGGAGGCATTCCTCGCACGTGGATTAGCATGAGCTTCATGAGGGATTAAAAGGGGAAGAGCAGTTGAAGATGGGGGCTATTCTCACTCTGCCCAATGCCGAAGCCAGACTCAGAACAATACCATATGTAAGGCTAAGGAATGTAAATTCATCTAAGGTTTTTTTATTAGAACAGAATAATGATACTTGTTCTATGTAGAAATGATTTATGTAAGTTATAATACACTGATAATCTAAATTTGCTATCAATATTAAAATATTAAAATTGATATCGATATTAAAATATTATTACTAATGAAAGCTAGCAACAGCAGATATCATATGGTAGGTAATGTACTAAGGCTTTACACATATTATTTTATTTAATCCTCCCCTTTGTTTTATAGAGGAGCATGGATCTTAGGTTAAGTGACTAGTCCAAGGTCATACAGTTAGAAAATGGTGTAGTTATGCCTGTTTGACACCAAAGCCCATGTTCTTTTTTTAATATTAAAAAAAATCCTTGTTTTTTAAGGTGTTTCACTATAATATGTTTTTATTTTTTCAGTTTTTACTTATGTATAATAGTTGTACATATTCATGGGGTACATGTTTTTTTTTTTTTTAATACGTGCATACAGTGTAGAATGATCAAGTCAGGGTAACTGGGATATCTAAACGTTCTAGGTCTTCTCTTCTAACTATTTGAAATATACGATAAATTCTTGTTAATAATAGTCACTCTACTGAGCTACTGAACACTAGAACTTACTCCTTCTATCTAACTGTGTTTGTACGCATTAACCCACCTCTCTTCATCCCCCATACTCCCAGGCTCTGGTAACTATTATTCTACTCCCTACCTCCATGAGATCAATTTTATTTTAGCTCTCACACATGACTGCAAACATGTAATATGTGTCTTTCTATGCTCAGCTTATTTCACTTAACATAATGCCCTCCAGTTCCATCCATTATAAAAGCCCACGTTCTTAATAACCAGAATTGCAGCACATTCCAGATATGCTGGTACCAGTTACACTTTCAAGACTGTTACTATCAAGCTATAATCACTTCTTAGACATAGGCCGGTCCCCTTCCTGAAAGCAGGAATCATATCTTAATTATCATGGTTCCTCTTGTACCTAACATAGGTGCTATATAAAATATACTTGTTGGACTGTTGAAAGGCTATGTTTAAAAATTATATGTAGAATAGTAATAGGTGTAGAACAAATAATCTTCCAAATAGGAGAAAATGAAGGAGAAACTAGAGGAACTAACTAGGAAAGGTGGCCAAGAATAAGTTGTAGAAGACGGAAGAGATTACAAAAGTGCAGTACCTGTATAAAAGAATAAATGGACATTTAGTCCCTCATTAAAAACTAAAATGAAGTAATGCTTTGTGTAACAAAAAGGCTTATTCTTGAAAATCTATATTTTATAAATACTTAGACTTTAAATATGGTTCCTTGCTGCCCAGTATCATATTAAATAATGTAATATTTGCCTAATTATTCAGGAAGATAAATACTAAACATCACAGTCCAACCAAATTAGAGTTGGCATTACCAAAGAACTAGATTAAATTGACCAGAGCTTTAACTGCAATTGAATCAACTGCATTTTTCCAGATGAATATATGCCTAATAAAATGGCCAATTTGATTTGCCTGATTTTTCTCTCAGCCAGGTTTCCAATGGGTTCCCGACTGTTTTGCAGATTACTGCTTAGCCCCAAAAGAAAGAACATTTTTCTTACGAACACAGCTTCCTCATAGCTTTCAAGCCCAAGTTCCTAATTCAAAGAAGTGCTAATCCATTTGCAAAGCATCTTAGTGAAGGAGTAATGACCCAGCCATAATCAGTATTACTAATAATAATTACTTTATGATTTCTTCTAATTACTAAGTGGCTTTTTAAAAATAAATAAATAAATAAATAAATAAATAGATGAGCACTCTTAGGAGCACAGACACTGGTCTGAAAGCCAGGGTAATGTCACATTAAAGAGCCTTACTGCTTTTTTATTTGGAGGTAGGATGATGTGGCAGTGAAGGTTCATTTTTTTACAGACCGTCACTCCCGTGTCATAGTCTAAACCCCAGGGCCATGGCTTTCAGTAAAATATTAACCTGGGGAGAGAAGACGAAGGGAACAAGGGAGTAGGGCAGAGCAACCAAAAACAGAGAACACAGAAAATGCCACTGAAGGGGTAACTATGAGAGAGGATGGCTATGCTAATTTCTTTCACTATAGCAACCACTTTTTATCTCATAACATCATGTTGCAGACCTTAAATATACACATTGACATTTATTTTTTTAAATGCCTCTTAAGAGCAAAGATTACTTGGCAGCATAATAGTCACAAGACTGTGTACTTTTTTTTATTCCTCCAAGCCATTAATAATGAAATAAAGTGTTTCTTAGTGAGTCCAATAGGGCTGCTCTTCTGATGGTCAAGGAGAGACTAAGTGTTCTGAATCCCTAAAAATGTAAAGGTGTCCAGAGTAAAGCAGCTCTGAATGCAAAAGAAAAGCCAAACGTAAATAATAAACTTAAACCAAAACACAGCACAACACAAAACAAAAACCTGTCTAGAGTAAGGTCAGATATGTTCCAACATGTGTCCCTTAAATATGTATAATGCTTTATAAACATATACATACTAATTATCTAATTACCTTATTGGATACACACAGTAACCCTGTGAAGATGAATAGGGTAGGCATAATCACACATTTTTTAATGAATAAAGAAATTGAAGCTTAGAGGGATTAAATAGCTTGCCAGTTACACAAAGAGGTTAAAATGGTCATGCTGAGATTCGAACCCATGTTTCTGAAATGCAAATACCCTTATTAAGTCCACCATACTATGGCCACCTCAATGTATTAACGGCTTTTACCTACGTTCACAGGTCATTCCCCACCTCCTCAGTTTCAGCTGATGATCTTGCTTCTTAGTTTATGAAAAAATTAAAGTCAACAGAAGGGTATTACTTCATTATCCCACTATCCAACAGCAACCTCCTTATATCTGTACTTCAACACTGTATCTTCTATTACAATGGATAAATTGTCTCTACTTGTACCTAAGGCCAATTATTCCATTTATGCATTGATTGCCATTTGTTTTTTGTTTTTTTAAGGACATTGCTTCTTCCTGTATTATCTCCCCACCCCATCCCTGGGATCATTTCCATGAGCATATAAACATGCTGCAACAGCTTTAGAAAAAGAAAGAAAATTGATTCCATGCCATCCCTGCCTCCCTAGCTCCATGTAAGGAAGGATACTCCTAGCTGTATTTTCTGTATCTACTTTCTTAAAATTCATTCTCTCTTGAAACCTCTCAAGTAAGTCTTTTGTCTTCAACCCTCCACTGAAATTACTCATTAAAGATGCCTAGGATCTCCATCTTATTAATTGAAAGAATATTCTCAGCTCCCATCTAACTCTGTATCTCAACAGTCTTTAACTCAGTTAATCACTATCCCCTTCTTGTTTTTTTAGTGACTAGACAATAGGAAAATTTTTATTTAAAAATTAAAATAGCTTTTAAATTATTTTAAATATATCATTTACTTATTGAAAACATCAGACAATAAACACATAATCAAGAAAAAAATTCTTTAAAATTCCACCACTCAGAGATGATCTGTGTTAATATATTGGTGTACATTCATCTAAATCTTTTACTATGCATATCTATGCATAGTAATATATATGGCTCAAGCTACATACACTGTTTGTACTTTAATTTTTTTTCCTTTCACTAAACAGTATGTTGTGGATGGCATTCCATGACTAGAGGCATAGGTGTACATCATTGGATTAATGGTTGCACAGTATTTCATTGCATAGATGTACCTTAATTTTAATTATTTTCAACTTTTAGATTCAGTGGGTACATACGCACGTTTGTTACCTGGTATACTGTGTGATGCTGAGGTTTGGGTATGGATGATTCTATCACCCAAGTACTGAACATAGTACCTAACAATTAGTTTTTCAACCCTTGTCCCTCATCCCCTCTAGCAGTCTCCAGTGTCTACAGTCATCTTTGTGTCCATGAGTACCCACTGTTTAGCTCCCACTTATAGGTGAGAACCTGCAGAATTTGGTTTTCTGTTCTTGTGTTAATTTGCTTAGGATAATACTGCATCCATGTTGTTGCAAAGGACATGATTTCTTTTTTTTTGTGGCTGTGTAGTATTCCATGGTGTATATGTACCACATTTTTTAATCCAATCCACTGTTCATGGGCACTTAGGTTGATTCAATGTCTTTGCTACTGTGAGTAATGCTGAGATAAACATGTGAGTGCATGTGTCTTTTTGGTAGAAGGATTTGTTTTCTTTTGGATCCCCAGTAATGGGATTGCTGCGTTGTATAGTAGTTGTTTCTAGTTCTTTAAGAAATCTCCAAACTGCTTTCCACAGTGGCTGAACTAATTTACATTCCCACCAACAGTTTATAAGCATTCCCTTTTCCCCACATCCTTGCCAACATCTGTTTTTTTTTGACTTTTAATAATAGCCATTCTGGGCTGGGCGTCTTGGCTCACATCTGTAAACCTAGCACTTTGGGAGGCTGAGGTGGGAGGATCACCTGAGGTAAGGAATTCGAGATCAGCCTTGCCAACATGGTGAAACCCCATCTCAACTAAAACTATAAAAATTAGCCAGGCATGGTGGTGGGCGCCTATAATCCCAGCTACTAGGGAGGCTGAGGCAGGAGAATCACTTGGAACCTGGAGGCAGAGACTGCAGTGAGCAGAGATCACGCCACTGCACTCCAGCCTTGGCGACAAAGTGAGACTCTTGTCTGAAAAAAAAAAAAAAGCCATTCTGACTGGTATGAGATCGTATCTCATTGTGGTTTTGACTTGCATTTCTCTGATGATTAGCGATGTGGAGCATTTTTTCATGTTTGCTGGTTGCTTGTATGTCTTCTTTTGAGAAGTGTCTGTTCATGTCTTTTACCCATTTTTAAATAGAGTTATTTTGTTTTTTTTGCTTCTTCAATTGCTTAAGATCCTTATAGATTCTGGATTCTAGACCTTTCTTGGACACATGGTTTGTGAATATTTTCTGTAGGTTGTCTGTTTGGTCTTTTAATAGTTTCTTTTGCTGTGCAGAAGCTCTTTGGTTTAATTAAGTCTCACTTGTCAATTTGTTTTTGCTGCAATTGCTTTTGAGGACTTAGTCATACATTATTATTATTATTATTATTATTTTTTGAGACAGAGTCTCCCTCTGTCGCCCAGGCTGGACTGCAGTGGCGCAATCTCAGCTCACTGCAAGCTCCTCTTCCCAGGTTCATGCCATTCTCCTGCCTCAGCCTCCCGAGTAACTGGGACTACGGGCACCCACCACCACACCCAGCTAATTTTTTTTGTGTTTTTAGTAGAGACAGGGTTTCACCACATTAGCCAGGATGGTCTTGATCTCCTGATCTCGTGATCTGATCGCCTCGGCCTAGTCATAAATTATTTCTTAAGGCTGATGTCCAGAATGGTGTTCCCTAGGTTTTCTTCTAGGATTCTTACAGTTTGAAGTCTTAAATTTAAATCTTTAATCCACCTTGAGCTAATTTTTGTATATGGTGAAAGGTAGGAGTCCAGTGTCATTCTTCTGCATATGGGCTAGCGAGTTTATTGAATAGGGAGTCCCTTCTGCATTGCTTATTTTTGTTGACTTTCTTGAAGATTGGGCGACTGTAGGTGTGTGGCTTTATTTCTGGGCTCTCTATTCTGTTCCACAGGTTTATGTGTCTGTTTTTGTACGAATACTATGCTGTTTTGGTTACTGTAACCTTTTTTTATTTATTATTATTATTATTTTTTAAGATGGAGTCTTGCTCTGTCGCCCAGGCTGGAGTGCAGTGGTGCGATCTTGGCTCACTGCAAGCTCTGCCTCCCGGGTTCACACCATTCTCCTGCCTCAGCCTCCCGAGTAGCTGGGACTACAGGACCTCACCAACACGCCAGGCTAATTTTTTGTATTTTTTTAGTAGAGACGGGGTTTCACCGTGTTAGCCAGGATGGTCTCGATCTCCTGACCTCGTGATCCGCCCTCCTCAGCCTCCCAAAATGCTGGGATTACAGGTGTGGCGCGGTCGGTTACTGTAACCTTTTAATATAGTTTGAAGTCAGGTAATGTGATGCCTCTGGCTTTGTTCTTTTTGCTTAGAATTGCATGGCTATTTGCCCTCTTTTTTGGTTCTACATGAATTTTAAAATAGGTTTTCCCAATTCTGTGAAAAATGACATTGGTAGTTTGACAGGAATAGCATTAAATCTGTAGATTGCTTTGGGTCATATGGCTATTTTAATGATATTGATTCTTGCAATCTATGAGTATGGAATGTTTTTCCATTTGTTTGTGTTATCTATGTTATCTTTTAACAGTATTTTGAAGTTCTCCTCATAGAGCTCTTTCACCTCCTTGGTTAGATGTATTCCCAGGTATTTAATTTTGTTGTGGCTATTGTAAATAGGATTTCATTCTTTATTTGGCTCTCAGATTGAACATTATTGGTGTAGAGAAATGTTACTGATTTTTGTACACTGAGTTTGTATCCTGGAACCTTGCTAAAATCGTTTGTTGGTTTTAATATTCTTTTGGTGAAGTCTTTAGGGTTTTCTAGGTATATAATCATATCACCACCAAAGAGAGATAGTTTGACTTCTTCTTTTCCTATTTGGATGTCTTTTATTTCTTTCTCTTGCCTGACTGCTCTGGCTACCACTTCCAGTACTGTGTTAAACAGGAATGGTGAGAATGGGCATCCTTGCCTCATTCCAGTTCTCAAGGGGAATGATTCCAGTTTCTGTTCTGCATGATGTTGGCTGTGGGTTTGTCATATTATTTTGAGCTATGTTCCTTTGATACCTAGCTTCTTGAGACCATCCCCTTCTTGAGATACTTTTTTCCACCTGGTTTCCAGGACAATGCACTCTCCTGGATGTTTTCCTTTTTGCTTATTGTTCCTCACTCCTAGTTTTCTTTGTTGTCACACCTTCCCCTCCTTCTCTCCCCAATGTCTACATGCTAGCATTCTCAGGGCTCAACCTTTAGACCTCTGCTCAATACTGACTGCCTAGATGATCTCAACCAATTCAATGACTTTGAAACTTGGAAAATAATCCATATGCCTGTCACAGTCCCCCCATTCCCCAAGACAAACACACACCCTGCTCTTTATTCATTGCTTTTCACCTCAATTAATGGTATTCTCTCTCACCAAATTGTTCAGGCCAAAACCTAGGCATCATCTTCCATTCTTTACTTATAATCAATCAATCATTAATTCCTATTGGCTCAACCTTTAAAACATCCTGAGTCTGACTACTACTCACCATTTCAACCTCTAACCACTCTATCCAAGCCACCATCTTCTCTCATGTGGACTTTCTGCAGCAGCCAGTTCTCTATAAAAAAGCTAGAATGGTCTTTTTCACTATCAATAACATCACATCACTCATCGGATCAAAATCCCACCAAAGGCTCCTCTGAACACTTAGGATAAAATCAACACTCCTTACTATGGCCCTAGATGATGTCACCTCTGCCTCCTAGGCCCTCTCAGTGTACACTCCACTTCAAGCATACTGGCTTTTCTGCTATTCTTTGAAATTTCCAAGCAGCTCCTGCTTCCTTTGCATTTGCTTTTCCCTCTGCCCAGGATTTCTTCCCCAAGGCTTTCTCATGACTTGCTCCTGCATATTATTTAGTTCTTTGTTCAAATATCATCTTCTCAGAATGGCATTCCTTTACCATCATAAACTATCCTATTAATAACAGCGTCCTCTAATTATCTTCTGATTATTACCATGTTTTCCCCATATCTCACTTATATTCACCTGAAATTACATGTGTGTTTATTCTTGGCCAACTCCACTATAACTATAAGGTCCATGAGTGCTGGAACCACTAGCCTGGTTTTCTGCTGTATCCTCCATGGCTGGAATATAATAAGTGCTCAATAAATATTATTATTAAATAATAGCTAACATTTACTGATTATTGCAAATAAGCAAAAAATTGTTCTATGCATTTCACCTATATAAACTAATGCAATCATTCCAATAACCTCATGAGGAAACTGAGGCTCAGAGGGTAAGTACCATTGTCCAAGGTCTAGAAAGTGGCAGAGATAGTATTTGAAACTGTTCAGGTTTAATTTCAGAACCCAGGCTCATAATAACTAAGCTTACATGATCAGAATTATAACCTTAGTGAATTGACTAGATGATAGATGAGCTAATATGCAAAATTTTCTTCACAGCAAGTTTGTTTTGTAACTTCGTGGCAGTCAGTGAAAACTAGAGTTATCACCCACAGGCAGAAACTCTTTTATAATGTAACATTTAATGTGAAAAGCTAATGTGATGTGGCAATATACACAAATGGTGGTGATACCACAAAAGATATAGCTCTGGAATCTTTCTGCACATGGACTATTGACTCTTATAGTAAGACTTGTGAGAAAATGATCAGGAGATATAAATCTCTATATAGACGATGCTATAGATTGAATATTTGTATCCCCCCCCATTAATATGTTAAACCTGAACTCCCAGTGTGATGGTGTTTGGAAGTGGGGGCTTTGGGGAGGGGGTGATTAGGTCATGAAAGCAGAACTCTCATGAATGGGGTTAGTGCCCTTATAAAGGAGACTCCAGAGAAATCTCTCACCACTTCTGCCATGTGAGGGCACAACTAGAAGATGGCCATGTTTGCACCAGGAGAAAGGCCCTCACCAAACACTGAATCTGCTGATTCCTTGATTTGGGACTTCATAGCCTCTAGAACTGTGAGAAATAAATATCTTGTTATTAAAGCTACCCATTCTATGGTATTTTTGTTTGTAGCAGCCTGAATGCACCAAGACAGGCTAAATAATAGCTAAGGTATGAGGACTACTGGTGGTCTGATAACAACCAATGAAAAGGGAATAGGGCATGGGGAAATACTGCCAGAAATAACAAACAAACTAAGAAAGGGTAACTGTCCTGTTTTCAATTTTAAAAACTTATAAAAGTAGTATTATATATAAAACAAGATTCAATAAAGCAAGGAGATAAACATAATGACTTGTTTTTAAACACATTAGGATATACTTCATAATAAATAATTTACAAAAATTTTTGTCCTAATCTGTGTTAACATAGTTGTTGTTGTTGTTGTTGTTGTTTAAAGTACATAGTGAATGAACAAAAAAGTGCTGAAATAATTATTTTGTTAGTAATTAAGCTCTGTATTTAATACTTCTAATTCTAGTTACAAGGTCATACATAATTTTAAAAGTAACTCTGGTTCTTTATTTTTTAAAAGTATATATCTTACATGTCAATGCTTTAAAATTTTTTTACAGCTGGAATGAAACATTGTTACATAAATAAAAGGTCTGGCATTTTAGCTAACCTAAAAGGCTGTCTGTCCCTCAGCATGAAGGGGTATTTTCCATGATTATTTTTTCCTTTTAAAATTCTGTTTCCAAAATAACATAATATTGTAGGGCTCTGCTTATAGTGGGTTGGATTGAATGTTGGCATGCTTAATTTTTCTTTTTCTCTGTTACATAAAAATGATACTGAAACATATTCAGATGGCCTTAAATATTGGAAATGATCACTCCTATTTACCTACTGGGCTGCTTTCTGAGAATAAAAAGTAGGATAATATGATTTTTAGTTAAAACAGCATTTTGGTATTATTTGTACTGAGAAGACATCTGGGACATGAATCATGAATCTTTTGGAAACAGTTGTAATCACCATTATTCATGGAGGAAGGAGGTCATAGTGATTTCTGAATTGCCCCACCTGCTGGACCAAAGAGACCCTAACAATTTTAGAGTACTTAAACTTTATTGGGATGAAATTAGAAACATTTAAGCAGAAGCCAATTTCTAGCATATGAAAATTAGATTTTAATATTCTTAATTCAATATTAAAGTTTCCATATTTTCCACTTATTTAAAAAATCTAAACAATGTTCTACTTACTCAAAGTAGAGTGAGAGGTGGTTAAAATTTGGGGAAGAAATTTTATTTCCAGTAAGATAATATGCTTCAGTGTTATTTTTATTTCTCCAACATGATTGCTTGTGTAATGACAATTCTACGTAGTTATTATATCACTAAGCAGAGACTTACTACCGATAATTTAAAAATGTTCAAAACCAGATTAATAATAATTTATTTTGCCAAATAATTCCTAATAAGATTCTCTGGAAAGTAAAATACCATGGAAGTTTTATAAATATGACTTAACTTATATAAACCCAATAAAGATTGCGTTTGCGATTTAAAAATGTTTAGTTGGAGTACCCTTTGTAAATGTTCTTATATGCCCCCGGGAGCTTGGTGTTCCAATCTTGCCCATAGGATAGGCTGGTAACTCTTTGGGGGAGGACAATGTCAGCAACTCCTTTTGCCTTGAATGCTGAAGGTAGAACTAAACACTTGCCATGCTTACATAAAGCTATATTGAGCAGCAATGGCACACAGAACTAGATACAAGCTTATCCCTTTGTTTTCATTAAGCTTTTAGGGCTCTAGTATAAATCTCCTTAAAAAATACGGATCTATCTTCTGTTTCTTTGGTATTCCCCACGTGCACTGACTATTGGATAGAATACATAGCAAACTTTAATAAATGACAAGCTAAAAGTATCTTTTACAGATAGCTTTGGCAGAGAAGTTTATGGGTGCAACCTTTTTATGTACCTTACTTTGTAAATTTAGATAAAAGAGCAAAATAAGATGTAAAAAGGAAAAAAGAGAAGTACAAAACAGAAATGGGAAAAGAGACAGGACATTCAAAAGGTTCCTGGGAGATATAAATTCTAACACTGTCTTTTCCCTGTTGGGAGCTGAGTTTTTATATTATTTTTGCATAGTAGTTGTGTCATCTTGGGCAAGGTTGGGCCATTTTCTATTTTAATGAGACTGTTAAACTAGTATATAATAAAATAAATATATTTTGTTATCTAAACACGTTTCTTAAATAACTAAAACTCATTCCTAAATATAAACTCATTTCCTATTTAATCACCAACCTTTGGAATCCTGGTAATTGACAGTCCTTAATCTGTGGGACAGTTTAAGAAATGAAAAGTAATTAAGAAAAAAAAAAAGAATAAAAATTTAAAACAGGACAAATTCCAGATAGTATTACAAATACATTTTATGCTTGTCGGAACATAACAGCTTAAAAACCTATAATCTACTAAATCACAACAGATATATTTGAGATTGAGGACTTCTATCGGGAAAATATTTCATTTCTCTATGTTAAAGAAAGCTTATAAGTGCAGAAAGTTAGAAGTTAAGAAATAATGGACAACATGGAAGGTCTCAAGGGAAAGAGACCAAGAGAAGTAGAAAGATACCTTTTTTCAAGACAGTTGCCATCTGTGCCTCTCCAAAAGATGCCAGGCAGCTCCCCAGCCTGAGGGTTAAGGAAGCTCTTCTCGCAAACCCTGGAAGATACCCCATTAGGTTTCCCCACTAAGAAGATAAAGAGTAGCAGATGGGATCCTGTGATTGTCAGGAGGTTATTTGGAAATGGAAGGCCATGAGGTTGGTGGTGTTCACTATTATTCAGTTAACCTTCCTTTCTTTCATTTTTCCTTTAACAAACTCTTTAATTTTTTTTTACGTGCTGGGTCCCCCACCAATGCTATTCATAACTGGCTTGTCCTTTTTATTTAGTTTTAAATTTCTCCCTTATAAAAACAAAAACATTCTTGCTTATTTTTTCAACCTTATATGTTTGAGAAAGATATTTTTGCAATTTTTCCTACAAAACAATTTATAGTTGTGCCTCAAACACGATAAAATTCAAGCATTAAAAATGTTGTATTACTGAAAATGTTCTATATACAGGCAGAGCAAAGAATCAGCACGCTTTTAAAGAGAACAGTACTGAGAACGGCTAAACCTAGACATTTATTGACACATAAAAATTCTATTGTTCTGGTACTTTTCTAAATTTGGAATAGTTCTATTTACATTTAGACATGAAACTCATTCTTTTAGTCAATATCCAAGCTTGTGTGAAAATAAGAATTTCACTACTTTTAATTAAATATTCGATATATAAATAAAATCTCATTTCATGTTGTCATAAGAACCATAACAACCGAGTGTACGTTATACAAATTAACTGAAAATTATTGAGACATAAGACATTTGGGGCATATTTTGCTTTCTTTCAAAATTGTCAATATTATAGCAGCATATTCTGAAAAATCTGTTCAAAAAAAATTTTCCCTAACTTTGAAGCTTTTCATTTCTATTCCGGTTTTAAAATAGACTACCTTCTAAAAGTCCACTGAACATATCAGATCATGATCCTGGTTTGCCACGATGACAGGCACTTTCTACTCTGGACTTCGGATTTCAGTGCCAACATCATTAAGAGATTCTTCAAATTACTTTCAAAATGTCCTTTTCCCTCAGGATTTTTACTTATCTCTAATTAGACTACTTACTCCATGCCACGTAATCCCTGTTGCCAAAACTGCTAAATGCTTCAATAACTAGGAGGAAGGCATCAATGGAGCAAGACAGATGTAATGTCACTGGTTAACAGTAGAGGTGTGAAGCAGCTGCCTTAATTATGAAGCTTACTAATTCATGGTGTTAGAAAAAACTTGGCAAAGGTTCTTATGAAACACCTAACATTTTCCAAAATAGCATCAGATTGTTTAAAACTTAAAATAATGTCTTCAATAAAAAAATGCTGAAATAATTATTTTGTTAGTAATTAAGCTCTGTATTTAATACTTATAATTCTAGTTACAAGGTCATACATAATTTTAAAAGTAACTCTGGTTCTTTATTTTTTAAAAGTATATATCTTACATGTCAATGCTTTAAAATTTTTTTACAGCTGGAATGAAATAATAGGATAAAGATAGAATATGTCGAAATGGAAATAGGGTATAAAAAAAAGTTCTAAGGAGCTACCTTCTATAGAACCTGTAACAACTTAATGAGATTAAAATTCAATTTCGTTATTTATATATTAACACTTAACTTGAAGGGTTATTTGATGCTTATAAATAATGTATATAAACTGCCTAGCATGTAGTGGGTTCTCAATAAAAAGTAATTATTATTTTTTAATCGCTGTATGGAAAAGATGGGATTAAAATAAGTGGGTTTCTATTGTAGAAGGAGATTAGTGAAGAGAAACAGTTTCGATAGAATCTTTGCTTTCCACCCAGACTAGAGTATTTTACTATCATTTAAGGATGACAATATCTAAAAACATAAGCCAGAAACAGCTCAGCTTCAAGGAAAGAAGAATAAATAAAAATAGCAGTCTCAAAAGAGATGTCACAGGAGAAAAAAAATGAGTGGAAGTATATTTTCCTTCTCACTGTTGACTGGAGTAGTTTCATATAATGGAATAATAATCAACAGGAATTAGTATCTGCAAGTATTAACAGACTGCCACATTAAAAAAAAAAAGCCCACAATACTCTGAAGAATAAAAATATTCCTAAAGTATCCAGAGCTCCAACAGAAAAAAATTCATGCAAATGCCAGGCAGGTCCAATCCTGATCCCTACGTTGTAAAAAAAATCACCTATCACACCAAATATGACAAGCACAATTCCATTTTCTATTTTAGTTCTTTAGTAACTTCTAATAAATTTATCCCATCTTTTTTTGAATCTATAAATTTTTGGCCTATATTATATCTGTCAACTGAAGTAATAAATCAGATGGAACCTCCTACTAACTGTGAAAAAGTTACTGTTTTCAAGATCCAAAGAGGGCCTCTATTCATGATTTCAATTTTGGTCCCATTGATTCAAAGCCTTTGCCTCTCTAGACCAAAGTACTCTAATCACATGTCTTCTAACATTCGAGTAACTCACTTTGGACACATTCAGACTTTCTCTCTGATGTCCTTTTGATCTGAGGCCACCGGAAATGTATATAGCAAGTCTTCTCCATATGGACGATTAACATAAAGAACAGAATACTATTTCCTGTTTTGTGTTTAGATATTCTTTTTGATAATGGGCAACACCTGCTGTCATCCTTAGAGCATCACACTGAGCTGATGACTTCCGTCAGCAGCAACACCAAAGTGCAAGTGTCTTTCATGGTTTACTACCATTGCCCATAATTTATCTGTGTGTGAACACACACCCACCCACCCACCCACACACACACACACTCTCTCTCTCACACATACACATAGGAAGTTTGTCACTAATGTTCGTTCTTCTGTATCTTGCCCTTAGAAAGTGCCTTACACATTGTAGACACACAATAAATATATTTTTTGATGAATCAATATATAGTCTGTGGGTAGAATAGTGAGCAACGAAATTGAGTATGAAAAAATGGAGAGTAATACTTAAAGATAAGCTATCCAAGACAAGCACACTGCAATATATTCTTAAAATATTTCTTTAGACAATTTCCTTTAGCTTAGTTCTATACTATTTGGAAGAATTCAGTTTCATCTGCAAACTCAGAAACTGTCTGTTGTCTCCATTCTTTGGTCAAAGGGTGATATTGTCAATATAATATCATTCTGAAAACTACCAGGCTGACCCCAATCATTCTACATATAAAGAAAAAGAACATAAAAGGCGAGAATTCAGAGGATAAGGTATAAACAGACACAACATATAGAATTTTTACCAGTTCTGACAATCTTCTGCTAATCAATTAAGTAATTAATTAAACTTTAATTTTAGGTTCAGGGGTACATGACCAAGTCTGTTACACAGGTAAATTGTGTGTTGTGGTGGTTTGGGGTACAGATTATTTTGTCACCCAGGTAGTAATCATAGTACTCAATAGGTAGTTTTTTGATCCTCTCCCTCCTCCCAGCCTACACATTCAAGTAGGCCCTTGTGTCTGTTGTTCCCTTCTTCGTGTCCATGTGTTCTCAATGTTTAGCTCCCATTTATAAGTGAGAATATGTGGTATTTGGTTTTCTATCCCTGTGTTTCACGTAGGATTATGGCCTCCAACTCCATCCATGTTTCTGCAAAGAATATGATTTCATTCTTTTTTTTATGGCTGCATAGTTTTCCATGGTGTATATGTACCACATTTTCTTTATCCAGTCTACTGTTGATGGGCATTTAGGTTGATTCCATAACTTTGATATTGTGAATAGCACTGCAATAAACATATGCGTGCATGTGTCTTTATGGCAGAACAATTTTTATTCCTTTGGGTATATACCCAATAATGGATTGCTGGGTCAAATGGTAGTTCTGTTTTAAGTTCTTTGAGAAATCGACACACTGCTTTCCACAATGGCTGAACTAATTTACATTTCTACCAGCAACGTATTTTGACAAATTGTCACACTGCTTTCCACAACGACTGATTTACATTTCTACTAGCAGTGTATAAATGATGCCTTTTCTCTGCATCCTCACCAGCATCTGTTGTTTTTTGACTTTTAAAATAACAGTCATTCTGACTGGTGTGAGATGGTATCTCACTGTGGTTTTGGTTTGCATTTTTCTAATGATTAGTGACGTTGAGCACTTTTTTTCCTATGCTTGTCGGTCACACGTATATCTTCTTTTGAAAAGTATCTGTTCATTCATGTCCTTTGCCCACTTTTTAATGGGGTTGTTTTTTTTTTTGCTCGTTAATTTGTTTAAGTTCCTTATAGATTCTGAATATTAGACCTTTGTCAGAGGAATAGTTTGCAAATATTTTCTCCCATTCTGTAGGCTGTCTGTTTACTCTACTGATAGTTTGTTTTATTATGCAGAAGTTCTTCAGTTTAATGTGGTCTCATTTGTCAACTTTTGTTTTTGTTGCAACTGCTTTTGGCATCTTTTTCATGAAATATTTGCCAGGGCCTATGTCCAGAATGGTATTTCCTGGGTTATCTTCCAGAGTTTTTGTAGTTTTAGGTTTCACATTCAAGTCTTCAATCCATCTTGACTTGACTTTTGTATACGGGTAAGGAAGGGGTCCTATTTCAATCTTCTGCATAGGGCTAGGCAATTATCCCAGCACCATTTATTGAATAGGGAGTCTTTTTCCCATTTTTTTTGGTTAACAATTAGATGGTTGTAGATGTGTTGCTTCACTTCTGGGCTCTCTATTCTGTTCCATTGGTCTATGTCTGTTTTTCTGCTAGCACCATGCTGTTTTGGTTACTGTAGCCTTGTAGTATAGTTTGAAGTCAGGTAGCATGATATCTCCAGCTTGGTTCCTTTTGTTTAGGATTGCCTTGGCTATTCCAGCTCTTTTTGGATCCATATAAAGTTTGAATAGTCTTTCCTAATTCTGTGAAGAATGTCATTGGTAGTTTGTTAGAGATAGCACTGAATGTATAAATTGCTTTGGGCAGTATGGCCATTTTAACAATAGTGATTCTTCCTATTCACGAATATGGAAGGTTTTTCCATTTGTTTGTGTCAACTCTGATTTTTTTGAGCAGTGTTTTATAATTCTCGTTATAGAGATTTTTCATCTCTTTGGTCAGTTGTATTTCTAGGTATTTTATTCTTTTTGTTGCTATTGTGAATGGGATTGCATTCTTGACTTGGCTCTCAGCTTGAATGTTGTTGGTGTATAGAAATTCTACTGATTTGCGTACACTGATTTTGTATTCTGGAAACGCTAATTCTTATTTCAGAAAAGTTAATAGTAACATTTAAAATGACTACATAAAGGGTAAGAATTCTAACTCATTTTTTTTTAAAGAGAGAAAAATATATAGCTCAGTTCAAGATTATAAATACTTATATTCTCTAAAGGAAGAAAAGGTCCAAAAGAAGGTACCATCAGTTAGGACTAGATACAATCAAGAGATCATCACTTGAAACTATGTTTTGATGATAATCGAAGAGAAATAATGGGTTTATATATTTAGAAATGTTTGGTAAAAGTGAATAGATATTTTAATATTCTTTTTTTTCCAAATTATGATTACCTTCTAGCTTATTGTTTTTGTGCCCACAATCATCACAATGCAACATATTCAGAAGACCCAAAATAAAAATCTTTTATTATTATTATTATTATTATTATTATTATTATTATACTTTAAGTTTTAGGGTACATGTGCACAATGTGCAGGTTAGTTACATATGTATACATGTGCCATGCTGGTGCACTGCACCCACTAACTCGTCATCTAGCATTAGGTATATCTCCCAATGCTATCCTTCTCCCCTCCCCCAACCCCACAACAGTCCCCAGAGTGTGATGTTCCCCTTCCTGTGTCCATGTGTTCTCATTGTTCAATTCCCACCTATGAGTGAGAATATGCGGTGTTTGGTTTTTTGGTCTTGCAATAGTTTACTGAGAATGATGATTTCCAATTTCATCCATGTCCCTACAAAGGACATGAACTCATCATTTTTATGGCTGCATAGTATTCCATGGTGTATATGTGCCACATTTTCTTAATCCAGTCTATCATTGTTGGACATTTGGGTTGGTTCCAAGTCTTTGCTATTGCGAATAGTGCCGCAATAAAAATATGTGTGCATGTGTCTTTATAGCAGCATGATTTATAGTCCTTTGGGTATATACCCAGTAATGGGATGGCTGGGTCAAATGGTATTTCTACTTCTAGATCCCTGAGGAATCGCCACACTGACTTCCGCAATGGTTGAACTAGTTTACAGTCCCACCAACAGTGTAAAAGTGTTCCTATTTCTCCACATCTTCTCCAGCACCTGTTGTTTCCTGACTTTTTAATGATTGCCATTCTAACTGGTGTGAGATGGTATTTAATTGTGGTTTTGATTTGCATTTCTCTGATGGCCAGTGATGGTGAGCATTTTTTCATGTGTTTTTTGGGCTGCATAAATGTCTTCTTTTGAGAAGTGTCTGTTCATGTCCTTCGCCCACTTTTTGATGGGGTTGTTGGTTTTTTTCTTGTAAATTTGTTTAAGTTCATTGTAGATTCTGGATATTAGCCTTTCGTCAGATGAGTAGGTTGCGAAAATTTTCTCCCATTTTGTAGGTTGCCTGTTCACTCTGATGGTAGTTTCTTTTGCTGTGCAGAAGCTCTTTAGTTTAATTAGATCCCATTTGTCAATTTTGGCTTTTGTTGCCATTGCTTTTGGTGTTTTGGACATGAAGTCCTTGCCCATGCCTATGGCCTGAATGGTAATGCGTAGGTTTTCTTCTAGGATTTTTATGGTTTTAGGTCTAACGTTTAAGTCTTTAATCCATCTTGGATTGATTTTTGTATAAGGTGTAAGGAAGGGATCCAGTTTCAGCTTTCTACATATGGCTGGCCAGTTTTCCCAGCACCATTTATTAAATAGGGAATCCTTTCCCCATTGCTTGTTTTTCTCAGGTTTGTCAAAGATCAGACAGTTGTAGATATGCGGTGTTATTTCTGAGGGCTCTGTTCTGTTCCATTGATCTATATCTCTGTTTTGGTACCAGTACCATGCTGTTTTCGTTACTGTAGCCTTGTAGTATATAGTTTGAAGTCAGGTAGTGTGATGCCTCCAGCTTTGTTCTTTTGGCTTAGGATTGACTTGGTGATGCGGGCTCTTTTTTGGTTCCATATGAACTTTAAAGTAGTTTTTTCCAATTCTGTGAAGGAAGTCATTGGTAGCTTGATGGGGATGGCATTGAATCTATAAATTACCTTGGGCAGTATGGCCATTTTCATGATATTGATTCTTCCTACCCATGAGCATGGAATGTTCTTCCATTTGTTTGTATCGTCTTTTATTTCATTGAGCAGTGGTTTGTAGTTCTCCTTGAAGAGGTCCTTCACATCCCTTGTAAGTTGGATTCCTAGGTATTTTATTCTCTTTGAAGCAATTGTGAATGGGAGTTCACTCATTATTTGGCTCTCTGTCTGTCTGTTATTGGTGTATAAGAATGCTTGTGATTTTTGTACATTGATTTTGTATCCTGAGACTTTGCTGAAGTTGCTTATCAGCTTAAGGAGATTTTGGGCTGAGACAATGAGGTTTTCTAGATATACAGTCATGTCGTCTGCAAACAGGGACAATTTGACTTCCTCTTTTCCTAACTGAACACCCTTTATTTCCTTCTCCTGCCTAAATGCCCTGGCCAGAACTTCCAAAACTATGTTGAATAGGAGTGGTGAGAGAGGGCATCCCTGTCTTGTGCCAGTTTTCAAAGGGAATGCTTCCAGTTTTTGCCCATTCAGTATGATATTGGCTGTGGGTTTGTCATAGATAGCTCTTATTATTTTGAGATATGCCCCATCAATACCTAATTTATTGAGAGTTTTTAGCATGAAGGGTTGTTGAATTTTGTCAAAGGCCTTTTCTGCATCTATTGAGATAATCATGTGGTTTTTGTCTTTGGTTCTGTTTATATGCTGGATTACATTTATTGATTTGCGTATATTGAACCAGCCTTGCATCCCAGAGATGAAGCCCACTTGATCATGGTGGATAAGCTTTTTGATGTGCTGCTGGATTCGGTGTGCCAGTATTTTATTGAGGATTTTTGCATCAATGTTCATCAAGGATATTGGTCTAAAATTCTCTTTTTTGGTTGTGTCTCTGCCAGGCTTTGGTATCAGGATGATGCTGCCTCAGAAAATGAGTTAGGGAGGATTCCCTCTTTTTCTATTGATTGGAATAGTTTCAGAAGGAATGGTACCAGTTCCTCCTTGTACCTCTTGTACAATTCAGCTGTGAATCCATCTGGTCCTGGACTCTTTTTCGTTGGTAAGCTATTGATTATTGCCACAATTTCAAATCCTGTTATTGCTCTATTCAGAGATTCAACTTCTTCCTGGTTTAGTCTTGGGAGGGTGTATGTGTCGAGGAATTTATCCATTTCTTCTAGATTTTTGAGTTTATTCGCGTAGAGGTGTTTGTAGTATTCTCTGATGGTAGTTTGTATTTCTGTGGGATCGGTGGTGATATCCCCTTTATCATTTTTTATTGCATCTATTTGATTCTTCTCTCTTTTCTTCTTTATTAGTCTTGCTAGTGGTCTGTCAATTTTGTTGATCCTTTCCAAAAACCAGCTCCTGAATGCATTAATTTTTTGAAGGGTTTTTTGTGTCTGTATTTCCTTCAGTTCTGCTCTGATTTTAGTTATTTCTTGCCCTCTGCTAGCTTTTGAATGTGATTGCTCTTGCTTTTCTAGTTCTTGTAATTGTGATGTTAGGGTGTCAATTTTGGATCTTTCTTGCTTTCTCTTATGGGCATTTAGTGCTATAAATTTCCCTCTACACACTGCTTTGAATGTGTCCCAGAGATTCTGGTATGTTGTGTCTTTGTTCTCGTTGGTTTCAAAGAACATCTTTATTTCTGCCTTCATTTCGTTATGTACCCAGTGGTCATTCAGGAGCAGGTTGTTCAGTTTCCATGTAGTTGAGCGGTTTTCAGTGAGTTTCTGAATCCTGAGTTCTAGTTTGATTGCACTGTGGTCTGAGAGATAGTGTGTTGTAATTTCTGTTCTTTTACATTTGCTGAGGAGAGCTCTACTTCCAACTATGTGGTCAATTTTGGAATAGGTGTGGTGTGGTGATGAAAAAAATATATATTCTGTTGATTTGGGGTGGAGAGTTCTGTAGATGTCTATTAGGTCTGCTTGGTGCAGAGCTGAGTTCAATTCCTGGGTATCCTTGTTAACTTTCTGTCTTGTTGATCTGTCTAATGTTGACAGTGGGGTGTTAAAGTCTCCCATTATTAATGTGTGGGAGTCTAAGTCTCTTTGTAGGTCACTCAGGACTTGCCTTATGAATCTGGGTGCTCCTGTATTGGGTGCATATATATTTAGGATAGTTAGCTCTTCTTGTTGAATTGATCCCTTTACCATTATGTAATGGCCTTCTTTGTCTCTTTTGATCTTTGTTGGTTTAAAGTCTGTTTTATCAGAGACTAGGATTGCAACCCCTGCCTTTTTTTGTTTTCCATTTGCTTGGCAGACTTCCTCCATCCTTTTATTTTGAGCCTATGTGTGTCTATGCACGTGAGATGGGTTTCCAGAACACAGCACGCTGATGGGTCTTGACTCTATCCAATTTGCCAGTCTCTGTCTTTTAATTGGAGCATTTAGTCCATTTACATTTAAAGTTAATATTGTTATGTGTGAATTTGATCCTGTCATTATGATGTTAGCTGGTTATTTTGCTCATTAGTTGATGCAGTTTCTTCCTAGTCTCGATGGTCTTTAGATTCTGGCATGATTTTGCAGCGGCTGGTACCGGTTGTTCCTTTCCATGTTTAGTGCTTCCTTCAGGAGCTCTTGTAGGGCAGGGCTGGTGGTGACAAAATCTCTCAGCATTTGCTTGTCTGTAAAGTATTTTATTTCTCCTTCAGTTATGAAGCTTAGTTTGGCTGGA
Source organism: Pan troglodytes (assembly GCF_028858775.2). Classification (NCBI taxonomy): domain Eukaryota; kingdom Metazoa; phylum Chordata; class Mammalia; order Primates; family Hominidae; genus Pan; species Pan troglodytes. The sequence continues at coordinate 112,527,941 of NC_072403.2, forward strand.
TATGAAATTCTGGGTTGAAAATTCTTTTAAGAATGTTGAATATTGGCCCCCAATCTCTTCTGGCTTGTAGAGTTTCTGCCGAGAGATCCGCTGTTAGTCTGATGGGCTTCCCTTTGTGGGCAACCCGACCTTTCTCTGTGGCTGCCCTTAACATTTTTTCCTTCATTTCAACTTTGGTGAATCTGACAATTATGTGTCTTGGAGTTGCTCTTCTTGAGGAGTATCTTTTTGGTGTTCTCTGTATTTCCTGAATCTGAATGTTGGCCTGCCTTGCTAGATTGGGGAAGTTCTCCTGGATAATATCCTGCAGAGTGTTTTCCAACTTGGTTCCATTCTCCCCATCATTTTCAGGTACACCAATCAGACGCAGATTTGGTCTTTTCACATAGTCCCATATTTCTTGGAGGCTTTGTTTGTTTCTTTTTATTCTTTTTTCTCTAAACTTCCCTTCTCGCTTCATTTCATTCATTTCATCTTCCACCACTGATACCTTTTCTTCCAGTTGATCACATCGGCTCCTGAGGCTTCTGCATTCTTCACGTAGTTCTCGAGCCTTGGCTTTCAGCTCCATCAGCTCCTTTAAGCACTTCTCTGTATTGGTTATTCTAGTTACACATTCTTCTAAATTTTTTTCAAAGTTTTCAACTTCTTTGCCTTTGGTTTGAATGTCCTCCCATAGCTCAGAGTAATTTGATCGTCTAAAGCCTTCTTCTCTCAGCTCGTCAAAGTCATTCTCCATCCAGCTTTGTTCTGTTGCTGGTGAGGAACTGTGTTCCTTTGGAGGAGGAGAGGTGCTCTGCTTTTTAGAGTTTCCAGTTTTTCTGCTCTGTTTTTTCCCCATCTTTGTGGTTTTATCTACTTTTGGTCTTTGATGATGGTGATGTACAGATAGGTTTTTGGTATGGATGTCCTTTCTGTTTGTTAGTTTTCCTTCTAACAGACAGGACCCTCAGCTGCAGGTCTGTTGGAGTTTGCTAGAGGTCCACTCCAGACCCTGTTTGCCTGGGTATCAGCAGCGGTGTCTGCAGAACAGCAGTTTTTCGTGAACCACGAATGCTGCTGTCTGATCTTTCTTCTGGAAGTTTTGTCTCAGAGGAGTACTCGGCCATGTGAGGTGTCAGTCTGCTCCTACTGGGGGGTGCCTCCCAGTTAGGCTGCTCGGGGGTCAGGGGTCAGGGACCCACTTGAGGAGGCAGTCTGCCCGTTCTCAGATCTCCAGCTGCGTGCTGGGAGAACCACTGCTCTCTTCAAAGCTGTCAGACAGGGACATTTAAGTCTGCAGACGTTACTGCTATCTTTTTGTTTGTCTGTGCCCTGCCCCCAGAGGTGGGGCCTACAGAGGCAGGCAGGCCTCCTTGAGCTGTGGTGGGCTCCACCCAGTTCGAGCTTCCCAGCTGCTTTGTTTACCTAAGCAAGCCTGGGCAATGGCGGGTGACCCTCCCCCAGCCTTGCTGCCCCCTTGCAGTTTGACCTCAGACTGCTGTGCTAGCAATCAGCGAGACTCTGTGGGCGTAGGACCCTCCGAGCCACGTGCGGGATATAATCTCTTGATGGGCCATTTTTTAAGCTCGTTGGAAAAGTGCAGTATTCGGGTGGGAGTGACCCGATTTTCCAGGTGCCGTCTGTCACCCCTTTCTTTGACTAGGAAAGAGAACTCCCTGACTCCTTGTGCTTCCTGAGTAAGGCAATGCCTCGCCCTGCTTTGGCTCACGCGCGGTGCGCTGCACCCACTGACCTGCACCCACTGTCTGGCACTCCCTGGTGAGATGAACCCGGTACCTCAGATGGAAATGCAGAAATCACCCGTCTTCTGTGTCACTCACGCTGGGAGCTGTAGACCTGAGCTGTTCCTATTCAGCCATCTTGGCTCCTCCCCCTACACCAGATCCTAAAAATCTTAATGAACCTTATTTCTATACGTTATTAATACCCCCAAATCCTGAAAACCAAAAGACAAATGTAATGGATAGCTTAACAAATAAGAAAACTTTATTCACTAATAAAATTTAAGGAAATATTATGGTAAGTTCAAAGTAATACTCAAAAGAATAGAAGTTTTTCAGTTGTAATGTTATCAGAAATACTAAAAATTCAAAAACTAAAGTTTAAAAATGACTTTAGAGACATCAATGAATGTATCTTAGTAAAAGGAAGCATTAACAATGAATGTTATATGGGTGAATTGTACAAAAACATAATATGACTTTCTTAAGTATTATAATAACAAAAGCAATGATAATGGAAACAGATCTTTGAAACACTAATGTTATCCCCACAGCTTTCCTCATCTTCTTATGCTGTTATCATCCTGCACCCTACAGCTTCTGTCTGACTACACTTTCTCCTTAGTTTAAAACCACAATGAGATTAATATGCATTTTTGGAGGCGAGAGTAGGGAGGATACTGAGTTCTTTGAGTCATTTGGTAGTCTTTTCATGGTAAAAAAAAAAAAAAAGTCATTTAAAGAAACTTAAGAAGAAGAAGGATTTCTGGAAATTACACCACAATCATACAATCTTGCTGTATTATTTAGCATTTTGCTGGTAGCTACACATAGTGTTCAATAGTGAACAAAGAATAATTCCTAGGCAAGAAATTAAGAAAACAGTGTGATACCTACGTATCTCCTTGTCAATGTGAGTCCTATGGTTCTTCATTCAGAATGAACCCTCATTGAGATAATACAGACTGAGACAATATCTAGCGCAAGCTGAAAGTTCCTTGGACTAAACACCATGGGAGAAGAAGATATTCTTGCTGTGGAAATTTTTATGGGGTAGACCAAACCATATCTATATAAATATTCCGTTATACAGCTTTCCTTACACATATTTTCAGATGGTTCCATTTATTTAGTTATTAACTGGAGAACTGACTTTATTTTAACAAAAATATACCGGCATAACTGGTTTTATATAGTGTAATGCCAGAAAGAAACATGCTGCTGACAGGATGGGAACAGACCTTTTGTGATCAATACCTTTTCAAAGAGAAGACTAAAACAAACGTTTAATTCCCCTGGGATTTTAAGGTTTTTTTTGGCTTTTTTAGTGGAGTAAACAGGGGTACAGAATGTAGTAGGCATATGATTTTCACAAACTTCCTTTACAGCATGTATCTAGTTTTAAATTACTTTGTATCTCCCACCTCAGTGCTTTCCACCTAATTGTGTGCATGTGTGCATATGTGTATGACTTGAGAGGCAGTATAGTAGGATGGTTTCAGGGCCCATACTCTGGTGCTAGACTGCAAACCACTCACTTTGGACAAGATGGTTAATCTTTAAAATAGGAATAATGATGGGATGTTATTAATATCAAATAAGTGGTTGTTGTGAGGATTAAATTAGTTTATTAATTTGAAGTTCTTAATGTCTAGCTCAAAAAACTGCTCAAAGGTGTTAGCTGTTATCATACATGTTTCCAAGGCAGAAAAGTATGGTTAAATGTGAGATTAGATAAATATGAAAGAAGTTATATTCTTAAATCTAACAGATACTAATTTAAGAGGCATGCCCAAATTAACCATTATTTTGCTGCCTGTGCCAACAGTCTCTTCCCCAGAGAAATCCTACTTTTATGAATCTTTGGCTAGGAGCTGATATAAATCTCATTCTTAAGGATCTAAAAAATTCTTTATATTTTGTACTCTTCTATCAGAAATAAATTTTTAATTTCTTAAAAAATATTTTTTGGTAGCTGCCTTATATACTTTAGTCCTCTATTCTTTTCTACAGAGCAAAGAATAGAAAACTGATTATTACAGGATCTACCTATCCTTCCATCTGTTAATCAATTCATTAATAAATATTTTCAAACTCACTAAAATGTACATGGCACTATGCTGGGCACAAAATTTACAAACTAGTTTCTTGTAGGGGAAAAAACTGAGAAATTGAAAAACTGTGAATGGGATATTGAAGCTTACTGAGAATTATAAAGCAATAGGAGAGGAAGGAAAAAAGTTACTAAGTGAACTACCATAGAGTCAATGAATTTATAAGAGAAGGACTTTAAAGACAGAATGGTCCAATTGTTCTTAACTTTTCTAAAAAGCACCAACACATCTGAAGGACAAGATAACAGTAAGAATATATGAATATCCTAACTAATGTGTTAACAAAGTTTTGTGGTAAATTATTACACTTAAAATCAACAAAGGGAAAAAAAGCCAGAAGGGGACATTATGTAGAAGGAAAGGTGGACAAGATGCTTCTAATATTAATTTCTTAGCTATTTGGCAAAAAAAGGAAAAATGAACACAGTATAGTTTTTTACCATGTGATATATCTGTGGTCATTTTTTTGGTAAGGGTGTTTGTGGGGATGGGGGATAAACAGCTGCCCTGACATTAATTCTAAGAACTTAATTGTGTGGATGCTTATGAAAGAAACTTCAGTAGCATCACAGATAAGTATTCAACAGGAACTATCCAAAAAAGTAATACGAAAAGCTTTCAATCATAATTCAAAGAGGCTATTATATTTAAGGATAGGGTGATGACTTGCCTTGCTCAGGACAGTCCAGTTTACATCCACTATCCTGGCTTAAATATTAATAGGACCTCATTCCACACTCAGAAGGATCCAAGTTTGGATCATAAATTACGTGGTCACCTTATCTATGGGTATCTTAGTCTAGATGTGTTGCTTTGTAGTGACCTTGTTTGACAGAGGAAAGGGCTTTACAAATGGTTTCTGTTAAATTTCAAGACAAACTAGGTGGCAAAACTTTAAGCCCTAAATTAAAAGAGAAGATATGAAATATATGAAAAACTCACACTTAGAATTGAAAGCAGTTCTTCAGTACTGCATTCAGGCTTCAAGCGGTCCTTGAACATTTTAACTGTTTGATGCTTCAAATAGTAATAGGAGGCAATTCGGCCATAAGTTAGAGGTTCAATGCTGCGATTATCCTATTTCAAAAGAATAACAAATGAAGAGTACGATGAAAGTACATATCTTTATAAAATTAATAATTCAGACAGGTGCTTTTGAAACAATTTTTAAAAAAATTTTGATAGTATTAAAAGCAAAAGACCTGTCAAAAAGCTGGGCAATCTTTTCAATTAGAATGCATATGACTAAGTCGTACCTCTCCAATTTCAATACAGTAGGAAAGTTCCAATTCAATCAGGGACTTCTCAATCAGATGGGACAGAAACTTGTTCACAGAATCATGGCTCACACCACCCAAATTGTAGTAGCTAGAAAACAAGCAAGGTTATTATTATTTGTTTCAAGACATTTTCTACTAAAACTATCACCTCAGTTTCACAGAATATATATAAATATAATCCCCTTTTATTATCAAACCTATCCTCAGTAACATCACAAAACTCACAGAAATATTAATCTTGGGTGGTAGATGAGTTCTTTTAGGCAATTTAGTCAATTATTGTTCCCCTAGTGCTTAGAGAATAAATGTCATCCTAATGACTAGAAGGGACATCATCAGGGTAAAAATAAAGCATTCTAACCAAGCCTTAATACAGGAAAAATACATAAGTCCAGCTCTGTATATTTTCCAAGCAAAAAGCCTAAAGACATACATTTCACCTGAATGTGCATCCCTGCAACACTGAGAAGTTCTTGGCAAAACCCCATGGCCTCTAGGGATCTGTGCCTGGAAACAGATCCGAAGAGCAAGGGACTACACCCATAATCTTGGCAGTTCCCTAATTCCTACTAGGTGAACCCTATATCCTAGTCAGCATGGGTAATTTATATGCCCTACCTCCCTTTTCCCCATCCACATCGAAGAATGGCAGTGGAAAGTGGTCTTAGAGAACAGGTTCTCATCCCTAAGACCCCATCATGATGGTTTTACATCTGTACAGGACTAGGAAGGGAATATTCATAGTCTGGGAAAAGGGTACTAACAATTTCAAATGGGAGAGGACTAAAGAAAGCCACAACTTGAGAGCAATAGAGAACACTATCTAGATGACAATTTTTGTGATATTTTTCATTCTTCAAAGGAAGAGACTTGGGGTCAGTAAATTATAAAAAAATTATTTAAAAATACACAAAGCAGGACTAATAATGTCAGGACATATTTTCATTAGAAAGAAAAGTTAGTGCAAATGGCTAGGTACACCCAAATATGAGAGGCCCCATTACATAAAAATTATTATAGTAAGAGACTATTGCAATTTATTTGGGAAAATTACTTCCATTAAAAAGGAAGTTACTTTAATTTTGATCTATTGAAAAGTTATTGCTTTTTCTAGAAAAGCTCTTGGCATGTACCTAAATAAAGCAATATTAATCAATTAAGAGATAAATAAGTACTGAACCTAGTGCTGTCATTAATTTAAACAAAATGTTCAAATTTATGTCTAAGCATATATGGAAGTGAAAAACCAAAATTATTAACCATTAGAAAATATTTCTTTTCTTTTGGAAAATGACTAAGGAGGAGTAATTAGAATAATGTCTTCTGCTTTAGAGGTGAAAATAAAAATTCTGGACATTCAAGCCATATAAAAGATACAAATATCCAAAGTCATTCAAAATTTTTAAAATATTTTTTCTCTTTCATTGTTTTCCAAGAAATGAAATTCATCAGTCAAACTTTCTACAATATAAGTGCTTACTTTGTATTTCACATTCTTTTGGCTTACTAAGCCTATACATTTTCCAATACTATTTTTAGCTGTCAGGACTAATACATAGCTGAGAAAGTTATTTCTAAATTCAAAACACTAGTCAAAATGTGCCCAGGATACTAAGTAGTAGGATTTGTAGAGTAAGAATCAAACTATTCTTTTTTTAAACCAAATCTGTCTGCCTTGATCTTGGAATAAACAATTCTTTATGCAACTGACATTACAGAAAGAAGATATTTTGAAAATATTACTGTGAAATACAAAAAAATTAAAATACTATTTTTATCTATACATTTACTAGGTCGTTTGAAAACTAATGGATCCTGTTACGGATTACCATCAGCCGTTGTCCTATATATAACTGGGATGTCAACTTTACCATTTTTATGCTTTAATGAATAAATTTGGTACACTTACAAATAATATTTAAAACTATCAATGAAAAAAACTTTCCTTGAAAAAATTACAGGTTCTTTTAAATATTTATCTTATTTTATTTACTGTATTTGCTTTATTTTGTTTACTGTATTTACAAGGTATATTTCAATGGATTAATATCCCTTCTAAAGTCTGTTTATTTAAGCCTACTGGGACTTTTTAAAGACAAATCTGTGGTTTTCATCCAGATAAAATATAGTCAGGGTAAATATATCTTAAACATTTAAAGTAAGTCACCAAAAAAAAAAAAAAACCAACCTAAATGATGTTTCTGAGATTACAATAAATTATATGATGACACCACTAAAATATTATTCATAATCTAACTTGCTAAAAGTTCACATTTCTTCATGCAGAAAACATAAATGTTTCACTGTTATTTTTTCTTAACACAGTTTTTTTTTCTAAATGTGGTCACCAACATTCTTATTGACTTGCATAACAGAAGAAATACAAAATTCAATTCAAGTAAATTGAACTTCACTGATCTTTACCAAATACTATTCTTGGTCAATATTTGGACTGAGATTCTGAAGTCATTTAAAATATTTTCAAATCCTTATAAAAGTAAGATATTGCTACATCTTAATTAGATATACAATTTGTGAGACACTATAAAATAATTTAAATGTAAATGAAGTTTTTTAGGTTACATAAAATTTTGGGAGTTAATATATTTTGAATTTTTCTGTGAATAAGGAATAGAGTACAGATTTATATGCTCTCGATTAGTAGCATAATACAGCCTTTACTTCTATGAGGTGAACTTTTTTTAGTTACTGTGCATCTTCTAGCCTGAACAATTATAAGCATTTAGCTTAAAACATTACATATCATTAATTTTAATAATCACTTTACTAACTTGAAAAAGCATGCAACAGCTAAGTAAAAAGGTCTGTTTTCATGTTGCACTCTCCACAGTACAAAATTTGTAATTTACTGGTTATTTAAACACAAACATTTCACAACTGTTTAATTATGGGTAAAGGATAAAACGTAGTTTTATGTTCACTGCATTGAATCATCAAGTCATTATCTTCTCTTTGCCATAAACAGACAGCCTACCTTTTTGTCAGCATGCTATTTCATTTATTTCACAGAGAAACCCAGTTTCACAATAATTGACTTGTCAGAAGCTCTAATTTATGAGACTGAGCTCTGTAAGACTTCTCTATATTGGACTCAACCTGCACACAAGCAGGGTTGAATATTTACAATGCTGTTAACAGGTGCTGAGTTGTTTAATGATTCTAATAGCCAGAAGCGTACTGAGAAAGCCAGCGGGATCACAATTACAGGCTGTTTGAACACAACAATTACTAGTCCCCTGAGAGGTGTGAAAGTCAAAGGCAGTTTGATACTGACAGCATCTAGCACATGGGCTACACAAGCTAACTTCTATTAGCAGTCCATTGGGAAAAAGTCGTAACAAACCTCTCCCTATCATAAAAATTTACAAAGTTCGTAAAATTTAAAGAATCAAAAACTAAAAAGTTTTTCAAAAATTATCTTTAAAAGATCTTATCAAAGGACAAACAAGAATACTACATATGAAATCTCAAGTTACTTTTTCAAATCTTAATACTGATGAAATTTCACCAGTTGAGAATGAAAGAGGTTTTATATTAATGTAAAACATAGATAAAGTTACACCAAACGGTTTGGATTTAATGTGAATAGTGGCAGCCATTTCCTGTTTGGTTTATGTAAACCTGTCCAGATATCTTGCTGGGAAATTTTTCATCAGTATTGAAATGCTGCTGCTATAACTGTCAGTAGTGGGAAGTCATTTGTTACAGCACCATGTTTTTTTATGTTCAGATTATGCAGCAATAATAATGACACAAATAGCGAAAGTGGTTGCAGGAACAGCTGAAACTACCACATTTTTGCCTCAGATATATTTAAAAGCTTTCTCAGGGGAAAACAGAGTAAAACTGAACATACAAATTGAATCCAGAACTCAATTTGGAATATATTATATTTTATGAAAGCACCAGTACATGTGTTTATATTCATTTGCACAAGTTAATGTGTGTGTGTATGTTATATATATATATGTGTGTTTACATATCTAAACATAATTATCTTCATATGCATATATACATAATATACACACACACACACACAAGAATATAAATAGACATATAGTGACCAACTCAGGAACAGTGGTTGAAATCTTTGTCAACACAAGTTTTACTTTTGGTGTGCTGTGGTGAGGACTTCATAGTAGTATGATTAGCTGAAGGGAGCTGGAATATGAGGTTATATTTCTTTACCTATATATAACTATATTATAAAAATGGTCTTTCTTTTCTATTGTTAAGTAAACCTCAGTCTCTTTGTTATACACACATGCAGATGAACAAGTATGCATACATATTCTTCCTTCCCAAGGAAAGTCAAATCTCAATTCATGGTACTAGATGATAAGGATTATTAAGGAAAAATTAAAACTATACATAATGTAAGTGTTTCATTAGAGACAATTACTTTAGCATTTTAAAAAATTTTATCAGATCTAAAAATAAGTGGGAAAAATTTACCAGTTTCCTGTGGCTTGGTTTGCTTCCAGCTTTTGGGAAAAGTGATTTTAACACAGACAATAATAAAAAGATACAAGCGAGGGCCAATCACAAGAATGTGGAGAAAGGGGAATCCTTGTACATGGTTGCTGAGAATGTATATTATTAGCACAGCCTCTTTGGAAAACAGTATGGATAGTTCCTAAAAATCTAAAAATAGATCTAGCATATGATCCAGCAATCCCAGTTCTGGGTATATACCCAAAGGAAATGAAATCAGTATGTTGAAGAGACGTCTGCACTCCTATGTTCACTGCAGCATTATTCACAATAGCCAAGATATGGAAACAATATAAGTGCTCATCAATGGATATTCAAATGGATTTGAAAAATGTGGTGTATATATACACAATGGAATATTTAAAAAAGAAGGAAATTCTATATTAGCAACAACATGGATAAATCTAGAGGGGGAGGAATCTAGAGGGCATTATGCCATTGAAATAAGGTAGGTAGTATGGAAAGACAAATACTGTATGATCTCACTTATATGTGGAACCTAAAAAAGTCAAACTCATAGAAGTAGAGGATAGGATGTCAGTTATCAGAGGCCATGAGGGTTGGGAAAGCCATGCAAGCAAAGGGGGAATTGGTCAAAGGGCATAAAGTTTCGGTTAGACAGAAGGAATAAGTTCTGGTGATGCACTGCACAGCATGGTAACTATCGTTAATAATAATGTATTGTGTATTTTAAAATTACTAAAAAGAGTAGATGTTCTTGCTACAAAGAAATGATAAGCATGTGAAGTGATTGATATGTTAATTAGCCTGATTTGTTCATTTCACAATGTACAAGTTTTGAAACAGTACATTGTACACCATAATATAATTATCAGTTAAAATTTTTTAAAAGAAAATTTATGTTCACACAAAATCTCACAAATATTTATAGCAGTATTATTTTAAAAAAGAGTCAATTAAAAAAGAAGGTGGCAGAGCTTGACTATAGCTAAGTAAAATATATAAATTGTCAAAATTTACTTAGGCACATTTTTCCATTTTTATCTAGATGTGAAGGTTTATATATTAAAACTGACAGTTTGTTTTTTGGGGGGCATCAAATAAAAAGGGTCATTTGAGTGAGTATGGCAGAGTTTCCATAAAGAACCCATTGTTCAGCATAGCACTGAAAAGAGAAGTGGACAGGGAATGTGGACCTGACAATGAGCACAGTGATGGAGAATGGGATGGAATCCTAGTGTTGCCTCTGTCACTTGGGAGCTGTGCTATTGGGAGCAAGTTGCTTATTCTCCCTGTGCTTCCTTTATTTATAAAATGGGGATCATAACAGTACTAAATGAGTTAAGCTCCTGAAACAGCATTTCAAATATAGTAGACACCCAATAAATATTATCAATGCAGATTTTTGTTTACAACTTTATTAATTCCAATTTTTATTTTTATAAATTTCTTTCCTATATTTACATTTTGCTATTGTTCTTTATCTAGTTTTTTAAGATAAATGCTTATTTTATTTTTAAGCATTCACATTTTCTATGAGGTCTGTAAAGATATAAATATTCCTTAGAATTGTGCTTTGGTTTAAATTCATTGTTTTATTACATTTGTATTTTTGTACAGCTATGGTCTATACCTTTTGTTTTGATTTCATCTTTTACTAGAATAAAAGTTTTATAATCCCAAGCAGTTAAATTTTTTTGCCATCCCTTTTATTGCTTATTTCTGGTTTTATTATATTACACAATGAGAATGTAGCCTTATGATCTCTATGTTGAGATGTTCTTTGGGGTCTACTTCATAGTAAATTTTTCAAAACAAATCTTCCATTAGTGTTTGTAAGTAATGATATTTTGTTAGGGACATATGTACAAAGATACAATGGATACAAATTCAAGGATATTATTATTTAAATCCTCTTTTTTATGAAATACTTATCTTTTTGATGTGTTAAAGTCTCCTAACATGACTAATTTAGTTGGGCTGTAATTTTAATTGAATTTCAGTTTTTGCTTTACATATCTGATGTTATTTTTAGTCTCTCTAAAAATCTGTAAACTACCATAACTTTCTAGTGATTGTGTTTGTTACCAATATGATACACTCTCCTTTGTCCTTTGTATTTTTTTGCCTCGAATTTGGTTTTGTATGATTTTAATTCTGCAGCTGCTGTTTTCTCTTTGCTATCATTCTCCTTTACATCTTCTTTCAATCCTTAAATTTCAGCTTTTCTATGTCAATCACGTTTGAATGAATCTGAGAATTTCTCTTTTACAACAGGGAAGTTTAAATCATTTACAATATTTATTATTATAGTTGACCTGACTTACGGCATAAATAGATCCCATCTGTCCCCTGCTCAAAACTCCAATGGTTCCTGTTTCATCCAGAACGAAAGTCAAAATCCTCACCATAGTTTCTAAGACCACCCATGCCCTATATCACCACTGGCCCTCCACATCCCCAACCTCATCTCCTGCTATTTTCCTGCTTTCACTTATTCTACTTCAGCGACATCTTTTCCTTGTTGTTCCTTGAATACACCAGGCATGCCAGCCTTAATATCTCTCTTGTTCCCTTGGCCTGAAATGCTGTTTCCTAGAAAGTGGTCAACTTTCTTACCTTTGTCAAGTTTTGGCTGAAATATCAGCACCCTTAATGAGGCCCACCCTGACTTTCTTTTTAATACAGTATTGTAATCTCCCATCTCCCCCCAGGCCGCCTTCTGGCTCTCCCAATCTTCCTTATCCTGTTTTCCTTCTAAACATCTATTACCTTTTAATAATATTAAAATCTACTGTCTCTGCTAAAAGAACATGAGTGCCAGGATAGAAAAAGTTTTTGTTTAGCTTACTAATACATCTTCAAAGTGGCTAGAGTGGTGCCTGGAACATAGTAGGTACTCAATAAATGTTTACAGAATTAAGAAATAAAAAAATTAATTTTTAAATGCTTATACTTTATAATTTTAAGTAAATTTTATGATTTTTGAGGCTAGAAGTCATTATGTTGCTACTATCTTCCAACAGAAAGTAAGAGTTGCCAATCATAGCTTTTTCTGAAAAACAAATTATTGCTGTATCTATTCTAGATTTATGAACTTACATGGCAACAGCTTGGGCATAGGGTTCTACTTCAGAATAATAATGACAGCCCAGCCACGTATCTCAACATATGTATTGGTGGCTACTGAAGGAACCAACACATGAAATATGAATGGTCAAGAGTGGATAAACTGGGCCAGGCGTGGTGGCTTATGCCTGTAGTCCCAGCACTTTGGGAGGCCGAGATGGGCGGTTCACGAGGTCAGAAGATGGAGACCATTCTGGTTTACACAGTGAAACCCCGTCTCTACTGGAAAAAAAAAAAAAAATTAGCCGAGCATGGTGGCAGGTGCCTGTAGTCCCAGCTACTCAGGAGGCTGAGGCAGGAGAACAGCGTGAACTCAGGAGGTGGAGCTTGCAGTGAGCAGAGATAGCGCCACTGCACTCCAGCCTGGGCGACAGAGCGAGACTCCGTCTCAAAAAAAAAAAAAAAAAAAAAAGTGGATAAACTGTTACTTGTGAAAATCAGTTGAAGCTACATTTATCAATATTGACTGGACTTTTTAGACTGTTAAGACTTGGCTAGCTATAAGGGCTGAGGAGGGTACTGCAGGCAAGAAGAAGAGTGACAGCAGAAGCACAAAAGTGAGAGGAACCTCTTATGTAGATGGTGTGGGTTAATATCTACACTAGCCCCTTTGGTGGTAGGCGGGAGATACTCAACCCTCTTTTTGGGGTAGCAAGATGAGAGGGAAAGCAGCTGCCACAACTACTAAGAGCTCTTAGTCAATGCATGAAGACAATTTACCCTTCTGACTTTCAGTCCCCAAATTTCCTACAGCTAAAGAGGTGTGAACTAAAGAATACTCATTTATTTACATGGACTACACTGACTACCACCATGTGTGAGCAGGAGACATCCTAAATTGCTAATACCCAAGAATACTCTGGATCAGAGGCTCACTATAATTTCTGTAATTAATAAACCTCTTAAGATTTCATCTTTTGTCTACTGTGATAAGTCTCCCCAAACTTCCTGTTCTTTCATTACTACTGTTTATTACAGTTTCATGTGGATTTTGTCACCATAATATTATAAAATAGAAGGCAGTTTGTAACCAGAGCAACAGGGAGTCATACCTACCCAGCTCCCTGTGTGTGGGACCCCTGTTCTGACCCGTGTCTCCAACTGTGCTCCTGGCTCATCTCACTCTTATGGTTGAAAAAAATGTAAACACTTGACAGTTTCCTACTCATTATCTTAAAGATTTACTGCATTCTGTGTCTGCTAACTAAATCTTATCTAGTTCCCACCCCCTATATAATACATTTAATTTCTGACCAATACTATCTGACAGTTTACAAAGTAGGCAAAATTGAAAGACAGACTAAAAGCAGGTTAAGCAGTTAGAAAACTATGGAAGCAAAGGAGAGGGAAGATCAAAAAGCAATCTTGGGGTTTTAAGTCAAGGTAAACAGATACAGTGATAATATTAAGAAAAGTAAGAAAGTTAGAGTAGAGAAAGATTTTTAGAGTTATATGATTAATTCAGTTTTGGACATGTTAAAGTGAAATGATGGTGGGAAGTCCATGTGGCAACATTCAGAAGGCTGGAGAAATAAAATTGTAACTTGATAGACAGCAGATTATAGCCACATATTTTAGGGTCTTTCACATACAAGGTGATATTTTAAATATAGATTGGACCAGCAGAGAAGAACCTTTTAATATTATGTCCTGAGAAGAACACAATATCATTCCTGTAATATTCTTGCTGAATAGACATAATTTGAATTTAGTGATGAGGAAATCAGCAAAAGCCAAATTGAAGGACATTCTACAAAACAATTGGCCAGTTCTCTTCAGAAATGTCAAGGTTATGACAGACAAAGGAAGGCTGAGGAAATATCACAGACTAGAGTGAACTAGACAGGGCAACTAAATGCAACTCAGGGTACTAAACTGGATCTTGGACAGAAAAGGGACATTAGTGGAACAACTGGTGAAATCTGAATAGCTTGTAGTATTGTATAAATGTTAATTTCCTGATTTTGATAATTAGACATGGTCATGTAAGATGTTAACATGGGGAAGCTGGGTGAAGGGTATACAGTGCTGCTTTGTATTATTTTTTTTTTTTTTGCAATTTAAAATAGAAAGTTCAACAATTAAAAAAAATTTAAAAAGGAGATACATATACAAAGGGCAACGTATCTGTGGATTCAGTAAGGAACTACAATTTGCTAAAGTACTAAATTGGCCTCAGAGAATTATGTCTCTGTGTGCTAATTAGACAAACTGACTAAAATGACTAGGTTCTTATCTCTAAACTAGACTCTTTAGGATGGTACAGATCAGTAAAGCAACTGACAGAGAGTCCAGAACAGCAGCTCAAAATCGACATTATATTCTTTATAATTAATACAGAATTAGAATGGCTTTAATTCATTTATTTAATTCTCAATATGACCCAGTGAGGGAGGGAGGCTATTCGTTACTTTCCAGATGAAGAACGTCTAGCTCAGAGAGGTAAAGTGACTCAGACTCACACCATTAGTAAAGGACAGTGAGGAAATAAGAATCAGTGTGTTGATTCCAAGCCCAAAGCTCTTTCTGTCACACTAAATGCCTTGATTCTTATGTAATAGAAATGATAAATATATCTACAGTTACATGCCAACTCCCATCTACACACACACGCACACGCACACACACACACACACACACACAGTTGTAGATTATGAGTCAGAAAACCTGACTTCGTAAGATCTGGCTTTATCAAGAAATAGTAATGGGACCTAGAACAAGTGATTTAAAGCTTCCAGCTTCCATATCTTCAATATCAAACAAGAAGATTGGGCTAGAATAAATGTAAAGTCTATTCCATGATTCTAATCCTGTAATGTGTTTGTTTACTGTGGTAAATGTGCAGTTCTGGATGGCTATCTCACTAATTTTGCAGCTATGTTCTCAAATAATATTTAGTACCTAACCCAGACACCCTAACGGTGGAGGGAACTGGGCAAA
The DNA here is from genome assembly GCF_028858775.2 of Pan troglodytes. Classification (NCBI taxonomy): domain Eukaryota; kingdom Metazoa; phylum Chordata; class Mammalia; order Primates; family Hominidae; genus Pan; species Pan troglodytes. The sequence continues at coordinate 112,543,604 of NC_072403.2, forward strand.
ATGTCACCATATTCTCAAACTCCTATCTAAGTAAGTGAAAATGTTGGCTGAAAAGAAACTTCTTAAGGTGTTAGTAGGTAAGATTTAGTAAGAACATTTTCATCATGACTTCTCTAAGACTTTACAATGGTTTAATATTTTCTTTTACTTACATCTGGAATGTGCCTTAACATTGACCCTCCCTCCATTCACTCTGTATCTAAGGTCCTCATCATCTTTTCCCTATTATTCAGTAGCTTCCTAACTGGCCTTCCTGCTGTAATGGTCTTTCCATCCCAGTTCACTTCCTACCATAGTGCAATAAATATTTAACAAAACATAACGTAATTTGGTAATGTTAATCCATATTTAAAGACACTCACCATAGCCTCTAGGATCAGATGTAAACTACTTAGCACAGCATAAAGGCCTTGTAGCCTCTGGTTCTTGGCCTACTTTCTAGTCAAGACAATCTTGTCTCCCTTCTCCTTAGGTTCTGGCTACATTAAACTTTTTCATATTCTCTAAATGCTTATGACTCTTTCAAGCCCTGAGGGTTTTTGCCCACATAATTTAATTCTGCCTGAAGTGCCTTCCGCCTTTTCTACTCCTGTTCCTGATTCAAGATTTGGATGAAGTGTCACCTTTTCTGTGAAGCTGTCACTCTCATAGGCTTCAATATCGTTCTACTAGAGGATTTATAATATTCATTGTAATGACTTATATGTGTTTTTCCCACACTAAAGATCAGCCCTTAAAAAACAGGGAGTCATGTACTCATTTTTACATCTCAGTGTTTAGTTTACCATCTGAAAAACAGTAAGTGCTGAACGAAGATCTAACATACTGTCTGAAGTGACATTCTACCACACCTCAATTTTATTTTCTCTTGCAATATTCTTATTAACACTTATAAATGCCCCACACATTTTTTTCCACCTACAACTTCACAAGCCTCACTCTTTTCTGAATTCCAACTGCATCTAAGTCAGTCACTATCATGTAGTTTAGCACATTTCTTAATGACTTCAGGTATCTCATGTCTCAATTACAGAGCAAACTCCTCAGGATGGCTTAAGGTAATTAAAATAGGTTAAGTAACAAATGCATATAATTATTGATATTTTATATACTGTGATACCAGAGATATCATCTGATTCTTTAGACAAATTCATATACCTAGAATCTCCAAAGTTCTGCCTTTTTTGTATGTACCTTAATTTGGAGTTTATTACTTTCAAATATGTCTTATTTCGGGGCAAAACAGAAAGGTATATAACTGCCCTTGCACTTACCTGGGATTCATGATAAGACGTCGGAAAAAGTAAGTCCAGGTGATATAATCCAATGCATCTTGCTTAGATGTAATTGTACCACCAGCAATCTCTGCATTTAAGTGGTCAGAGAGCACTCCTAATAAACTATATAGTGAACAAGACATGGGAAGCATACAAGAGCATTAAACTAAAAACACTGAAATTTATCTCACATAGTCAAGATTCAGATTTTATGTTCTAAGATAAAAACAAATTTGTTTTATATAACTTAAATATTTAGTATATAATTTTGTATACTGTGTAAATAATTCATTCCAAATTATTTAGTGGGAATTTGGTTCCAACATACTTTAACCATGAGTCTATAAATCACTTAGTATCATGAACTCAGGTGAACCCGTATTATTCACCAGTACATATATGTGTTCTCATTTTCTTTTAAAGAAGTATGTTATAATTTTCATTTAAATGTGAATAAAAAGTGGGCTAGTTAGAATGTCACAAAAGTACTATTATAATAATATTTTTCCAGATTAAGTTAACAGTAGTAATAATTTGTTGAAAGCAATCACTAGTGTCTGTCACATGGTATGTACTCAATAAATGGCACTTATCACTACCAATCATTTTTGGAAAATAAATTGCTAGGTGTAAAATAAATACAAGCTGACAAAAAAAAAGCTACTGACTTTCAGGAGATGAGGACAGCCACGAGAGGTAGAGTAAGAGCAGGCAACAGAAGAGATATCTTGCAGAGGAAGGAAGAGCACAGGTACAGGACATGGAGTAAGTATAGAATAAGTACTGAGGCAGATTAAAGGAGAGTTGACAAAGAGATGCTATTTAGAACAGAAAAGTGAGCAAATATATTCTCTTCATTAATTTGTAAATATTAAAGTCCCTAGTCATATAAGACATTATGTATTAGGTGTTGTGGAGTACACAAAGATAATCAGATGTGTTGAAAGACTGGCATAACAAAATGTTTAGTTTAGTTTCTTATGTTAAATATAAAAAAGGAAGCAATGTTCAACAAAAGAAAAAGCTAAGTAAAACTATAATTCATGGAAAAATATGCAGGTATTAAAAATAGTTTTTGCAAAGGACACGAGAAAATAGTTATAATAAGTTGAATTTTTAAAAAAGTTGCTATGTTACTCTCAGGTCACCAGCGGCAGACTACAAATTGGTCCAGTCAATTTTGAGATCAAATTCGTAATATCTATCTGAACAATCACTATGAACCAGCAATTTCACTTTTTCATTATGATCTGCTAGAGAAACATTTACATGTGAGAATAGGAAAGAAAATCTTTCACTGCAACGTTATACATAAGAGGAGAAAACTGGAAATTCTCTAGGTGCACATTAATAGAGAAATGAATAAATAAATTATGAAATACTATGTAATACATAAAACAATAACGGTCATATCAAGGTACAAAACAAAAAAAATTTAGTTAACTTTTTATCGAAGTATACACAGATAAAATTACATAAATTATATAGGTACAACACAATTAATTATTACAATGTGAACACAGTTGTGTAATCAACATCAACATCAAGCATTGAAAGTGTCCCAGAAGCCCTCCTGTTGTGCTTTTCCAGTCCCTTTCTTCTCAAAAGAATATTTGGACTTCCATTTCTTTTTGTTACCTTACTGCAGTGGTTTGGGCCTGTAGCTCAATGCTTACTGGAAGAAGTGACAGCAAAATCCCTATATCATTTCCTATCTCACAGGGAAAGCTTTCAATATCTTCTTATAAATTATGATGTTTGATATAGATTTTTTGTAGATATTCTTTATCAGATTAAGAACATTCCCTCATACTCCTGCTTGCTAACAGTTTTATTATAAATAGGTATGGAATTTCATCAATTTTTTTTACATCTATGAAATGATTATATAATTTTTCTCATTTTTGTTCATGTGGTGAATTATATCCATTCATTTTTCAAATAATCATCTTTGCATTTATAGAATAAGCTGCATGTGGTAGTAATATATTATCTTTTTATACATTGCTTGATTTGATTAACTATTGTTTGTTTAGAATTTCTACATCTATATTAATGAGAGACGTTTGTTACATTCCCTTCTCGTAAATTTTTTATCAGGTTTTGGTATCCAAGTTGTTCTGGTGTCATAAAACAAGCTGGCAAGTATTCTTCCCTTTTCCACTACTAGGAGGAGATTGTGTACGATTGATGCTATTTCACCCTTAAATGTTATGAAGAATTCACCATTGAAGCTTCTGGGTCAGAAGATTTCATTCTAAAAGATTTTAAATTTCAGATTCAATTGCTTTGGATAGATGAGAGACTATTTAGATTTTCTATCTTTTTGTGTCAGTTTTAGTAATTTTTAAAAGAAATTTTACTATTTGATACAAAATTTAAATATTATTTGCATTAGGTTGTTAATATCCTATTATTATTCCAGTCTGTGGTATTTTTCCATTCCTGATATTTAGACTAAAAAATTTACCAATTTTATTCATCCTTTTAAAAGAACCAACTTTTGGTGTTGTTGATTTTTCTCTAGTTATGTTTATTTTCAGTTTATTAATTCTTACTCTTTTTCTTTCTTGGAGTTTAATTCGCTATTTTTTTCCCTAAATTCTTGAGATCAGTACTTAGACTACTAATTTTTTTTTCTTTCTCCTTTATTTTTCTGCAGATAGAGTTTCACCCTGTTGCTCAAATTAGAGTGCAGTGGTGTTACGACACATGTACCTCAAGCTCCTGGGCTCAAGCAATCCTCCTGCTGCCTCAGGACCACATGCATGAACCGCTATGCCTGGCTAACTTTTTTTTTTTTACTTTTTTGTAGAGACAGGATCTATCTACGTTACCTAGGCTGGTCTCAAACTCCTGGCCTCAAGCAATTCTGCCTCAGCCTTCCAAAGTGCTAGGATTACAGGTGAGAGCCACCTTGCCTGGCTGACTTTTTAAGTTTTTAAAATCAACATTATTAGCACTTATAAAAAATAAAAAGAACCAATAATTATATACAGGATAAATCAGATGTTTTGTCTTCAATGCAGTTAGAATATGGTAAAGGAGATCCAATATATAGAAAAGGACTATGATAAAAGGTAGAAAGTGATAAGTGTTTATAAGTGAAAAATACCTAAATCTGAAGGAAGAAAGGTTATTTTCAGCTGAGAATACAAGAGAAGACTTTGAGAAAGGGGTAGTGGTTACTGGGTCCCAAAAGAGATATAGGATGATTCTCAAATGAGCCAGCAGCCTAAATCATTAATTACATGCTCCCTTATTTGGGATATTTATTTATTAACTGTACAACTGTACTATGAAAACCCTCACCAAATTAATACTTTATTAAATGTTTATTATGTGATAGACACTGTTCTAAGCACTATGTATTTGATCATTATTAGTACTCTATGAGATAGCTGGTCTTGCTACCATCTCCATTTTACAATAGGTGCAATAAGGCAATGAGGTGTTAAGCAACTTGCTCAAGATCAAGCAAGTAAATGGTAGAGCTCAGATTTTCACCCTGGTCATCTGGCTTCATAGTCAATGCGTCTGAACACTGTACTATACTGCTTATTTTAAAAAGTTATTTTTAACATTTAAATTATAATTGAATATTGTCATAAAGTGATAATTATATTGTTTCACATTATATTAAATTCTTTTAAGCTACCTGTTTTACTGATTTTGATATAATAAAATATAACCAGAAAAACACCAACTTGTGATTAAATAAATCCATTTAAACTAATTTAAATAAGATTTACCTTGATTCTACTGGGAAAGGTTCATAAAGAAATTTTTTATAAAAGTCTTTCTTTATGTCATGAACTAGAATTACAGCTTTGCCTTGGTCATCAAACTGCGGCCTCCCAGCACGCCCCATCATCTGGAGGACATCTTTAAAAGAGAGAACAAAGAGATATTCTACAATGTGGCATATAGCACAAGGTATATTTACTGATTATGGCATGCTTCTATAATCAACCAAATAACAAAAGAAATAGAATATTGTGATAATATGTTTGCTATGTTGATGGCTACTACTATGCTGAGTTCCCTAAATTAATATAATTAACTCAGAAAATTGATAAATAAGCAAGTAACTATGATGAAAAACTGAGTCTTTGAAAGGGTCTTTCTTAACATTTATAGATGTAAGAAAGATGAAAATTCCCTTTAGTGGAATGCTTTAAAATGCTGTTTAATAGATATTAATTAAATAAGAAAAAGTAAAAAATAAAATATATATACAAAAATCTTTTCAGCAGAGTCATTTGATTATTTTCCCCGTGAATAATGAACCCATTTAGGCCTTGTCCTCCCTGCACCCCGGTATAAAATTTCTTTCTTTTAGTCTACATAAATCTCTGAGATAACTAATGATTTAGAAATGATACAGCTTTTACATGTATTCATTTAGTGGAAATATACATTGAGTGTATTTCCCTTTTTGAACTCACTGAAAATGCTTTTATCATGTTTTAAAATATCTTAACAGAGTCTTCATGCATAAGTTGTAGCAATAAACACTTTGGTTCTGGAAATCCCATGGAGGTATCATTTCTAGTGAAACACATTTAAAATTAAGCAAAGCAATACTTAGTCATAATTTACTAAGGAATTTCACTAATAGCTCCTAAGAAGTACTTTTATCTATTTATAAATTTGAAACCAACTTTGGATGGCTTAATAACAAGTACTTTAAGCCACTTATTATTTTCTTACTTTTGTGTAAGTAAAAGTAAATACAGTAGCAATATTTTGTATAATATTTTAACTGAAAACAAAAAGTCTATAATTGCTTATCATCTGTTTAAATGTGACCAATTCTCAGAAGTTTAATTGGTGGAAATTCAAATTAATTATTCAAATTCAAATTTACTAAGGGTAAAATAGAGCTTCATGTATTTCTGTGAATTTAAGAAAATTACCTGTAATGGGAAAATCCACATAACGTCTTGTTTTTCCATCATAGTATTCTGTTCCCTTAATAATTACTAAATGAGCTGGAAAGTTTACACCCCAGGCTAATGTGCTTGTAGCAATAAGAACCTAAAAAGCAAAATAAAATGTCTTATATCTAAGTAAAATATAACTTTTAAGTTACATTTAAATATGTGTTCACTGGAGAAAAAAAAGTACCTGAACTTTACAGTTTACAAATAGTTCCTCTACTGTTTTTCGGTCCCTCTCATGTAGTCCAGCATGATGCATTCCTATCCCGAAAGCAAGGGTCAGCTTGAGGTTGGAATCTCTTACTGTTGCAATGATGTTCTCCATCTGCAAGTAAAAACAAAATTACAAGATGTAGATGTATAACTTTAAAATTTTCATTAATTTTTCATGTTTCAAAAAACATTAATTTTGTCTTTGTTATTATATGGACATAAAATATATGTCCCATATACAGTTATGATTAAAGTTCAACTAACTGAAAAGAATATCTACTTGGTGAAAATATATACTCTAAACACACTAAAGTTTAAATGTTATCCATCTTATTTTTATGCATCAAGAGAAAAAATCTGTAGATAAATGATATGTTCTTTAATGAGTAACAACCATTAAAAAGGATGCAATATTTTAGTGTCTCTGTTCATCTCTTGTTATAAAAAACAGTTTTTGAAGCTCAGTGCCAAAAATTTTAAAAATACAGACCAAAAAATAGTGGGAAAAAAAATCAGCCATAATCCTTGCAGACAGAAAGAAATTGTTCCAATTTATGCTTTCTTACAGAACTTATTGGCCCTGAACAAGTCACGCAACCTCACTAAGCCTGTTTCTTTAACTGTAAATTTGAAATAATAACAGTAATCTTACATATGCATTTAATCTTCCCTAAAGCCCTGTAATAGTAAATACTATTATTCATCCTATATGTAAATTTAGTAATGATAAAAGGATACATATACCTATTCAAAAATTGTTTTCCAGAGAGGCACACAGCTATAAACATATTAGCATCTCAATGTTACTATGTTCTCAAAACTCTGAATATTATTTAAAAAATCAAACTGGTGTATTTTTGTTTACTTCTTATCTTTGATCAATAGTACAGCTAAACACTTTTTATATTTATTGGCTGTTTTATAATTTACCTTTTAATTTTTTAAGTCGATGTGATAGCCTTTTTTTTTCTAATTGGCTTGTGATCTTTTTTATATATTAACGATATTAACCCCTTGTCCATCATATGCTAGAAATATGTATATATATATTTATATATACATACATACATATACATATACATATATACACATATATATACATATACATATATACATATATGTATATATATTTATATATACATATTTATATATGTGTGTATATATATACTTTATATATATACTTTATATATACTTTATATATATACTTTATATATACTTTATATATACTTTATATATATACTTTATATACTTTATATATATACTTTATATATATACTTTATATATGTATACTTTATATATGTATACTTTATATATATTTTTTATATATATACTTTATATATATATACTTTATATATATACTATATATTTTATATATATACTTTATATATATATACTTTATATATATATATATATATACTTTTTCTTTTTGAGGCAGAGTCTCGCTACGTCGCCCAGGTTGGAGTGCAGTGGCGCGATCTTGGCTCACTGCAAGCTCTGCCTCCCGGGTTCACGCCATTCTCCTGCCTCAGCCTCCCGAGTAGCTGGGACTACAGGTGCCCGCCAACATGCCCGTCTAATTTTTTGTATTTTTAGTAGAGACGGGGTTTCCCGTGTTAGCCAGGATGGTCTCGATCTCCTGACCTCGTGATCCGCCCGTCTCGGCCTCCCAAAGTGCTGGGATTACAGGCGTGAGCCACCGCGCCTGGCCTGCTATAAATATTTTTGCCCCCAGTTTTTTATTTGCACTTTATTTTATTTATGCTTTAACTTTATGGACCTAAAATTGTAAATCGGTCCCTTATGTTTTGTTGCTTAGAAAACTTTTCCTAAATATATACATACATATTTCCCCATTTCTTCAACTTCTGTTACAGTTTTATTTTTTAAATTTAAATAATTATCTTGTAATTTATTTTTGTATAGAAACTATGGTAGAAATCTAAGTTTAGTTTTCCTAAATAATTAACCAATTATTCTACCAATATAGGCTAAATAATTCCTTATCTTGCTTTAAATGCTACATTTAGTATATTCACAATTTTTATATATTATAATTTTTACATTTTTAAACATTTCCAGCCTGAGTTTAGCTCACTAAACTGTCATATATCTAAATGGTTTTTGAAACTCATGTTGTAGAAATGCTTTCTGAATATTCTATCACTTTCCATTCGACATGGAAAATACTTAAAGTAACACAAATTTTATGGGAAGAAAAAGCAAATCTTATTTTCTTACAAAATTTGTTGTAAAGAACTAAATAGTTGTGGCTGGGTGTGGTGGCTCAAACCTGTAATCCCAGCACTTTGGGAGGCCAAGGTGGGTGGATCATGTAAGGTTTGAGGTCAGGAAATCGAGACTAGCCTGGCCAACATGGAGAAACCTCGTCTCTACTAAAAATACAAAAATTAGCTGGGCATGGTGGTGCATGCCTGTAACCCCAGCTACTCAGGAGGTGAGACAGGAGAATCGCTTGAACCCGGGATGCAGAGGTTGCAGTAAGTTTAGATCATGCCAGTGCATTCCAGCCTGGGCAACAGAGCTAGATTCTGTCTCACCAAAAAAGAAGAAGAAAAAAAGAAAGTCCAGTTTCTTTGTTTCAGATAGTTCTCTGTCCTTGAAGCAGAGGATAACATAAGGCACAGCATAAGGAAGTTCTTTCCGGGAAACTCCATGAGGAGAATAATGTTAAGACCAAGTGATTTGAGAAGACATGAGCACTGAAAAGAAGGATACATCTCTAAAGTTTCACCACCACATTCCAGCAGTAAGCAACAGGGGAGAAGTAACTTGGAAATAGTAAATGCATAATTTTTATATGCCTGAGATAGAAGTATAAAAAAGTGACAATTTCTTCAGATCTTATTTCCTTTTTTCTATTAGCAACCTCTAATATATATAAGCATGCTTGCAATACACTTAGTAGCTTGTCTGTGCATAAATCAATAAGTAGATCACAAAATCCTCAGCTTGAGAAACTACTGCTGCTGCTGCAGTTTAGTAAAAATGTATGACCAAAATATCCACATAATGAAACATTCCAACTGCTTTCTTGTTCATTTTATTTTCACTAGTCAGAAAAATTTTCTAAGTTTTTTTTAATGTGGAAGCAAGCTGTTTTATACTTATAATAATCCATAAAATAGGACAATAAAGTTTAGCTTTATAATAATTACTAAGGTATTAAAAAAGCACTGTACAAACTAGGTGATATTTTAGTGACATACACATAAGAAATGTTATTTATCAACTTTCACTGAACTGAATACAACGTCTAAATAGCTCATGTATAAATAGTTCATTCTGTTTGGCCACCTAGTATTCTTGTATTATTTACTTTATGAACTGTTAAGCAGGAATATGGAAATATATTAGTATGAATCCACTTTACCTTAAAATTAGCACAGGATATGTAAGCTGACTATAAATGCATGATATAAGGAAAGGTGCTTGTCTTGTCTCATAAACTACATGTTAGGTATTCTCATTAGACAACTTATTCCCCATTATTTGTTCAATAGTTCACAGCATAAAATGTCTTCAATTTACACTACAAGGAACTAATTCACTGGTGTCCTTGTTCTAATAATTAGTTTGAGAGATTCTTTTTCACTTTTAAACTTACATAAGTATATATAACTTGTGTAATTTGTAGTGCCCCATGGCAATGCCAATCATACCCAAAGAATAATGAATCATTTGCCATAGGAAAGCTAAAGAATCCTCTGGCAGAAGGTCTGGTGAGGCATTAATATTCTGTCTTTTGCACCAGGGAAGGCTAACAGTTTCTCAATCTCCTAGACCCCACTTTCACATAAATCAATGCAGTAAAGAGAACTGTTTGTTTATCTGAACTGGCAAAGACTTAACATCCTCATGAAGACAATCGCACACACAAAAAACTTCATTTATTACATGGTTTCTCTGGATGAATTTCAAATTATTTGAACATCATAAAAAGCAAAATTTATAGCTGTTAATCATTAAGCACAAAATACTACTAGGATGGCCTATACAAATTTGAAAATATAATTTTTTGGATTACATACATCTTTGTTACTGTACTTAAAAATAAGTTTCATCTTGATCAAAACATCTTAAGACAAGCAAAAGTATTCAGGAACTTAGGATAATGAAAGTTTAAAACATGACAATAGATATAATTTGTTGAGCACTTATAATATGCCAGGTATTGTGTTTATCACTTTACAAAGATTATCACATTTAATCCTTTATATAAAGTAATATAGTCCTAATATAACAATTAATTTATACAACTGAGTATATGTCAAATGGAAAGACCCAGTGATTTTGAATACTAAAGAGTATAGTTTCTTAGCCCTGGTTCCATGAGAGAATTAACCCCCATAAAAAATACTTAGGTTACCATCTTCTCAATTTTTCCAGTGATAGCTAGTACTTTTCTAGATGGAGAGGAGACAAGTTTATTTTATACATAAAATGGATGCCTTAGGACATTAAGGCTTAATTCTTGTTAAGAAGGGTTGCTATAGAATTAAAAAAAAAAAACCATGATAAATGAAACACTGATAGAAGAAGTTTTACTTCCATAGTTCATTTTTGTTCAACAAATTATTTGTTGTAATGTATAGGTGTCTTTCCAATAAATAGCCTTTGAAATATGTCTGACCACCTGATTGTTAAAAAAATTATTCAATATTATACGTAACAGAAGAACAGATCTATGTTATTCTAGGTAGTGATCTTTTTCTTAAGGTTGGGGGGAGGAGGCACATATGTAAACTGTTGAACCATTTACTTTAACTTAATACAATTTTTTTACATTTTATATTTATTATACTCAAAAAGCTTTTGTAGAAAGATAAAGATTCCATTTAAGTAGATACATTACTCTGTGCCTGAAATACATTCCAGTCAGAATATAATTCAGTGAGTTGATGACAACGTTGGCACCAAAAGAAAGGAGGAGACCAGATTGAACAAGAATGAGCTAACAGATTGTGCAGCCCAATTCTGTCCTTTTGAATGTGATATATTGTTTCAAGATGCTAAAAACCCATACTTTCTCAAAGCATATCTGTTGTGCTGGTTTTCTCATTTTCACAGAATCCTCATTATCAGAACTCTATACTCTTTTCAAAGCATGTCAGACTCAGACCATATGCCACTGAATAATGCTTATCAATTGTCTGAAATGCTCAATAAAAGATGTACCACAGAAGAATCATAAAAGTTCTGAAGAGTTTTATTTTTAAATAAAAATAATTAAATCTATCATATCTGGTACAGATATTAAATGACACTAAAACATTTCCTTATAATCACCAAATGTTAATTTCTTTTAATACAAGTCTGTATGATAAACCCCATACACTGAAGGAAGAAAACAATGAAACATTTTACGGCATTCTACTGATACACTAATAAAAAAGAATTCAAGAAATAAATGAATTAAAAAGAATAGTTTCTAAACTGTATCAATACTCCCAAAATTTATACTCCGTTGCTCTTTCTGACGCTCAAAGACAAGCACACCTCAAAATGATTTATCATACTTTCAACATATAAATATATTTATATGTGATTAAATTACATGTGAAGTAAATATAGAAGTGAAATATAAATTAAATGTACAAATGAAATACAAACAATAACCGCTAAATCTTTACTATTTTGCCAAATAAACACAATACTATTTTCAATGTTTGCTTTTTAGTTTGGCTTAATTCTTTTTTTCTTTCTTTCTTTCTTTTTTTTTTCAGGAAAGCATGCTTACATTTGTCTTAAAATATTTTTTGAGGGAGGGCTACAAGCAGAATCTATTACCTGTCTAGATTGCGTAGTGGGCAAGTCAGGGCTTTTAGGGTACCCATTACCTGAATTGGGTACATTGTACCCATTAAGTAATTACTCATAGTCTACCTCCCTCCTACTCTGTCACCCTTCCAAGTCTCCATTGTATATTATTCCTCTCTCTACATCCATTTGTATAAATTAAATTTTTTTAATTTTATTTTTTGTGGGTACATAGTCACATGTATACATTTTTTAGCATCCACTTATGAGTGAGAACATGCAATATTTGGCTTTCTGTGTCTGGCTTGTTTCCCTTATGATAATGACCTATATAGTTCCATCCATGCTGATGCAAAAGACATGATTTCATTCTTTTTTATGGCTGAATAGTATTCTATTTTGTATATATACATTTTCTTTATCCAATCATTTATTGATGGATACTTAGGTTGATTCCAATCATTTACTGATGGATACTTAGGTTGATTCTGTATCTGCTACTGTGAATAGTGCTGCAATAAATATATGAGTGCAGGTATCTTTTTGATATACTGATTTCTTTTTCTTCGGGTAGACATCTAGTAGTAAAATTGCTGGGTGGAACGGTAATTCTATTTTTAGTTTTCTGAGAAATCTCCAGACTATTTTCCATAGAGGTTGTTCTAATTTACATTCTCACCAACAGCGTGTAAGAGTTCCCTTTCCCCTGCATCCTCATGATGATAATAGCCATTTTGACTGGGGTAAAATAATATCCCATTGTGGTTTTAGTTTGCATTTTTCTGGTGATTAGTAATGGTGAGCATTTTTTCATATACTTCTTGGCCATTTCTATGTCTTCTTTTGAAAAATGTCTATGTCCCTTGCACTTGGCCTAATTCTTAATAAAAGCAGTATCAAAACTGGGTTGTAGGGTAAGATATTAAAGATTTTTTCTTATTCATGTTTTTAATTTAATTTGGCACGCTGTTGGTAGGAAACCCCAGTGTAAGCACTTCATATTTATTTCTGATTATAACTTTTATCTTTATTTCCATTGTTGAAGAATTTTGATTCTAACTCATATTTAGCATTTCCATATATTGAAAAACTTTAAAAATGCAGATAAGGTAATGAAAGGGACATTACAAAATTTTCGAAAGTAGTATATTGTTAAATGCATAATTATGATATTAACATGAATTAAATTTGTGAAGGATCACAGCAGGCAAAAAGATATAAATATAAGATCAGATTTTACCACAACTCTCAACAAAGAGAACCTATAAGGTATAATTTCATGTTGCTATACAATCACAGTAATAACAGTTAATATTTATTAAACATTTAACTATGTTTCAGTATCTTAAACGTATTAACACATGTAATCCTCACAACATTCCTATGAGGATGGGTTTCCTATTATTCTCTTTCATAACAGAAGAGATGGCGCGCAGAGATTAATCCTACCGAGGCCACATAGCTTGTAACAGGCAGTCAGTATTGACCAAGAAGCCTGGCTCCAGTCCATCCTCTCAAGCACAATGCCACCCTCTAATCACTACATGAATAAGAGGGATATTTAGTTAACTAATGAAAGTAATAATATTATTAATCAGGCTTAAGGGTGAGCCCCAGTGTTTTAGACTACATGCAGAAAACAAGTAAGATTTGAAATAATGAGTAATGTATTTGAAATAATGAGTAATGAAATAATGAGTAACTCTATGCAGATGATTTATAAATCTATTTTTTATTAATTTCCCACTTCTATGCCTAAAAATGAAGAATATCTAAAATTATTTTCTTTTTTAAACTAAAATATTACCTTTTTCAACTATCTTCATGATTGAGAATGGCACAGCTCCTATTGTTTGCTCGTTTGATATTTCAGCTACTAATTTTTTTTTTTTTTCCTTTTCTTAAAAAAAATTTTTGAGATGGAGTCTCGCTCTGTTGACCAGGTTGGAGTGCAGTGGAGTGATTTTGGCTCACAGCAACCTCTGTCTCCCAGGCTCAGGTGATCCTCCTGCCTCAGCCTCTCGAGTAGCTGGGACTACAGGTGCGTGCCACCACACCTGGGCCAGGCTTGTCTTGAAATCCTGACCTCAGGTGATCCACCCAACTCGGCCTCCTGCAGTGCTGGGATTACAGGCATGAGCCACCGTGCTCAGCCGAGCTACTGATTTTTCTTTATTTTTATTGCACTTTTGTCCCCATCAAATTACTCCCACCCCCACCATGACTTTTCCATCTTTTCTATTCGATATTGTTGTCACTGATTCCAATTACTGTATGGCAGATTAAAACAACAGAGACTGTAGGTTAGCTACCCTGTTTTGAGTTCCTAAGCTGCCACTTGCTTGCTTGTGCTATCTGGACAATCACTTAATCCTTCTAATTTCAGTTTTTGCATCTATAAAACTGGGATAATAAAAACTACCCTTTGAGAATTCATGATAAAATGTGATAATATAAACTTTAATGAATTCTAAAGTACTCTATATAAATACATCACTTAATACTTAGTTTAGTAAAAGTAAACTACTATTATGCTTAGCAATAATTGATATATTTTGCCTCCTTCTTCAGTAGGATATGCATGCTACCAACTAAGGCAAAATAAAATAAAACAGCCTCCTATATTGTAACTCAAGGATACTGAATAGCTGCTCTAAATTGCAGAAATATTTCACAAGGCCCAACTGGTTTCAAACATTCAATGCTCAGCAAATCTGTAGATAATGTCTGCTTGACACTCAATATTCTCAGCTTAATAGTTTATTTACTGGTCAGTCATTTAGAGGTATGAGGCTTGATGAAACAGAAAGCACTTGGGGTGGGAATTTTGTATCATGAACTAAATTTATTTTAGTTCTATAAAAAACAGGTCCTTTGAGTTAGAAATGATGTTGTTATCCTGCATTAAATTCAACTTAATTTCTGATTTAAAACAATTTCAAAATCCATCTTCAACATCTAGTACTAACTTCTTACCTATAAGAAGAGGCCAATATCTATTTATATGTTGAATGAACAGGCAAATTAATCAAAGAAAACTATAGTAAAATGTCATTAGAATCTCCACCAAATCTGAACTCAGGATAATTTTGAGTAAAGCAAAACTATAGTTCATCTCTGTAGGTCTACCAATATTTTACTTGTAATGAGATTAGGTGGATTATGTTTAGCTTAAAATGATAAACTGCTCTAGCATCTAAAAACACTTTAGTATTAAGCATGTGAAAACACTATCAATCTTACTTTTCATGAAAGTATTCTTCCTATGCACCTGCATTACAGTTTTCATAAATTCACTTTGCAGCACCGTGTAAAATTATAATTGGCACATTCAAAAAATAATGTTCTGTATAATTTAGAAGAGACTTCCAGCCAATTAATTTGAATTAACAAGGATTAACTATACTGCTGTTCCTTGTTCCAGGGAACTCTTATCTCCCATACCCTTCTAATTTCGTATTACCTCTACCTGGATTTTTTCCATGGTTTGCTCCAGTCAGAAGGCTCTTACCTTTCCTGCTTCAGATTTTTTCCCCCACCTACCTTTGGATGATGTTGTAGACTTTAGAGCACAACTTAAAACATTCATGGCAAAAGGCCTTGCAGAATCCTAATTAATTTCTACTTGTAAGGACAAAAGTGAATAGCAAGTTCTTGTTGTTGTATTCTTCTTTTAGCTACCTGGATCTTATTTAACAGTGTGGCAGAAGAAAGGGGCTGCCCTGCTGTTAACTGGCAAGAAACACAGAGGTGTTGAGGGAAATAATGTAAGCAATACTAAAGAATGAAGTCTAATCTTCAGCCAGCATCCTGCTTTCCCACCCCAGAAAAGGAATCTCATCTAAGGGCAGTATTCTGAACTTTTTGTTGTTGTCGTTGTTGTTGTTGTTGTTGAGACAGAGTCTTGCTCTGTCACCCAGGCTGGAGTGCAGTGGCACGATCTTGGCTCACTGCAATCTCTGCCTCCTGGGTTCAAACAATTCTCATGCCTCAGCCTCCCGAGTAGCTGGGATTACAGGCACATGCCACCATGCTCAGCTAATTTTTGTATTTTTTTTTTAGTAGAGATGGGGTTTCACCATGTTGGCCAGGCTGGCCTTGAACTCCTGACCTCAAATGATCCGCCTGCCTCGGCCTCCCAAAGTGCTGGGATTACAGGCGTGAGCCACCGTGCCTGGCCCAGTATTCTGAGCTTTCAATCCATAGACTCACTCAGAAGAAAAGGCCTTCCCTCTGTTCTTTTATCTGTTAGTGCTGGTTGGCAACTATCCAGATCGTAGCACTATTTTCCTTGAAATATGGGACCAGACTGCAGAATATTAGGTGGAAGCTGACAGATCATACTTGCTAGATGTTAAATTATAATATTAATTAAATTACACAGTAAAATTTCTAGAAGTTGTATATGCTATTTGCTTCTATTTTCACCTCCTCGCCCCCCTCATTTGCTCCTCAGTCCATTCCAAACTGCTTCTGTTCACATGTCACTGACTGCCAAGTTCATCCAGGACCTTCAAATGATAAACCCCATGGGTGTTTCCTGTGCCCTCCTCCACTCAACTCCCATTTACATTTGATATAGCCAAGCACTCCTTCCTTCACAGAACCCTCTCTTCTACAGTGTTTTAGGACACTGTCTTACTATACTGGCATCACATTCTCAGTGACCTGTGCCAGTTCCTCATTTTCTATCTCAGCTCGCACTAAGAGAATCCCTCAGGGCCTGCCCTCTGTTTCTCCACACTCTGTCTGAGAGTCTCATGTGCTTACCTTGGTTTAAGGGTTGCCTCCATGCTGATGCATCCATGTTCATATGTTCATTTCACAGTCTCTGTGGGTTTTACAGACTTGTATCTAATTGCCTTGAAATCTCCACTTGAAAGTCTTAGATATACAAACTAACATGTCCAAAATATAACTTCTTCTTTTAAAAATGAATACTTTACAGATTCTGAGAAGGGCTGCCTATGGCTTTGAATTAGAGGACTGCTATTTTTATGGATATTTTGGGGAAGTAGGAAGCGAAAGAAGACTGAGTGCCCGACTATGTGATACCAGGTGACCTTGCAATGAAAACTGTTGATCATAAACTGAGTATTTCACTGTCACTTTACTGGAAAGTAGAGATGATGCAAGTTGATGATTCACATTTTGCCCTGAAGGTAACCAGATTAGCCAGATGGTAAGGAGTTTGACAAGAGTATTACTGGAGGACAGAAAGGCACAAGTTTTAGGTGGATGAACTCTTAGAACAGTGCCAGAATAAAAGGCTACCTGTATTTCACGAAGATTCGTGACAAAAAGTTAAGAGCATTGTGCAATATGCTGGTAATGATCAAATGGGCAAAATAACCACCTCTTAGGATATCGGACAGCCTCCTTCCCAGGCCACAGTGTTTTATGCAATAGGTTATGCACTCAGTGGCCAAAGTAAAAGAGATGAAAATTATGCATGGGTGAAACATAAACTTCCTTTTCCTCACGAAGGCCCAGCTATTGCTACTGCTCAGTGCCTAATATGCCAACAGTGGAAACACTGGGCCCATAATAAAGTATCTTACCCCTGAAACCAGACAGTTATCTGGTGGTGAGAAGATTATACTGGACCTTCTGTATCACTGAGGAGACACGTATTCATCTCTGTAAGAACAGGCACTTACTTTGGATTTTAATTCTCTTTTCCTACCAAACATGGTTCTGCCAGTAGCCTCAAGGGTAGAATTACTGAATGCCTTATACATCATGACGATACCCTGCATAATAATGTTTCGGTCTGAGGAACTCACTTCATAAAGGAAAAGGTAAGACAATGGGATGATGCCATTGAATGCACTGGTCTTATTATGTTCTCATTAATAGAAAGAGCTGGTTTTATAGATTAAAGATTCAGAATGGCAGCTGGGAGGCAATACCTGGGAAAGGTTGGGGTACTATCCTGCAGGATGAGGTGTAGCCTCTGAACTAGTAATCATCAATGATGCTATTTGTTCTATTGCCAGAATATATGGTTCCAGGAACCAAGTACTCAAGGTGTGTGGATGTCTTTTGAAATCACAGATAAAAAACCACTTGAAAACTTTTGCCTTCTCTTCCCTATAACTCTAGCTTTGCTAGTTCGGAGGCTTATTATCCAAAGGATTAACAGTTTACTTGGAAACTGAAACAGCCACATGACCACTTCAGGCTCTCAGGTTCTTGGATGAACAAACAAAATGTGGTCTCAGTATAGTCTGGGAAACTTATCCTGATGAAGAAATTGGGCTATTGTTTTATAATAAGGGGAGAGAAATTTGGATAGGACATAAATAAATCTGACACTACTGTATCCATTTGAAAAATTAATTAAAGATTTTACAATCCTATATATTAACCATATATAAAATTGCAATTTTCAATCTATCAGGAATGTATGCTTTTGGTCACTCCACTGGATAAAGAGTCTTGATTAGCTTCATGACTGGTTGAAGAAAAAATGTACAGATGATGTATGGTAGAGAAAATGAATCATAAATATCTATTTGGCCCCCTGGCTAGTTGCAGAAATACACAGTGGTCTCTAATCTTTTTCTCTTGCTGTCTTATATATCAACATATTTTAACTAATATATTTAAACTAATTTTATTTCTCTTTCCTCTTTCTATCCTCTTTTACTGTAGAATACGGCATTAGTTAGCTGTAACTTTATAATCTAGTCCACTGACTAGAGAATACTGAGATGGGCTTGCAAAAGAACTAGAGGGTGACTAGATACAAGCAAGAGATCTAGGACTAAGTGCTAAATGGAGTTGACGAAATTTTTACTTGTCTTTCCTTGGAGAGGGATGAGTGGATTTGGGTTAAATGAAGGAGACCTTGCATTGCTAGAAAAAAATTTTTTTAATTAAATGTAGGTATAGGAAAAGTAGTGTATGTATGAGTTTGAGGAGTGAAAGGGCCATAGTGGACCTTTGTTGTTTATGGGCAGCCAGTATCTGAATGTCACCTCCTATGAGAGAAGCCAAAGAAGGGAGATTCCTTTTTTCTGCTGCATGCCAGAGATGGAAACTCAGGCATTCAACTCTTTCTATCTTGACTTGAAGCTTGAGAGAATGATGCAAAGACCTAATAATAGCTTGAGGTTAGTGGCAGAAGTAGCAAAATCCAGGTCACATGGTAGCATATACCCATAAACTTTTGAAACCACTGCAATAAGGATTCCTAATGACAATATGGAAAGGTATTTCCTTTGAGGTTTCCTGATGCAGTATAACTTTACATCAATGATACACTTGAAGGTGTCTTTCTGCTTCCTAATACTTTGAAACTATACTGGATTAAGAAGATAGATGAATAACTCTTTTTGCCTTTGCCAATAAATTAATGAGAACACATATACTCTTCTTAGTCATATTCTCTCTCTAGCCTCTTGCGATCTACCCTAGCTTTCTTTATTCTCCATGCCCCCAGCCCAAATATCTATAGACAGTTCTTGACTTAAGGTCACTGAACAGCAGAATAATTTGAATGCTGTTCTATGCCAGACACACTGCTTCATAGTTGCCAGGATAACTGCTGCTGTGCTTCCTCTGAATGCTCAAGTTGTCAACACTAGAGTCTTAACCAATTACCCATGTCCTGCCACAGAACATCAATTTAACACTACACAAGGAGCAGCAATGGAAGCAACCGCTAAGCTTCCAGCCCAGAATATTACGGAAAGTAACCCACACAAAGATTAAAATGTTAAAAAGTTTTCCTATTAATTATTTAGGGCTAATTATTTAAGGGTTCAACAACTAAAACACCTGCTTTATAGTATGCTTCAGTATAATCACACTGAATTTACATAGTAATCAGCTGTAAACCCTCTGAAATTTTCATTTTAAAGGTGATTGCTTTTAGAATCAGTACTAAAACAAAGCATAGTTTGCCTTATTCTTCAGATGGGCGTGGTGAAACAAAATGGAATCAACCCAAATGCCCATCAGTGATAGACTGGATAAAGAAAATGTGGTACATATATACCATGGAATACTATGCAGCCATGAAAAGAAATGAGATCATGTCCTTTGCAGGGGCATGGATGGAGCTGGAAGCTGTTATCCTCAGCAAACTAATGCAGGAACAGAAAACCAAACACCCCATGTTCTCACTTATAAGTGGGAGCTGAAAAATGAGAACACATGGACATACGGGGGGGAACCACACTGGGGCCTGTTGAGGATGGTGGGAGGGAGAATATCAGGAAGAACAGCTAATGGATGCTGGGCTTAATACCTAGGTGATGGATTGATCTGTGCAGCAAACCACCATGACACATGTTCACCTATTGATATGGTTAGGCTTTGTGACCCTAACCCAAATCTCATCGTTAACTGTAATCCCCATAATCCCCACATGTCAAGGGAGAGAACAGGTGGAGGTAATTGAATCATGGGGGCCGTCTCCCCGACGCTGTTGTCATGATAGAGAGAGTTCTCACAAGATCTGATGGTTTTATACCGGGCTCTTCCCCTTTTGCTCAGCACTTCCACTACCTGCCACCTTGTGAGGTAGGGGTCTTGCTTCCCCTTCCCCTTCCACCATGATGGTAAGTTTCCTGAAACCTCCCCAGCCATGCTGAACTGTGAGTCAATTAAACCTCTTTCCTTTATAAATTACCCAGTCTTGGGTAGTTCTTTATAGCAGTAAGAAAACAGACTAATACACCTATGTAACAAACCTGCACATCCTGTTTATATACCACAGAACTTAAAATAAAAGTTGAAGAAAAAAATATAAAAATAATGCAATTATAACAAATATTTGTTAATAAATACAATAATAAATTTATAATAAAATAAATATTCTAGGTATCCTATTTTAGCAGTGAAAAATCTACAACAGCAGAAACCACAAGAGTATATTCTATAGTTTCTACCTAGCCTTGTGGATAAAGTTTTCTGCCGATAAAAAAAATATGAAACAGAGAAGGAATTCTACACAAAGTCTGAGCTAACTACAGTTCTTTAGGTCTCATATATTAAAATTAACAACAACAACAAAAAGAAACACAGTGGAAATGTACACTGTGATAATGCACAATGTCTATATACTTTAAGCAAACATCCCAAAGTGTGTTTGGTAGGTTTGTACATTGTATCTTGACTTCAAAGAAAAGTGTCCATTTGGAAGACTTTTAGGATAACATATAAAATAAAATTAAGCCTAGAGAGATACCGCACATAAACTGAGTCATCAATATTTTGTATATCTATTTTTCATCATTTGCCTCCTAAGTTATGATACTACCTTAGACACAACAGGATGATTATTCAGATATCAATTAAATAATACAGGATAAAAAAATCTTTTATCAACATTACTTTGAACATAAATTATTTTCTTAAATATCTGGTATACCCATACAAGTAACATTAAGTAAATAAAGATAAAATTTAAAAGATAAAATGATCGCTATTACTTTACTTCAAGCAGTCATTTGATAGCCTGCATATTAAGCTAATTTATGAGTCTGTTAGTGAATAAGGTCATCTATAGAACTAAGCAAAAACATTCTGAAATATCAGTTAACTATTACACAATAATGTAATACATACAGTACTATCTAACAGTCCTACTAACTCTAAATGAGTCATGAGAAGTAGAAGGGGAGAAACATGCAAACTGTTAATCCTGGGCACCAGTGGATTTGGAACATTGTTTTTTACTGATGCCGAACAGCACTGCTCTTCTTTAGCCTGCATGAGATTACAAAGTGGGAACACTGAAGAGGGTTGGTGGAGAGATCACAATGCAACAATTATGCTACTGATTTCATCTGTTTTCATTGTAACTCAATTTAGGAAAATATTTTTCAAAACTGGAAAAGTGTAAGAAAGAACAATCACTATATATTAAATCTATAGAGAGGAGGAGGAATATCTATATTTAGATGTAGTATAAAGAATCATAAAGGATCATACTAACAAACTGGATTACATAAAATGCAAAGTCTTCTATTTGTAAAAAGACACCATGATATTGTTCTCACTCACAGGTGGGAATTGAACAATGAGAACACATGGACACAGGAAGGGGAACATCACATACCAGGGCCTGTTGTGGGGTGGGAGGAGGGGGGAGGGATAGCATTTGGAGATATACCTAATGTTAAATGACGAGTTACTGGGTGCAGCACACCAACATGGCACATGTATACATATGTAACAAACCTGCACGTTGTACACATGTACCCTAAAACTTAAAGTATAATAATAAAAAAAGACACCATGATAAAAAGACAAGCAATAAACTAGCAAAGTTACCTAATACAGCAGGTGAAAGATTAATATGTATATATGTATAGAAATACACATATATGGAGAAAAGTAATCTATAAAATTTTATATATGTATATATTTTTCTAAATTTGGCAAAGCTCTCACACAAATCTACAAAATAAACGCTGTCCTGGAATAGATGAAAGACCAAAAGAAATGAAGAGACAACAAATAAAAAAGAAGACAACTAGTAAATATATGAAAAAAAATGTTCAACCAATCAAAAATGAAGGCATACATTAAGATAAGATAATATTTTATCTATAATATATCAATAAGTTGCAACAAATGAGGATGTAGTAAAACTGTTACTCTCATATATTTCTGATAATTCATACATCAGTGGTGATGACACCAATAAGTACAGTTCTTTTGGAAAGTAATTAGCAGTGTACCTGAAAAGCTGTAAAAATATTCACATTATTTGACCCACTGATTTTCTTTTTACAACTCTATACTGAGAAAATAATTTTAAACAGAGAAAAATCTACAATAATAAGGATGCATGATTATTAAATTACAGGAGAAAACCACTATGAAATAGTTGCATAATGGAATATAACTGCATAGACACAAAAATTCTAATTTAAAATTTTACTGGTGGTTATTACTTAGGGAAAGGATAATAACAGGTTTTAAATTTTTATATATTAGTGCTTCCTAAAATTAAAAAAAGATTATTATATATTTTTTAAAACCCAAATTTTGCAAAATTGATTTTAACTTCAGTAAGGGCAGTGAATACTTAAAGAATATGAAAATGATTGAATGTTACAATATACATAGGTGATAACGTTAAAGGAAAAAATTATAAATATGAATATACAAAATAAATATTAAGTGGGACTATAGTAGAACAAACTATAACAGAATATTAATAGTGTGGTAAGGTGGCGGTATTATGAATTTCTTCTTTCCCTATAATACAATTACATATGTAATGCTCATTCTAATATAATATAACCTGAAACGTGTAAGTAGTAGAAGATAAAATATGTTGCTTACCTCTCTTTCATCCATGTTTAACCACTGCTTTGGATCTTCCTCAGTAGCCAGGAAGGCGATCAATTCCAAAGCAGTAAGACGAGTTTGACGTCTTGATGAGACAAATATCAAAACAGGTTTGGCTGGAGAATGGCTTCTAATTGCTGGTGAAAAGTTGTGGGAAATAAAATGGAAAGATACTTAACCCCAGAATATGAATTTCATTAGGATATCAAATGGATACATGAAAACTAATGATGTAAACAATTTAGGCATGAAATGTGGCATTATTGCAGGTACTACATGGATCTGGCAGCATATTAGACAGATAATAGGAAAAGAAAGGTTGATGGCCCTACCTAGAGAGTATATTGCCTAGGAGAGAAAAGATTTAATTATGCTGGGTCCAAGTTCTATTCTGAGTTGCCAAGGAAGGAGAAACTTAAAGACTGAGACTCTCCATTAAGAGCTATACATGGACACTAAATCTTAGATTGAGCTTTCTATACTAAGTTGTGTTTCTCAGCTATTTGTGTTTGCCTAAGCAGTGATATTACAGAGTTAACTGGTCCTGGGGTCTGGTGAGAAAATCAAGTCCTGCCAAGTGACGGAAAATGTCTAGAAAGACCACAAAAAGTTCCTTTTATTTTTGTTATCAGTGATAGAAAAATTAGGAGAGTTTGTACCAGTAAACAGGTTAAGAGATAAATCAGAAGAAAGTTTTCCCTCCGTTTTTTTAAAAAGCATATGTGTGAGAAAGGCAGACAAGATAACGTAGAAGAGGGCTGAAGAGAATACTATGCCTGAATGAGTATCTGAGTAATGGGACATGGTAGTCAACACAAAGAAGATGAGATGACTCTGGTCAACACAAACCAGAGTAACAAGACTGAAGTAAATTTTGTAAATCAAATCTTTAAAAATAATTAAAGAGCCACATAAATCACTTGGCTTATCTTGAAATGAGGTTTTTTGTTTGTTTGTTTTTGCTTTACATAGGCTCCAAAAAGCTGATAAGATGCCACGGGTAGAATATATATTTAGGTCTACACAACTCTCTTAAAACAGTCAGAGATATTTAAAAATTTTATATAAAAAGTTCAACCTCTTTGTAATTTCTTGTTTGAAATGTGAGCTGCAGAATTTCTTTTTATGGGCTGGGAAACAAGGTTTATAATGGAAATGTTGACATGACCTTGACTTTATTTACATCCTAACTATGAGAAATAAAGCTATCACACAATCATATTTCTAAACTCAAAGAAATATAGTAATCACTACAGGTATAATAAATAGTACATAAGTATAGCTGCTGTGCTGATACCATTTCTATGGAAGTGTAAGTACTTTAGTTATTTACTATTGATTTATATAACACAAAATGCTTCCTTTCTATCAATGGTATGCAATCATTCCATATAGATATATGCAATTTCAACAATATATATTATGAAAAATAAACTCATTTATCTTATTTCTCACCCTTTTATTGTTTATCAGAATGTTACAGAATGTAAATGATAAAGCTTTGATAACTCATATTAGAGATACACCATTTAAAATACACATATTAGTACAATATTGATATCATTTGGACACATAAATATAAATGGATCTCTTGTCTTTCTTTAAACCTCAACATCTAATGGATTTTTGCTGCTGAAAGAACAGGTGTGGCTGAACAGCTCACGGCAGATTTATTGTTCATTAGTGATTTTGTACAATGCTTCTGTGGAGGTGTAAATAATCTGAACTGCCAAGATTGGTCTCTAGTCCACAATCAATACTTTGCTTCTGTCATAAGGCTAATTACAGCAGCTAAAAAGTCACCTCACAACTGTCACCACACAATCAACAGCAGCTCACATTTGAGAATTTATTTTTGAGGTTATTTTTAATTGATATAATAAATATTCTTTATGCAGCCCAAATAAAACATGTTTCAATAAAATAGGAGTGCTATTCTTAAATCTTTCCTGTTTGCCTAAGAGGAAAAACTAAAAACAGAAGCACTGTACTAAAGTACTGAAATTTCTAAGTTTTTATGATTTCTCATAAAAATGATTATGAGATGTTTTTGATCTGTAGCTTCCATTTCTCATCTGTCCAAGCTACTATCATAAAAACACTTTGATTAATATTAAGAAAACTCTGATAACTTTTTTTAATTACATACTTTTATTCAACTACAAAGTCATTACCATTTGTGAAATCTCTCCAATCTTCAATAGGTAATTTAACATATATTTGTATTCCTTAACAGTTGAGACAAACAGTTTTAGATATATGTAGAAGCTGGACCAGTATCATCCTTTCAAAGAAACCAACACCAATTAGAAGATATTTGATAGCTACCATAAACAATGGTTACTATTTTATTCCAAGAATCTGAAGCTTACCCTGAAATGCAGGCTTGTTCATACTAGCCATACGAGGACAGTAATGTTGACCTGGAAAGCCTTGAATGTGAACTTCCAGTGGAACTGGGCGTACTGATGGTCGGAAGTTAAACAAGCCCATCTAGAGTAAATATGAGAGAGAAACCATTTTCAATTTTTATATTGAATTTTATAAGGTTATAATATCTCTTAAAAGGAATCATCAAAGTAACAATACTAAATAAATGCATAATTTATCAATCTTCTACATACCTGCTTAATATTGAGCCAATCAGCAAGGTCTCTGGCATTAGCTAAGGCAGTAGATAGTCCAACTATTCTAACAGGCTTTTCTGTGTGTGATGAGATAAAATTTGTTCGAGATACAATGACCTCTAGAACAGGGCCTCTTTCCTCCCCTAGAAAATAGGGAAAAATCAATGTTAATCATTTAACAAGCCTGTGTTGGTCATTGCAGCAACTACAAAAGGAAGAGTTTGTAGCTTCCTCAAAAAAAAAAAAAAACCAAAAAAAAAAAAACCTAAAGATAGAACTACCAAAGGATTCTGCAATCCTACTCCCAGTGCATGATGTCACTTAGATGTTGAATTAAAAAAAACTGACCTCATGGAAGTAGAGTAGAAACGTGGTTACCAGAGTCTAGGGGCATGGGTTGGAGTCACAAGAGAAGGGAATAGAGAGTTGGTGGTCAAAGGGTACAATGTTTCAGTTGGACAGGAGAAATAAGTTTGTCAGATCAATTGTACAGCAGTGTGACAACAGTTAATAATAATATATCATATATTTCAAAATTGCTAAATTGCAAAATTGCTAATTGCATGTTTAACTGTAATCTCCAGTGTTGAAGGTGGGGCCTGGTAGGATGTGATAGGATCATGGGGGCTGTTTCTCCTAAATGGCTTAGCACCATCCTCTTGGTGCTATTCTCATGACAGTGAGTGAATTCTCATGAAACCTAGCTGTTTAAAAGTGTGTAGCACCTCGCCCACCACCTTGCTCTCTTGTTCCTGCTCTTGCCATGTAAGAAGCTCTCTTCTGCTTTGCCTTCAGTCATGATTGAAAGCTTCCTGAGGCCTCCCCAGAAGCAGGAGCCACTACATTTACTGTACAAGCTGTAGAATCTTGAGCCAATTAAACCTCTTTTTAAAAATAAATTACCCAGTCTCAGGTATTTCTTTATGGCAATGTGAGAACAGATTAATACACTAAGAGAAAATTTTTTATGTTTCACCTCAATTTATATGTAAGGTGATAGATGTTAATTAGCTTGATTTAATAATTCCACATTATATACATATATCAAAAAATCACATTGTGCCCTAGAAATATATATAAATATTACATGCAAATTAAAAATACTAATAATTAATATTTTACAAAGTTAAAGTTTGTAAACTGGCTTTAGATACAGTGGTACCTACCAAGCAGATGGATCTCATCTATGATGAGAATAGTGACTTGCTGAACATAGTTCCTATTTTGCCAGCTTCTGCTGACTCCATCCCACTTCTCTGGCGTAGTGACGATAAGGTCAGCCTTGGCAATGGATTTCATATCAGGAGTCACATCCCCTGTTAGTTCAATAACTCTGGAGGGAAATATAAAAATGATCCCAGAAACTTTTCAGGTAACAAATGACCTTGGAAATGCAAAAACCTATCTCTTTTAAAATAAAATTTTATAAGGCTTAAAATTACTTTATCTACCTTTGATTTTTGAAATTTTCCAAGTTGAGTCCAAAATGTACATTTCTTAAGAACTCTAAGAAAATTTCTTGCCATAAAATGAAGGTCATATAAATTCCAATCACTGACATATCTAACTTTTATACAGATATGCAAGGATATCAAACTTTGCTTTAATTATGTTTATAGAAACTCCATCCTAGGTGATTTTATAAAGTTGAACTCATACTTCCTTGTCCCTATGTTGGAATAAAATTTTTTTTAATGAAGGAAAGTGTTACTTTATGGAGACAAAAAAAGGCATTCATTAAGAATATTTAGGATTATGTGTAAATTTAATTAAAATTATGTGTAATTTAGATTGTGTGCAAGCTCATTTTTTTCCTTAGATTGGAATTTTCTATAGATTTTATAGCCAAAATGAAATGTATTAGGATGAAAACAAGATAAGCCAGAGCAAATATGTACCAACTCATTATAAGCAGATCACAGTCATATAGTGAGAGAGATGGAAAAGAAAAACCTATGTAGATCTAGAGGAATTACCTAAGAATTCCTAATTACATAGGATTAGCTCTGGGCTAACATCAAATTTTAAGTAATTACTAAAATAATTTCTTTTCTTTCTTTTTTTTTTTTGAGACAGAGTCTCATTTTGTCACCAAGGCTAGAGTGTAGTGGCTTGATCTCAGCTTACTGCAACCTCCACCTCCCGGGTTCAAGCGATTCTCCTGTCTCCAAGTAGTTGGGATTACAGGCATGCACCACCACCTCCAGCTCCTTTTTTATTTTTAGTAGAGATGGGGTTTCACTATGTCGGCCAGGCTGGTCTCCAACTCCTTTTCTCAGGTGATCACCCGCCTCAGCCTCCCAAAGTGCCAAGGTTACAGGCATGAGCCACCACGCCCAGCCTAATATAATTTCTAATCTGTGTTAAGACTTGGAAAATAAGAAAAAGGGCAAAATTTGTTCCTCTAAGCATAATGTTCACAAAGTATTTACCTATTCTTGTTTATTTTAAAGATTTACATTTTATATGTTATTTTGAATATGGACTATATTCACATGGTTCAAAGAATACAGGGAATAGTCCCCATAACCCCTATCCTATAGACAGCTAGTTCTCATTCTGAAAAGAACCACATATTCATATTCTTTATCATTTTGAAAAAACATAAGCTAGGATACTTAAATTTTTTTTTTGTTTTTTTTTTTACATTATCTTTGGAGATCATTCTTTCCGTATAAAAAAATTCATATAGTTTTTTTTTACAGAGTAATACAATATTTTACATTGTGTGAATGTACTATAATTTACTTACTGATGTTCTATTGGAAATTCGTTTCTCTGTAATCTTTTGCTATTTAAAATAATACTGCAATGAATAACCTTGTAGTATATTAAATAATTAATGAAAAAAACCCCACATCATGTTTTTCAAAGAACTTCTGCTTTTTTACAAATAATTTACATGCAAAATGCCTTCTAAGCAGTTTCTGGAAGCTACTCTGCAAAATACGAAAAAAATAGAGAGGCAGAACTTATTTTTGTTTTGTTTTAGAATGAAAATATTTTGAAAAAGTTATCCTGCCAAATAAAAGTACTCACATTAAGTAATTTAGGAGATTTCATTTTCAATCTTAAAACAATGGGAATATTGATATCATTTTAATAGTAGGTACATATCTTTAAATAAATGACTATGAAAATCACTGTAAAACCATTCAACAGTTTTATTCAACTCTTATTTCCTGGTCCTTTTAGTCAATTCAAAGCGTATCTTTTGAGTAAAAGTAAGAACTTACTTTTTACCAAGTTTTTCTTCTATTCTAACTTTCCAATCATCCATTCTTTCACGTACTAGGGCTTTTAGGGGTGCAATATATACCGCCTAAAAAGGGGAGAATAGCCAAAAATACTCTTATGAAAATAGTGATAGCATTTTGAAATAAAAGTAAACTCCAAAAAATTTGTCAAAATATGACAGTGTGGTTTGAAAATGTATCTTTTAATTCTGAATACTCAAATTTTTAAATCAATGGGAAAAAGTCATTAACTCAAACTACATTTATCCAAAATAAGACAGAAATGTAACACATCACAAACATTCTATTCATAAAAAATATTAACGTAGATGAATTTAAATTACTTTTAAAAAAGCATCAGAGGTATTTTCCTCAGGCATTTTACTATGAAATTATATTCTACATAATAAAAACAAAACAAATTATGAGATAATACACTATAAGAGAAAATTAGGGTTCTGATAAAAAATGTTTTTTTCTATTATTATAATTAATATTTATTTGAGTTGTATGTAACTCATGAATAAATGTACTGATGTTGAAGTTTTGAAGAGAAATAAACTATTGTTTAAATTTTAATGCAGATTTTATGAAGATGCTAGTAGTATACTTCAGGTTTCAAAAAAATAAATAAAAGCTGGTCTATAGTAATCCAAACCTATACAAAATGTATTCCCTTTATGTTTCTAATTTAGAGTAGAGCTCTACTGTTATATTAACATGTCTCTAGAGATCAATAACCACATATTAGAGAGACTGAAAAGTAGGAAAACTTAGGGTTAAGTAGGGAAGAAAAGCCACTAATTAGGAAACACTACAAAAGGATGTTAAGACATTTCTGAAATCATAAATGATGAAGAAACTAGCCCATAATTCCAATCACAACATCTCTGTAAATGTTTCCATTTTAGTGTGATGTACTCACAAAATTAAGAACAAGAAAACTCTAAATACTACATAAAAAACTGTTAGAATTAATAAACAAATTCAATATGCTTGAAGGACACAAAGTCAACATATATAAACCAGTAGAATATATACTGTTAGCAAACTATGTAAAAAAAAAAAAAATCAAGAAGACAGTCCCACTTACAATAGCACCAGAAAGAATAAAGTACTTAGGAATAAAGTTAACTAAAGAGGTAAAAAATCTGTACACTGAAAACTATAAAACATTGAAGAGAAACTGAAGAAAAGACAAACAAATGAGAAGATATCCCATGATCATGGACTGGAATAATTAATATTGTTGAAATGGTCATACAACCCAAAGCAATCTCCAGTTTAAATGCAATCCTTATCAGAATTCTAATGGCATTTTTCACAGAAATAGAAAAAAAAATCCTAGAATTCACAAGGAAGCACAAAGACCTTGAATAGCCAAAGCAATTTTAAGAAAGAAAACCAGTCAGACGCATCACATTTCCTGGTTTCAAATTATATTACAAAGCTACAGTAATCATAACAGTGTGGAAGTACGGACCTGACATAAAAAGAGGCACACAGACCAGTGGAACAGAAAAGAGCCCAGAAATCAACCCACACAAACAAGGTCAACTAATCTTCAACAAGGGCCTAAAGCATACATACAATAAGCAAAAGATATTCTCTTCTATAAATGATGTTGGGAAGACTGTATATTCACATGTAAAAGAACTACTGCCATACACCATATACAAAAATTAACTCACAATGGATTAAATAATTAAATATAAGATCCAAAACTACAAAATTCTTAGAAGAAAACATAAGGAAAAAGCTCCTCGATGTTGGTCTTGGCGATGATTTTTGGGACATGGCATCAAAAGCAAAAATAAACAAATAGGTGTACAACAAACTAAAAAGCTTCTACACAGAAAATAAATAAATAAATAAAATCAACAGAGAGACAATGTGAAATGAAAGAAATGACAAAACGAAAGAAAATATTTGCAAACCATATACATTAGTTCTGTCTTAATGCCTTCCCTTTCCACGCTTCCAATTACTTGTAGTCAATTGTGGTCCAAAAATGTTAAATGAAAAATTCTAGAAATAATTCATAAGTTTTAAATTATGTACCCTTCTAAGTAGCATGATGGAATCTCACACTGTCCCACTCAATTCAGCCTGGAACATGAATCATCCCTTTGTCCAGAGTATTCAGGCTGTAGCCACTCCCCAAACACTAGTCACTTAGTAACTGTCTTGTTTACTAGAAAGACTGTGGCAGTATCACAGTGCTTTTGTACAAGTAGCCTTTACATTACTTAGTAATGGCCCCAAAGCACAAGAGTAGTGATGCTGGCAATTCGGATTTGCCAAAGAGAAGACAAAGTGTTTCAAGTGAAAAGATGAAAGTTCTTGACTTAATAAAAGAAAAAAAAATCATATGCCAAGACTGCTAAGATCTGTGGTAAGAACAAACATTCTATCTGTGAAATCATAAGAAGGAAATCATAAGAAATTTGTGCCAGGCTGGGTGCGGTTGCTCACGCCTGTAATCCCAGCACTTTGGGAGGCGAAGGTGGGCGGATCACCTAAGGTCAGGAGTTTCAGACCAGCCTGATCAACATGCAGAAACCCCGTCACTACTAAAAAAAAAATACAAAAATTAGCCAGGCGTGGTGGCGCATGCCTGTAATCCCAGCTACTCGGGAGACTGAGGCAGAAGAATCGCTTGAATCCAGGAGGCGGAGGTTGCGGTAAGCCGAGTTTGCGCCATTGCACTCCAGCAGCCTGGGCAACGAGAGCAAAACTCCGTCTCAAAAAAAAAAAGAAAAAAGAAATTTGTGCCAGTTTTGATGTTGAACCTTAAGCTGCAAAAATTATGGCCACAGTACATGATAAGTGCTTGGTTAAGATGGAAAAGGTATTAAATTTGTGGGTGGAAAACATGAATAAAATGTGTTTTTAAAATTTTAGTACACTTTTCTTAAGTACGTATTTATAAAGAACATAGTATTGTACTACTATACCATTTCTTGTTTTACTTTTTATTTGTTTTTACTTAACACATAATAATTGCACATATTTATGGGATACATAGTGATGTTTTGATACATATAATGTATAGTGATCAGATCAGGGTAATTAGCATATCCATCATCTCAAACATTTATCATTTCTTTGTGTTGGGAACCTTCAATATCCTTCTTCTAGCTATGTGAAACCGTATTATATATTATTGTTAACTACAGTCCTTCTACAGTCGTATACAATACTAGAATTTATTCTTTCTATTCGGCTATAATTTTGCATCCTTTAACAATCCTCTCCTTATCGCTCCCTTCCCCCTACCCAAATGGGTTCAGTACCATCAGGTTGCAGGCATCCATCGGGGTTTTGGAATGTACCACCTGAGGATAAGCAGGGACTAAATATCTAATAAAAAGTTATAATCCAAAATAGAAACTTACACAACTCAATAGCAGATAAACCCAAATTATTCAATTAAAAATGGGCAAAATATCTGAATACACATTTTTTTCCAAAAGAAAACACACAAATGGCCATTGGATACATGAAAAGGTGCTCAATATAACATCATCAAGGAAATGCAAATTAAAATCACAATAAGATATCAATTTACACCTGTTAAAATGGCTATTACCAAAAGACAAAAGACAGCCGGGCATGTGGCACAAACCTGTAGTCCCAGCTACTCAGGAGGCTGAGGCAGGAGGATTGCTTGAGCCCAGAAGTTCAAGGCCAGTCTGGGCAACACAGCGAGACCCCATCTCCTCAAAAAACAAAAAACAAAAAAAAAAAAGAAAAGAAAAAAGAAAAAAAATAACACACATGTAGGTGAAGATGTGGAGAAAAGGTAACTGTTACTGTACATGATTGGTGGTAATGTAAACTGTATAGCCATTATGGAAGACAATCTGGAATTTCTTTAAAAATTAAGCATAGAACTATCCAGCAATCCTACTTTTGGGTATATATCCAAAGGAAATGAGATCAGTATCTTAAAGAGATATCTGCACTCCCATGTTCATTGCAGGTTTACTTTGAATAGCCCAGATATGGAAACAATCTAAGTGCCTCAAGATAGATAAAGAAATTGTAATATATATATGTGTGTGTGTATAAATATATATGTGATATATATGTACACACACACACAATGAAATATTATTCAGCTTTAAAGAAGAATGAAATCAGCCATTTTCAACAATATAGATGAACCCAAGGGACATTATGTTAAGTGAAATACGCCAGACATAGAAAGAAAAATACTGCATAACTTCACTTACACATGGAATTTTTAAAAGTTGGATTCATAGAAGGAAAGAGTAGGATATTGGTTACCAGCGGTGAGGATGGGGGAATGAGGAGATACTGGTCAACAGGTATAAAGTTTCATTTATGATGAATGAATAAGTACTAGACATCTAATATACAGCATGGTGATTACAGTTAATAGTACTGCATTATATCCTTGAAATTTGCTAAGAAAATAGATTTTATGTGTTCTCATCACAAAAAAGATAACTATTTGAAGTGATAGGTATGTTAATTAGCTTGACTGTAGTAATCACTTGACAATGTATATCAAAACATCACATTGTATACCTTAAATATACATAATTTTTATTAAAAATAATATATACTAGGAAAGAGTTAAAAATTATGCTTCAAGAAAGCTTTAAAGCAATACTTACTTGACTTGTAATGTATTTGATATTAAATAATATCATGGCCATTTGTGGAAGTCATATAAAAGCTACTCTATATTTAATATGTATAATCAAACTATATTAAAGCACTAGCATTTTCTTCATACAGAAAAGATTTGATTATGAATTACTTTGTATTGTTTAACTTTGCCTATGAAGTGGGTTTTTCACAGTGAAATTATCTATGAATTGTAGAAATCTTACAATAAGGAAAGGATTTGTGTGTCACTACATACATTAGAAATTCAACTGGAGGACTACAAAGTTTAAGGTAAATTTTCTTGCTGCAAATTATCCTAATATGGGCATAGCTCATTTTACTGCACTTTGCGGATATTGTTTTTTTACAAATTGGAGGTTTGTGGCAACCCCACATCGAGCAATTCTATCAAAAGCAATTCTATTGATTTTTCCAACAGTATGTGTTCACTTCATGCCTCTGTTACGTTTTGGTAATTCTACCAATATTTCTAACTTTTTCTGTATTATTATATCGGTTATGGTGATCTGTGGTCGGTGATCTTTTATGTTATCATTGTAATTGTTTTGTAGTGTCATGAACTACACCATATAAGATGACAAACTTAATTGATAATTGTGTGTGTTCTAACTTCTCCACTGACCAGCCGTTCCCCCATCTCTTTCCTTCTCCTCAGGCCTCCTTCTTCCCTAAGACACAACAATATTGAAATTAGGTCAATTAATAACCCTACAATAGCCTCTAAATGTTCAAGTGAAAGGAAGAGTTGCATGTCTCTCACTTTAAATCAAAAGCTAGAAATGATTAAGCTTAGGGAGGAAGGCATGTTGAAAGCTGAGATAGGCCAAAAAGCTAGGCCTCTTAATACCAAGGAGTTAGCCAAGTTTTGAATGCAAAGGACAAGTTCTTGAAGGAAATGAAAAGTGCTACTTCATTGAACACATGAATGATAAGAAAGTGAAAGTTTTATTCCTGATACGGAGAAAGTCCGAGTGGTGTAGACAGAAGATCAAATCAACCACGATATTTCCATAACCTAAAGCCTACTCTAGAGCAAGCCCCAAATTCTCTTCAATTCTGTGAAGGCTGAGACTGGTGAGGACACTCCAGAAGAAAAGTTTGAAGCTTGTTTCACATGGTTTAAAGAAAGAATTCACCTCTATGAAGTGCCAGGTGAAGCAGAAAGTGCTGATGTAGAAGCTGCAGCAAGTTATCCAGAAAATATAGCAAAGATAATTGATGAAGGTGGCTACAATAAACAACAGAGTTTTAATGTGTACAAAATAGCCTAATATTGGAAGAGGATGTCATCAAGGACTTTCACAGGTAGAGAGGAGAAGTCAATGCCTGACTTCAAAGCTTCAAAGGAGAAGCTAACTTTCTTGTTAGGGACTAATGCAACTGGTGACTTGAAGTTGAAGCCAATGCTCATTTACCATTCTGAAAACTCTAGGGTCCTTAAGAATTATGCTAAATCACCTCTGCCTGTGCTCTATAAATGGAACAACAAAGCCTGGATGACAGCATATCTACTAAACAGCATGGCTTATTGAATATTTTAAGCCCACTGTTGAGACCTATTGCTTAGAAAAAAAGATTCCTTTCAAAATGTGACGCTCATTGACAATACATCTAATCACACTCCAAAGCTTTGATGGACATGTACAAAGAGATGAATGTTGTTTTCATGCCTAACATAACATCTATTCTGTACTCCAGGGATATAGGGGTAATTTTGGCTTTCCTATCCTTTTACTTAAGAAATATGTTTCATAAGACCATAGATAGTGATTCCTCTGATGGACCTGGGCAGAGTAAGTTGGAAATCTTCTGGAAAGAATTCACCATTCTAGATGCCATTAAGAACATTCATGATTCTTGGAAGGAGGTCAAAATATCAACATTAACAGGAGTTAGGAAGAAGTTGATTCCACCCTTCACGGACGACTGAGGGGTTCAAGACCTCAATAGGGAAAGGCACTGCAGATGTGGTGGAAACAGCAAGAGAACTAGAATTAGAAGTGGAGCCTGATGATATAACTGAATTGTTACAATCTCATGATTAAATGAACAGATGAGGAGTTGCTTCTCATGGATGAGCAAAGAAAAGGTGTTTCTTGCGATAGAATCTACTGACAAAGATACTGTGACCATTGCTGAAATGACAAAAAGGATTTAGAATATTACATAAACTTAGTTCAGAAAGCAGTGGCAGGGTTTGAGAGGGTTGACTCATTTTGAAAGACGTTCTATCGTGGGTAAAATGCTGCCAGGCGGCATCACATGCTACAGAAAAATTTTTCATGAAAGGAAGAGTCAATCAATGTGGCAAACTTCATTGTCTTATTTTAAGAAATGACCACGGCTACTCCAACCTTCAGTAGCCACAACCATGATCAGTCAGCAGCCATCAACATTGAGGCAAAACCCTTCACTAGCAAAAAGATTAAGACTCACTAAAGGCTGAGATGATTGATAATATTTTTTAGTAATAAAGTATTTTCAAATTTAGCTGTGTATATTTTTAGACATAATGCTATTACACACTAATAGGCTATGGTATAGTATAAACAGAATTTTTATATGTACTAGGAATCCAAAAAATTTGTATGACTTGCTTTATTGTGACATTCACTATATTGTGGTAGTATATAACCAAACTCATGATATCTTCACGGTATACCTGTACTGATCTGGTCCCCTGGGAAATTCACTGAGAGTGACAAATCTATTCATTAGACCCTGCCAATACATTTAGAACTGTCTAGTTTGGAGATTATGAACTGTCTTTTCTAATTAAATGTAAGTATGATTCTTTCAACAGACCTTTGAAGTAGGGTATTTGTTGAAGACTCTGAAAATGGCTAATTCAGCTGCAACAGTCTTTCCCGATCCAGTAGGTGCTCCAAGTAGGACATTACAATCCGTGTGATACAATGTATGAAATATTTGTGTCTGTACAGGGTTAAAGTGGCTGAAGTTGTACAGGGCTTCATATGCTTTACATCCCAAAGCTGTGATTGGTAAAGGCTGAAGATCCAGTAATTCTGAAAAGACCCAACAGGATGGCTATACGACAATTGAAAAACACGCATAATACTGAATATTGTATTATAAATAATAGATTATAGTAATCCTTAGTTCCTTAGACAAGGAGAAAAAACTTAACACAAATTCTTATATACCCATTACAGATCTGGCATTTCAACAAATATGTCACGCAAATAACCACATTTACCATATTGACATACTGGATGCTTTTCTGGGGGAGTGCCCTATAAGCCAACTATAATGCCATATCCTTCTTTTTCCAATCAGGAAAGTCATTTGAATAACAAGTATATGCATGTTATAGAACAAAACCTAAATCTGTCTCAAGTGGCAAAAAAATTAAAACCATTTGCAGACTTCAACACTGAAATGATTACTAACAACAAATTACTTTTGTTCTGTTAGACACTGACCAAGCAAGAGCAGTTGAGTTAACTATTGTTGTCAATGGAAAGTAAAATGAATTTAGGGTAATTCCAGGTAGAAAATTGGGTGGGAGTTTTAAAGCAAAGCATGACTGAGTAAACAAAACCTGCCCTGAGAAAACCTAGAAAGAAACTAGATTTAGTTGTTTCTTATTATGTGGATGGGAGGCCTAGGGAATTAGAAACAAAATAATTTAGAGAAACAGTTATACACCCTTGAATTCAACAGACCTTATATTTTCCATAATCCAGAAAGGTATCAGTTAGAAAACCAGAAGGCCACTTTACTCTCAAGATTATTTCATGAAAGATAAATCCAGTCATTTGAAATTTGAACAAGAAGAAATAATCCATAAGGTAACATAGTATTCTGTACCTTGAGTTAGATGTTCATGGTACTGTTTCAAAATGAAAGTATGGCAAATTTTCTTCTTAAAAAATGTATTTAAAAGTCAAAAAATTAATTTAAAAAATTATCCTTTCCCCACTGCTCTATTCAGTTAATTACATAGGTAACTGAGGGCTAACGACACACTTTCTACACCAGACTGTAGGTTTCTTAAATTTTCTGAAGCACTGAAAATTGAGGCCGGGAGCGGTGGCTCAAGCCTGTAATCCTAGCACTTTGGGAGGCCGAAGCGGATGGATCACCTGAGGTCAGGAGTTCGAGAACAGCCTGGCCAACATGGCAAAACCCCATCTCTACTAAAAATACAAAAATTAACTGGGCGTGGTGGTGGGCGCCTGTAATCCCAGCTACTCGGGAGGCTGAGGCAGGAGAATCGCTTGAACCCGGCGAGTGGTGGTTGCAGTGAGCCCAGATCATCCCACTTCACTTTAGCCTGGGTGAAAGAGTGAAACTCTGTCTCACAAATAAAATAAAATGAATAAAAAATAATCGAGAAGGAAGGAGGGGAGGCATTGCAAGTTAATGCTTGTAATGCTAATCAAAGCCGAAATATGTTCTTAAAAAGACTAAAAAATAAATAAATAAATAAACTGCATATTGCATATTTACTGATGATGTTAAATTACAGTGCTTTACATTAGTGAAAGATGAAGGTTTTTCTTGGCTCATTTGGGCTCAATGATAATGACTATATATTCAAAGAGACCCTGGAATCATTGAGGTTATATGTCTAATATCAACTGAGATGTTATGGTGGTACATTTATTGTTTTTAAAAATGTAGTCAGAACTCAGCTAATTATATAAATAGGGCGATACATTCTTGGTCATTTGGCAGACAAAAGATAAAATGAACATTGAAATAGAATGTTAACGCAAGTTAAGATCAAGTGCTATACTCAAAGATTAATGATGTTTGAAGCATGTATTTTAAATTAAAGCACCAAACATTTTTTATATATTTTATTCTGAGATTCTAAATATTACATGTAGCACATTTGATGAAAGAAGACTGGAAAGATTCCCTTCAATGAGTAGATCACTAGATACTACAATCTCATTATTTTTCTATGTTGACAAGCCTTTTAGTTCTGTTCTGCCAAGATATCAAAGTGGAATTAAGCCAAAGTATAAAGTATCTCTCTTTAAGATAAGCTAAGATAATGAATAGGGTACACATTTGACAAAAATGGCAAAGTTTAAAGTCACATTAAGACCTCTTTCAATTCCCAAAGGACTGCCAAATAATGAGTTCATTAAAAGTAGTGAGGACTATATTTTTATTCTGAAAATGACAAAGGGTTTCTCTTTGGAAGAACCATATGAGAAAAAATATGGACTTTCATTTTTCTATAAATTAAGGCCCTCTTAAAATCAATTCTGAAAAAGAAGAAATAAACTTATTATACTAGTTAATTAACAGATTAGTTTAGGATTTTTTGAAATAGAGTATTTCATAGGGCACTTAAAAGTATCATTGTAAACATTTATTCCTGAAAAATCTGCTTCTATATTAAGTCAAAATAAAAAGGTATTTGTTCACGTCACCAAAATTTAAAATGGATTTTTGCAAGGTATGACAGTGAAAAACACTATTATATGATGTTGAAGATTACCATGTACCCCTTTATAATGTTAGGGCAGAGGGATAAAACTAATATAAAGTGTTCCTATTTCCCCACATCCTCTGCAGCACCTGTTGTTTCCTGACTTTTTAATGATCGCCATTCTAACTGGTGTGAGATGGTATCTCACTGTGGTTTTGATTGGCATTTCTCTGATGGCCAGTGATGATGCACATTTTTTCATGTCTGTTGGCTGCATAAATGTCTTCTTTTGAGAAGTGTCTGTTCATATCCTTCACCCACTTGTTGATGGGGTTTTTTGTTTTACACTGTTGGTGGGACGGTAAACTAGTTCAACCATTGTGGAAGTCAGTGTGGCGATTCCTCAGGGATCTAGAACTAGAAATACCATTTGACCCAGCCATCCCATTACTGGGTATATACACAAAGGATTATAAATCATGCTGCTATAAGGACACATGCACATGTATGTTTACTGCAGCACTATTCACAATAGCAAAGACTTGGAACCAACCCAAATGTCCAATGATGACAGACTGGATTAAGAAAATGTGGCACACACACACCATGGAATACTATGCAGCCATAGAAAGGATGAGTTCATGTCCTTTGTAGGAACATGGATGAAGCTGGAAACCATCATTCTCAGCAAACTATCGCAAGGACAAAAAACCAAACACTGCGTGTTCTCACTCATAGGTGGGAATTCAACAATGAGAATGCATGGACACAGGAAGGGGAACATCACACACCGGGGCCTGTTGTGGAGTGGGGGGAGGGGGGAGGGATAGCATTAGGTGATATACCTAATGTTAAATGACGAGTTAATAGGTGCAGCATACCAACATGGCACATGTACACATATGTAACAAACCTGCACGTTGTGCACATGTACCCTAAAAGTTAAAGTATTAAAAAAAAAAAACTAATATAAAGGGTAGATGTTATTTGCAGGACACAAACTCACTTGAGGTATATGGAAATCCATTCCATAGTGATACCATAATATGATTCCTTAATATTAGCTTTTTTGTTTTTGGTGTAGAAACACAAAAGATGGGGGAAAATTCCCCATAACTCACTGGTATGTTAGTTAATTTAACATACTAGAAATAAGTTTAAGTAAACTGGAATAAACACAAGGGAGAAAATAAAAGTTTTACAGAGAGAACAGATTAAATGATGAATGACAAATGAAATAAAAAGGGAGTTATAGAGAAGTTATAATGATTACAAGTAAAACTTTATTAAGGTGTAGACATTTTTCAACATTAATTAAAACAACCATTTTGGAAAAATCAATGATTCAAATCAGCATTCACCATGTTACCTGTATGAGGAGGATGTCTCTCTGGTAGAATTAGATGTTGAAAGTTGATAATACATACTGCCTCAGCACCCAACCATCTATCAGACACTGCTCGGATGTAGTATTGGGAAGGCAAAGGCTCAAAAATAGGGATTGTAAATACCAGTAGTTGGGCTTCTTTACTAATGACCTAATATGAAATACAGTCAAAAATAAATATGGATATTCTAATAGCATAAAGGCCTTATTAGTCTATTGTTAAGATAACGGTATCTCTACAAGATATACTAAAGACAAAGTATCTTGAATTTCTAAATAGCTGAGATATTCAGAAACTTTAGAAACTTGTGCATGGTGCCCTTCTGAGGATACTTGATAGAAGGTAAAATTTTATGGCCAATTTATATTATTTACATATGCATATAATCATGTATTAACAAGTTACCAATTTGACTACCTGAATTTCCCAAACATCATTCATTCAATTACATAACTTCATGATTTTTACCTTACCGAATTACCATATTGTTTACTTAATATTTTTTGTTAAGTTCTATCAGTACCTAAAATGGAATACCGGAATCACTTGGTACAAATAGAAGGTAACCAAGAAGACAAAAGCAATGAATACAAAACACTGCTATGAAATTCTACTGTTGCCTACCCAAGACTCTTACCTGAAGCTTGCTTTATCTTTGATAAAAACAGAAATTACGAATGAAGCATCCGTTAAAGAAATACCATCAAATTGAGTCTTTGTCTTGTGATTTATAAAGAAATTTGGAAGAAATGCTCTTTTAATCCAATAGTATTCAGTATTTTGTGCAGTGACCCTTAAGATTATTATTGATCCTACCTATTTTACATATTCTACACCTCTGGAACCCAGGTCTTAAACCATGGTAAAGATTATCCAGTCATGCATTGCTTAATCACAGGAATGGTTCTGAAAAATGTGTCATTACGTAATTTTGTCTTAAGAACATCATAGTGTACGTAGACAAGCAGATGGTATAGCCTCCTAAATATCTAGGCTACATGGCATAGCCTACTGCTCTTATACAGCATGTTACCATACAGCATGTTATTGTATTGAATATTTTAGGCAATTATAACACAATGGTACTTACCTATCTACACATATTTAAACCTAGAAAAAGTAGGTGAAAATACAGTATTATAATCTTATGGGACCACTATTGTACTGTTGTTGTGTATGTGGTCCCTTGTTCACTGAAATGTCACTATGTGGGGCATTACTGGTAAGTGAATTTCTTAAACCATGATCACATGGAATATACCAATACTATAACATTTAATCACTGTATTCTTTTAAAACTAATAGGAAACTAAAACATAAAATAAAGTTTTAATTGTACTATAAAATTACAGAGAAATAAAAGCAGAAACTGTTAGTATAAATTTTTTTACAATAGCAAATAAGGATATATTCACATATATACACTTACTTGTTTTTTTAGAGCTAGAAAATACTCTGAATGATAAATATGATCATTTGTAGGATCTTCTACCCAAATCCACCAAGGTTCTCCTACTGTCCCATGTACCTAGAAGAAAAATAGCATCCTGCTACTATGCATATCATAACTCAAATAAGGGATAGCATCCAATCTTCTCACTCTAGAAGCTTTATTGATATATCATTTATATTACAAAGTTTACTCATTTAAACATTTCAAGTATACAGTTAAATGATTTTAATATATTTCCAAAGTTGTACAACCATCACCATAATCTAATTTTAGAACATTTTCACCATCTCAAAAATAAACCTTGTACCCATTAGTAGTCACTACCTTTTCCTTACAGATTTGCCTATTCTGTAAATTTCAATTAAATAAAATCATATAATATGCAGTCTTTTGTGACTGGAGTTTTTAATTTACCATGATGGTTTCACAGTTCATCTATGTTTTAGCATGCATCAATGCTTTCATTCCTTTTTATTGTCTAATAATATCCCACTGGATAGATATACTGTATTTTGCTTTATCCATTTCAATGTCTTTCTCTCTCTCTTACTCTCTCTGTCTCGCTCTTCCTTGCAAAACCCAGTCTTGTTCAGCAAGCATCTCTCCCTCATGTGACTCAAGAAAAAGTGACCACATCCCCTGGGATAATTTTGATTGGCATAAGTCAATCAGCTCATGGGATTCCCCTCCCAACTGCTGTGGTAAGGCGGAGGCACATGACAAATACTGGCCCAATTAGACTGAAGAAAAGGTCTGTGGTCCATGTTCTGGGCTGGAGAAGTGGGGTGTGTTTCCCATGCTCTGTTTAATGCAAACAAAAAATCCTGAAAACATTTGAGAAGTATCCAAAAGTGTCAGCAGAGCAAATGGGTGAAAAGTTCCTGGTCTTTGAATGACATCTTTAAACAGAAGACTCAACCATCCTTAGGGCCTATTCTACCTGTGGACCTTTCATTATGAAAGATAATATACTTTGGTCCTTAACTCAGCTTGAGGCACGTCAAGTTTTCCATTCTTGAAGCCAACAGCATTGTGCCTGACAGTGATAACTATTAAAATCATTAAGTACTCTGTCTTACTAATGAATTAAATCAAACTGCAGATTTATTACAGATATTGGTAGGAGATAGTGTAAGAAATACAAAACTTCCACTTATTTCAAAAATAGTCTATTAAAATTTCAAATATGAGTTTATGGGTAACTGTAAATTTATATTTATGTGAAACTTTATATCTATAGAAATATTAAATATAATTTTGTATCATCTAGTCCCAAGGAAAATTCTGTAAAAAACATTATTATTATTATTATAATACATGTTTATAGCTGAGGAAACTAAAGGAATTAAAGGTTTAGACACTTTTAAGACCAACGTAGAATTGGGTTAAAACCATGGTTGGGTAATTTTAGAGCATACTGTTAAAATTCATTCACATTAAAGATGTATAAACATCAGGTAATGCAGAAGATACTTATTTAATTAGAACTTTACAATAACATGTGAAATAGGCACTGCTATACTATAAATAGTGATTTCCTTGTTTTCCCTGATTGGCTTCTTGAATGTAAGAACTGAGCCTCACTTGCCTTTGTACCTACAATCTCTAACATAGTAACTGGTACAAAAATAGATCTTTAAAAAATGTTGATTGAATAAAAAGAGAATCTGGTGTGTATCTTTATATACATAATAATATCTAAGCTATCAAAGGAGAAGAAGGAATTAAAACAGAAACAAAAACATGATGGGAATCAAGGATGGACATTCTGAAAAACTGTATAGTGTTAAATATTCAGAGAAGTAAAGAAAATAACTGAGAAAAATGTATTTATTATGGCAACCCATCAGTCTTTGGAGATCATGGAGAAAGTAGTCTCAGCAGCAAAGAAACAGCTGATTGGGGGAAAATATAGAATACTTTTCTACAAGTCTAATGTTTCAAAAAAGGAAAGAATATTAATTTAAGAGACATCAAGATGAAAAATGGCTCTTTTTACCATGAAAAATCTTGAATTTTTTGGAAGGCTAAAATGACAAAGTAGACATGGCA
Organism: Pan troglodytes; assembly: GCF_028858775.2. Lineage (NCBI taxonomy): Eukaryota > Metazoa > Chordata > Mammalia > Primates > Hominidae > Pan > Pan troglodytes. The sequence continues at coordinate 112,587,956 of NC_072403.2, forward strand.
AAAATGAAGATAACATAGAGAAAATAAATGAAGATAGAACTAATATAGCAAAGTCTCTATGGAGTTAAATCCACTAACCTGTTGTTCATTGTTGAAATTTAGGTTTCCTAAATGTTTTGAAGGAATCTCACTGGTTGACATATTACTAATATACCATGGTTTTCTTGAGGATGAGAGTAAATATTGCTATAATTTTTTACTATTATTATTATTTTTTTTTTGAGACGGAGTCTCCTCTGTCGCCCAGGCTGGAGTGCAGTGGCACAGTCTTGGCTCACTGCAAGCTCAGGCCTCCCGGGTTCATGCCATTCTCCTGCCTCAGCCTCCCGAGTAGCTGGGACTACAGGTGCCCACCACCATGCCCGGCTAATTGCTGTAATTTTTAAAATAAATCCTCAATATATATTCTTTTTAGAGGATTTTCTATATGCCTTAGGAACAGATGTAGTTGAGTCTGTAGTACAGACATTTTTGTTTAACACAGATATAGCCGTTTTCCACTTCTACCTGATCATTCCAAGTGAAATCAGCATAGATGCTGAGTGTCACTCGGAGGACAGTCCTTGTGATGGGCTGAATGGATGCTTCCATCATAACAGAAGGAATCTGATGAACACATTGTTTGACCTTCAGTCCAATATTCACATGATGTAAAATGTGACCTGCAAGAAAAATATCACATAGAAGAAATGTGTCCAGGCAGAAAAAAGCAATATAATCTGACTTGTAAATGGGATTTCAGAGAAGGTGATTTTATTACTTGTTTTATGATTTGCTATGTAGAATAGCTGACATTCTTGACCTGGCATGTTTGAATATTTTGTAATAGTTAACTTGAATTAGCAATTCACAGTTTTTAAAGTCAGTATCAAGGTTTCTTTAGCTATTAATAGGGTTCTTAAAATTACTGAGACTTGATAGTGTTTAAACTACAATAAACAGACTCACTTGAATATGAAGAGATTTTTGCTTGATTTTAGATAAATGAAAAAGATTTCTAAATATGGTAAAATTTTTATTTTGATTAAAGTGGAAATTCACAATACCTTCTTTTACACCCAGCAACATATTTTATTTGCACAAAACAATACATTCAAACATATTTGCTTCCTTCTTACCTATTTCATCTTTCCTCATGTCTTTCAGCTTATCCACAGTAAGCTTTTTTTCTTCTAATCTTGTTAGGATGTGTGGTGGTAGGATTGAAAATTGTCTCAAAGGGCTAGCCCAACCCCAAAGCCTCTTGTCAATGACTTTACTAAGATTCAGGAGCCTGTAGGTCATGGTAGGCCAACGTTTCCTCAGAGCAATTTCAAAAAGAGCACGGACAATTCTAGCTGCATTCTAAAAAATAATAGGAGGAGATTGGTGGTTATACCCAATGTGCTTTTAAATTTGTCAATAAATTTATTATTCAAACTCAGTCTGAAAAGAAGTGCAAGTCAAGCTGCATCCTTGAATTGTGGGGTAATATCTTTTCTCATATAATCCTAATTATCTTATTATTTCTACATAAGAATAATCCTATCCTTTATTTGTGGATGCTACTTGCTTACTCTCAGAGGGGAAGCCTTATTTCCAAGTTCTTAGAAAGCTCTACCTTCTAAACAGGAATGAAGTAGGAAGAGACAAAAGGCATGCAAAATATTTAGGAGGCTGTTAAGGCATCTGACTATAAGAGACAAGGACGCCTCTTGGTGAATAGTGGAATGATTAAATTTACAAGGCTATTTAGAGGATTAAGGAAGACTGGGATCCTGTTAGGGAAAAAAAAAATAATGAGAGAAGGGTGACAAATGAAATACTGATTAGTGTAGCTACTCATATGAAAGGGCCATACAAATGGCTTCCTATAAACCAAACAATGTGTTAACTTGCTTTACATATATTGCCTCATTTAACTTTTACAAAAACTGCATTTAATTGATATTAATATTATGATTTTATAGATGAATATACTAGGGCTTAAAGAGGTAAAAAATTTGACCAAGGTCACACTGCTAGTTGGTGTCAGAGCATCTACTCAAAGCCAGGACTAAAGGACTCCAAATATAACTGAGATTCTAGACTCAGTGGTCTGAGGATAACTTTATTAATAGACATATAGAAAGTTATAATGAATGTAGTCTTTTTCTTCACATTTCTACAGCTAGCTCCCATTTATTTTGCCTCCACTCCTCTATCATTAACTTTGCAGATTGTTTTATTAAAGATTGTTTTTTAAATGAACTTATAGATACCTTCCAAAGTCCAGTAACATCTGTATTTGAAAATAAAGAATGTTCAGTCTGGTTAAAATCCAAACAAGAGATACAAAACTGAAAAGATTTCAAATGGCAGACAAACAATCCAGCCTAAAATTATGAGGTCAAAAATGACAGATGAGTTAAAGGCTTTCATTTCACATTTTATATAAGATATGCGCTGTCTTTTGATAAATTTGACTATTTTGTTTCAGTATTAGAAATTAAAGTACAAAATGGTAGATAGAAGTATGAGGACAGTTCTGATATCCATTAAAAATGACTGAATGGGTCTTTATAAGGCCCAGAGAATAATAAATAAAATTTTGATTACTGTATCTACCAAATAGGTTTTCCTACCTCATTCCCACTTGTTCTTATAAAAAACTATCAGGCTAATTTTCCTGTCTTTGAAAGTATGTCATTTTAATATTTCAAGATCTACAGTTATCCCCTCAATGCTAAAAGAAGTAGGAGAAATTCCATATGACAAGATACAAACAGGACATGTTAATCTAGAATGATATAAATTGGTTCAAAATAAAAAGTCTATAACATGTACAGTCTAGAAAAGTTAAGCATAGGCCTTTAAATAAAATCCTAGGATATTTGAGCTATAGGTTTACCTTAGGGGCTGAGGAGAGAAAGTTTAAAAAATATAGAAGAAAATATCATTTTACAGAGTTGAGAGAGTAGTTGTTCAATTACTGATAGCTTAAACTTAAAATGTAATAAAGTATAATTTATCTGATGCATTCAGGGATGCTAAATCCATAATGGCTGTTTAAGAAAAACCAGGGATGCTTTGAGATATCCTTAATCAGAAGTTGACTTCCTGGATACCAATCATGAAGAGAATTAAAGTTTTACATTGTAAGCAATTCTTATGTCAGTCTCTGATAATATCTTCATAATCTTGAAGCAAGCAGAAATGTTGCCAGATTATTCATCCGGAACCCAGTAAAACTTTACCTTTTATTTAAATGATTAACTATTTCAATATAAAATCATTAGAAAATATAAAATGACAATATTACATTACTTTACAGAAAAACAGAGAAAACAAAGGAGATTAGAAAATTATTCCTATAGAAGCTATAGGGTTTAAAGAATATATGAATATTTTCACTACATCTATATTAACTTTATATAATTTATGAAATCATCACCTGGTATCTTGGTTACATTGATTAAATTACTACATGCATTCAAAATGTTTACCAATATATCTTGGTTTGTGTTTGTAAATATTCCATGTTTAAAGGACTCCTGAGTACTCATGGCTATTAATAGTGATATATTTAACACAAACATTCTTTTTCTATATTTAGTCTTTCTTTGAACAAAATTACAAATATAACAGCAGAATCATTTCCATATTTAAAATAAAATTAAGCTTTAATTTCTTCTTAATTTATAAAAGGAAGTATTCAATAAAATAAAATTAAAAAGCCTTGACAGGTAAATAATTTTTTTAAAAAAGTATGTCTAGAAGGGAAATCTTTCATTTGAAGGATAAATAGGGTAAAATATAACCTACTTTACTTCACATAAGGGCTTGAATATAAAAACACAAATATTTGAACAGTTTATACCATGGTATTTTTTAAAAGTTATAAATTAAATGAGCTGTAGTTTAGGGAATAATTTTCTTTCTGTCCTCAATGTTTAAGTTTCAACAGTAGAGAGGAGAGATTACTTTTGTAAAAACCAGAGACATCACACTGAACATATGGTAGGAAATATGTTTACTACGCCTTGTTTAATGATTAAAAATATTATTATTTCTAATATTTGGTAAAAATCTAAAAAAGTTCCACAATCTTTTCTTTATGCTTGCAATATTCTTTAACTTTTCTCTTTATAAGTACTTTATATTCTTTTACTTTATAAGTAAAAGAAATGAAATTCATCATTTAAAGTAGAAAAAAATCAGGTATCATTTTAAAACTTTGTAAGAAACATCAACATCACCAAAAAAAGCCCTATCAGTCACCAAATCTCATCCCCAGTCCTGTTTTATGAGCATAGATTACATAAAATATTTACAAATTAGCAGAACCAGTTCTAAGTAAAATGATGGTTTGGTAGCATGTCACAAAGCAATGCATTCATAGTACAGCATGAATTAACACCTTGGTCCTCTAAATATATTCAAGGAAGAGAAAACTGGAAGGGAATAAGATTCTTACCTGTGCAACATATGCAGAATCTGATATAAGGGAGAAACTGTCCATTTCTCCTCGGCTGATATAAGTTTGAAGTAAGATGTTTATTTTCCCATAACTATTCTCTACACCTCCAGGAGTGGAGAGTTCACAAAAATTGCTTAATAAGGTATCTAACTCCTCTATTTCCTCTTCTCTGACCTAGAAGAATCAATGTATTTATTGGAATTTTGGGGCTGATTTATTTAAATTTTTCACATTGAAATTAAATACATTGCATGTTTTTAAAGAGTTTCCATTTACTATAATGCAGCATTTTTCTTTCATAGAGTTAAATAACAATGATTTTTCCATAGGTAGCTAAAAAACTGCAATATGAAATGATCTTGAGGCTGATACAATTACATTTTATTATTCATCACCAATATTAAATTTGCCATTGACATATAAAAATTTGATATGCCAAAAAATTAAATCTTCTGACCTCACCATCCTTGAATTGATGAGATTTCATATTTTATTTGACCAGAGTAAAACCTCTGCCCAACTGGATTAGGGCAAACTTGAATTATCTTCAAATGCATTCATTATAGTCATATATTTTTATATGGTATAATACATTCATAGCTTAAAGCCATGAAGTACTATGATTCAAAGTATTAAAGTTTTCACTGTTAATAAGATTAAATATTAATACAGGTACAGAAATACTCATATCTAAGGTTTGAATCATACAGGTACTTTTACATTTTCTTCAATGAGCCTTATATTGCAATAAACCAAAATCTTCATACTACATTCTTCAACAGTTTCATTACTGCAAAACCAATTTAAATTATTTCATGTGGAGTACAGAGAAAAGAATGATGTCAGGTATGATGTAATATTATAATCTAGGACAGTGGGTCTTATTGATAAATGAAGAACATTGCTGATATTCCAAATGTGATGTGCCATACAGCTTATATGGTATTAATGAGAACCTTTTATAAATGAATGAATGCATACATGTTGTATGCATTTGATTCAAATTTCAAGAAATCTTACCTTAATTTGATCAAATTCTTCAGCTTTGGAGACTATGGCAAAGATATCACCTTCTGTTTTGTGAGCATCAAAGAGTTCATTAAAGGTCTACCAAAGTAAGTGTTATATTTGATTAAAATCAAAATATTTTAAATATTTTAAATTAAAAATGTGACTATAAATTACACATTTTAAAAGAAATTTGAGCCCTAGACAGTGCAGTTATAATGTCTGTGTTACAGTATTTAAAGTCACTGCTTTATAAACATCAACAAATTTATCAGACCAAAGAAAATTCCTAGAACATAATTAGCTAAGGAAGATCTTTAGCAGCAAAAAGATGGATGATGAATAAAAGTTAATAACATCTACACTAGATACCTTTAAAAAGTTAATAAAATTCTGGTTTGTGCTTATTTTCAGCATGGCCATGTGGAAATCTGCACAATTCACGAATTCTAAGCTGATCATGTATCATAAAATTCAGAGACGTATATCTAGAAAATATGTAGTCTGAAAATTCTCAAAATATTACTAGTGAGGACATAGAGAAAATTAGAAAACTGAGTTGAAAAAAATCAGTCAAAGGCCACATAGATTGAAGACAAATGCTAAAGAATGCCTAAAGTTCCTGCAAAAGAACAGCAAACAGGTTTAGGATATAGAGTGGTAGCAACACACCAGCAAGTGAACAAATTTAAAAAGTTACTTTGACAAAATGAGTGGATGTGAATAGGTGATGGAAGGAGTGAAAACCTAGAGACAACGTGTTGGATTGATTTCAACCAGATCACAGTTCTGAGATAATATATGTTTAAAGGTTTTGAAGAAACCTAAAGTGCTATACAAATAGAAGGTTTATTTGGGGAAAGACGGGGGAAAGTTAGTAAGCACATGAGGTGTTTTCTGAAAACCGTTACATGTAAAAGCAAATGTGCCTTGACTTTTTAGGCTTGTGTGTGTTTATTGCTTGGGATACACTCATTGAATAGGATGACAAGAGGTTCCTTAGTATCTGAAGTTTTATTTTTTTCTTGTCTTTACTGAGGGTATACTGTTGAATTCATATAAGTTAAATGGATTTTGTTCTATTATTTGCTTTCATTATTTTGCATTAATAATATATTATGAAGTCTAGAAAGTATTTGCATCTAAAATTAAACATATTTGCATTAGTATAATACCTCAATGGTGTTGTATTTAATATAGTAATGGCTGGCAGTTCTACCCAAATCAGTTGAGGAAAAATATCCAGTTCGCTCCTCAAAACGAATCATCTGAGCTTTGTCTAGTTTTCGTCCAACTTCAATGACCAACTGTTCTCGATGCTTTCTTAATGTTGGGTCAATCTATGGCAAAAAATATATAAACAGTTGAATACTGCTTTAGAGAGTAACCATTTGCAAACATATATTTATTTATGGAAATTAAAACTTTTCTTAATGTTTTAGTTAGACTTTTTAATTACAATTTTTAAAGTACATTTTTCTACATTTAGGAAATAATTGAAAATATTTTATGCCATTAAATAAAGGAAGCTTAAAAATTCATTAAAATTATCAATGTGCATATTCTTTTCAGATACCAATATTTTGGAATCTAAAATTCTTATATGATCTTATGATCTTTAAAATCACAAAGATTAAAAATCAAATTTTAAATACTCAATAATTGTCTTCTTTCTCCCATACTAAAGTAAATAGGGATTTTAAATTGTCAAATCATATTCCTACTTTATTATCAGTTATTTGGAGAAATGATAGCAAGAATGCTTTCCCTGTCAAAATCAAGATATATTTAGAACTGCAAAGTTATCCGGCCGGGCACAGTGGCTCACACCTGTAATCCCAGCACTTTGGGAGGCCAAGGTGGGTGGCTCACGAGGTCAGAAGTTTCAGAGCAGCCTGACAAACAAGGAGAAACCCCATCTCTACTAAAAATACAAAAATTAGCTGGGTACGGTGGTGCGCGCCTGTAATCCCAGCTACTCAGGCGGCTGAGGCAGGAGAATCACTTGAACCCAGGAGACAGAGGTTGCAGTGAGCCAAGATCATGCCACTGCACTCCAACCTGGGCGACAGAGCGAGGCTGGAGTGCAGTGGCGTGATCTTGGCTCACTTTACTTACTTTTTACTTTTATTATTATTATATGCAGATGGGAGAACCCATTCTAAAGTAAATAAAGTTGACAGTGAATTTTTGTATAGTTTTAAAACTATTACTTATCTAATACTTTTTCTAATCAGAAATAATAAAACATAAGATATTAACAAATATTCTTGTTACTATAGTATTGTGTATAAATATATGTATGTACACATGCCAATTATTAAGGAACACTCTGTAGTCATGAGGAGTAAAGTGAAATATGACCTTTAATGGAGTAGGGGGAGTATTAAAACAATTTAGAAATCAATTAATGAGTTAACACTACTACCATTTGTTCTAACTTAGATATTTATGGCAGCTTATTTATGTACAAAATATAGCTAAAATAAAATTTAAAAATCAGGAAAATGGAGCAAAAGAATATCAACTGCAGGGAAGTAAGATGGAGTCAAGAGTTACATCAGCAAATACAAAAAGTCTTAAATGTTTGCTATGAGTGATAATATATGTATCAGGTTCAACTTATAAAACTATTTTATTAATCACCTATTACTAAACCATCAAAAATATGCTAAACTGTTTTATCTGTGTTAGTTCATAAGAGTTTTGTGGCCACAAATTTGTATTGAGTAATAACATTAAAACACACAAATCAAAAAAAAAAAAAAGGGTCAAGATTTTCTGACGTATAAAGGTACTATGTATCCAAAAGGTCTTTATACTGGAAAATGATAGGCAAATGACTTTTGATTATAACCTAGTACTTTAAAGTCAATTGATGTATTTATCTTGTTCCAAAATTTGAGATGGCTTAGTCCGTAAAAATAAATTGTTTAGTTTTTGTTTTTCTTTACTCCTTCAAAACATTTTCATAGTGCCACTAAGTCTTCTCAAAATGCCCATATTTGTGATGGGAACAACTAGTGCCATATTCTTTAAATGTGTAAGGTTACAGGTTATAATGCAGTTATATTTTATAACAGAGCAATTTGGCTGTAAATGTAAACATTCATTTAAAGATTAGCACAAATTTCAACTGAGAAGAAGAAAGGTAGGTGAGTCCCATCTAGAGTAAATCTAAGTATAAAAACCTAATAACGGCTTTAGATTTAACAGCCTCAGAACTAATTGTTGCTGCTGCTTTTCTTATTTTTCCTCCCCCGAGCCTTAAGTTTCAATTTTCCCATGGTAAAATCTACTGCATAGGGAAAGAAAAAAATAAAAGAAATAAAAATTAAAAAATTGGTAACTGCTTTGATAACACAATTGGATTCATATAAAAACTAAGTCATAGTAAATTAGGGGAAACTATAATTTTGAATAAAGTTCAACTTATTTACAAATTTTGACTTAATACTAGTTAATATCCATATGATCATTGTAGAATAATGTTTTCATTAGACAACAACTGGATTTTATCTGCAATTAGGACACATTTACAATATATGAAGCAGAGTTATAAAGGAAAGACAAGATTTCACAGAATCTATAAGCCACACGGACCACACAATTGTAAAGTTCATAGGAAGAACTGCTATCAAATGCATCTAATTCTCAGTCTATGTATATGGACTTGAATAGTGGAACTGATTCCAGTCCTCAAACTGTTAAGATAGTAACTCCTTAATGGTATATTTAAATTTCAGAATAGGGATTAGAAGAGACTTGATAAGAGGAACAGATTGTATATAACCTAAGCTGATTATCAAATATGGTCTATAAGTTTCCTCATGTTTAATTTATTCTAAAACGAAATTTCTCACAGTTTAAAAAATCACACCAAAATATTAATATCAAATAGAAATATACCTGAATACATGGATAATAGTACAAAGATTAACATAAGTATTTGTAGAAAAAGATATTTAAATATAGCCTGCCTAATAACTACAGGGGCCTATCTAATTTTTTGAAAAATATTAAATCTCTTGTTTTTCTTCTAGGTACCTCTTTTCAGATGAGGTAAGAGCAGCAAACAAATATCTATCCTCATATCAGGAAAGAACCAAAAAGAAGGTCTGAATTTTTTTTTAATAAATGAGTTTTCTACCTGATAAGCCTTGTGACTGATGCCATATGCTAATGGATTTGCTCTCATCCGTACATAAAGATAAGTGTAACTTATCCACTTCACTGCTTCTTCCACATTAGTAACTGTTCCCAGAGCAATCTGCAAATCAAAAATATGACAAAAATTAATGTATTAAAGTTGAACATAAACATTACATCAAAGTCCATTCTGTCAGAGGTGAAGTTTTAAAAATACATCATTATGCAGTATTTTTAAAAAGGTAGGCACAGTGACTGGACACAACACTTTGCCAATTAATTAAAATCAGTCCTGCCTCATTTAATTGAGAATGATACATGAGAAATGTTATCTTTCAGAACTGAACTTACTCAATATTATGGCAGACGATTATTTTTCTTTAAAAGGAGTTTAATTCTACATAGCATTAAGGACATTTGTTATTTTATTTTCTTATTCAGTATACAACTTATTTTAGTTTCATTTTATGTGACTACACTGCTGAAAAATGTAAGTGTTAAGTGCATCTGAATAAAAACAAAACATTGTTAATTCTATTCATTTTTATCCTAATTCTGTATACTGTCATCACCAAAACCACAGAGGGGATAACATTAGCTTTTACCTCTCAAGATACGAATTTGCAGGACTGTGAGTATGAAGATGTAATATGAATACAATAAAAAATTCACTGTTTTGCACGAAACAAAGCAGATTTTGTTGTGATTTATACATATTAATAATACATACATTTTAACAAACTCATGTACAAGAACAGGGAGTGGTTTTTATTTATCAGTAAACTTAACCTATGGAAAAAATATTCATGCATTTGAACCATAATGAACAGTGGATAATTCTTCAGATTGTATCTTGAAAGAAAATATTGTTTTAAATATAGCATTTAATGTAGCTTTGTGATATATTAATTAAATGAAATCAAAGGTTAATAATTTAAAAACACAACAATAGCATATAAGAGCTGTATAACAAAGAGAAAAAATTATTAGAAGATGATATTAACAAAGAATTTCAATGAAAAGTTTCTTAGAAACATATTTCCTTAGCCAATGGATCTATAGGTAGTAATTTTATTTTTACTTAAGGTACTTATTTTACTTTAAAAATTTACCCACGTTGTAAAACTTCATAGTTGTATTTTTTTTTTCCTGAATCCTTGACTGAAATTGTTTTTAATCTCCTAAAACTTTAATTAAAGGAGAAGAGATGTTCCCTACCTAAATTATTAATTTTAGGAGAAAAAAAAGGAAAAACAAATCCTCTCGATTTAGTCCTAATATTAAAGAAAGTAAAACCTTCATGTTTAACTCCTGCATTATAATTTTTATTATAATTCTGTATAACTAATTTCATGAAATAAATATGTGGATGGTTAATTGTCTTTAGTTAGTTGAAGATGAGATTTAGTAATCTATAATTTTCATTATAATGTATAATTTTCATTATAATATTATGATATACTATTTGTTACTGAAACAGAGAAATGACCAAAAGTTGAAATATAATATGGGAGATTCTGTCTACTAACTTTTAAATTTATATTACAAACGGCTAAGCCATCCATAATGTAGGTAAATATATATACTTAGTGTAAACTGTAAGCCTTTCCACCAAAATAAGAGTAGCAAGAACTAAAATTGAGCCAGTGTGGGAGCTGTGTAACAATTCATGAAGATTTACAACTAAAACAGTTAAACATTTTCTAGTCTACTTAGGTAAATGAAACTAGTTTGGTGATATGGCTAAAAATCTGAGAGTGTTTCTCCTTTGTGAATCCATTATTTGACAGACCAAATTGTATTAAACCATAGACATATGACCTATATTCCCATCATGACTTTATGATGTTACTTTAAAATAATGACCTACATTCCCTTATAACCTTAGAATATTATTTTAAAGTAACATCACACAACTCCTATGAGTAGAAAAATTTATAAGGGATAAAATAAGCTTGCTATTATTTTCAAAATCAGACAGTAAATTAACATTAAAAAATTACCTATTGCTACCAGTGATATGATTAAAGAAAGGAAAAAGTAGGTAGCAAAGATTCGATCAACTAAAGCAAGTGTTGTAAATGTTCACTAAAAAGGACAAGACTACTCAGAAAAATGAAGGTAAATTTATGATGCTATACCTTATTTTGAGAGTAATATTTGAATGCCACCTAGTGACAAAAAATAAAAATGTATTTGTAAATATTTGCTGTCACCTAGTGGCTACTTAGTACAGGAACCTTTTATAAAACAGGAATTTTTTCATACTGTGTCTTTGAAATTTATTCATGCATCTCAAAATCATATAGTAAGTCAGTAACAAGCCTGTGCTGAGTAAAGCACAATGGATATGGTAACAAATAGAGTATGCTCCCTGGCCTCAAGAAGTTCCAGAGTCACACGGAGGTGAGACATACGTAACTAACTACAATGACATATATAAACCCACCATCCATTGTGCCTAGCACATAATACCTATTCAAAATGCTTTTAAAGAAAAACATCTAACATGACATTTCTAAAAGTGGCATTAGTATATAGTGTGATAGTTTTATGCTCTGTTAAATAAAAGAGAAAAATAAAATCCCCCACGAATTTGGTAATTTAGAAATAAGACTCAATATCACTTCATATCTAACTTTAGTATTTAAGGTTATCTCAATTGTTTATTTGAATATGTATTTTTTAAAAATTGTTGAAATTATATAAAAACTTAAGCAAATACTCTAATCATCATGAGTATGCATGCGTGTGTATATATGTATATATAAGCTAGTAAATATATATAAAAACTATGCTACTATTCATTTATTTATTTAACTAAAATTTCAGTGCTGGCAATAAGTATGAATGGGGCTGAATATCAACAGACTATCAGAAAATGGTAAGTGACTCTATCATTTACTGTAAACTACCTTGGCACAGGCATTTCTTAAATTTCCACAACAATCCAGTGACAGTATCTCTATTTACAAGTGAATAGAGTAACAACAGCTTGTCTAGGGCAGAAGATCTGTGTTGGAGAGTAATTGTAGCCAGAATTACAAGGTCGTTCAGATTGTAGAGGCCTTAAATCCAAGGACAAGGTGTTTACCTGACATTCTACAGAGATGAGATGAACTCCGTATAAAAAATGTATGTAGTATGTAAAGTGAAAGAAAGATTAATATAGTTTTGAAGAACAGACTATAGGGAGCTGGCACAGAGTATGTACTCAGTAATGTCTGATGAATAAATTTTAATAAGCCTCAGTATTTCTCTGTGTAAAGTTAAGTGACTTTATATATGGATGGGACTTGTGACCTTTCAGCATTAGGATTATTTAGTCAGTCTCATTATGCATCGATAAGCAAATGTGCCTCATAACATGTTTGCATTGAAATTATAACTTAATATAATAATTTCTCCAGTTCTCCTAAACTAATAGTCAGAATTGATACTCATGATATCAAAGATATTAATAGAGGCAACATTCTTAATCTAGCACGACTCTAATGTTGATTAGTGCAACTGTAGAGTCTTGCAATGATTTGGGGAATTTAAAGACTTAAAAATTCATTACCTAAAGAACACAGCACATATTCATTTTATAAACCAATTTCACACTTGATTTCCACAGATAGCCAAATTTAATTTCACATTCAACAATAATTTAAGAGTTTGTTTCCTTAACAGGAAAATTTATTTTAATAGGGAACTATTCCAATAGATTAGAATATGAGCAAGTTAGTTCAACAATGGCTATACTTCACCATATGGGTGAAAAATGTCAAGATATATGTTTTATTATTTAAATACCATTTACATCACTAAATGGAATTATGCTTATAGCTAGCTGACATTCCTGAAAATCACACATTTAATAAGTACTTTATAAATATTTGATAAATTTATGGGCCCTAATTTATTTTTAATTTCTCAGGGCTTGATCAAATAGTTTTAGTGATGCTATTTTACAGTCCCTAAGAAAAAGAGTTACTTGAAGAAAAAAGCAGTTATTTTACTGACTTTGTGTCTTCTGTATATTGCCAACTTGTGTTTATTTTACCAATTACAAAAAGCTATTAAGGACATAAGTTTACTGAGATATAGTTTTCCTTGACATGCATTCATGCGTTTTAAGATATCACTTCATATTTAACTTTAGCATTTAAGTCTGTTCTTCAAAACTACGTTAATCTTTCTTTCACCTTACATACTACATACATTTTTTATACAGAGTTCATCCCATCTCTGTAGAATGTTATGCAAACACCTTGTCCTTGGATTTAAGGCCTCTACATTTGAAATATAGTCTTCCTTGACATGCATTTCATGACGTGCATGAAAGAACCATGCCTTTTACTGTAAGTCAGAAAAATTATGGCTACCATTTTGAAAAATGTTTTTAATACAGGCCTGAGAAGAGGGCAAATGCTATATATTAATATAGGGAAATGTATTCACCTTTAACTTACTACATTTTATATAAAAGAAATCTAAGCTATAATGAAAAGTCTAGGTTTAGAGTTAAATAGATCTGAGTTTGAATACTAGTTTCAAAAATTATAATGTAGTGACCTTGGTTCAGTTACATATCACTCTCCGGAAAGTATCTCCATAGCAGCAGTATTGAGAGAATAAGATAATGTACGTGAAGCACTGAGCAGAGTCTCTGGTATACAGCAGGTCCTCAGTTCACTGCCACTATCATTTTATATTAAGAGACTTTGTTCTATACATTAGACACTGTTAACCCAACACGTAGTTATTTAAGCCACACAATTATAGTAGCCAGTAAGACTGAAATTGAGCTATCATAATATTTCCTTTGGATTCAAATTTTATTTCTCAGTTTTCAAAAATGTTCTTATAATTTTGCTAATAGAAAATGAGGCCTTTCATGCTTTTCTCTCTAACCGTTATCTTCTAAAACTTATCCATTCTTTGAATGACTGTCCCAATTCTGGCAGTGAATACTCTCCAACACAGATCTTCTGCACTAGACAAGCTGTTACTCTAACTCACTTCACCTAAAAGTCCCAATTTTCTCATAAAATAAAGATATTCTCACTGGATCAAATTTTACCACATTCATGAACCAAGACTTTCCTGATAGCCTGGGAGAAACCTATTTTCTCCTTCTGCTGAATCCTTCTACAGAACTGTCTTTCCAACATTATTGCACTGTGTTTTCATGTCTTTTCCTCCCCTTTTGGAATATACACTTCTTAATAGAGAAAATGAAATAGTAAGTGTGTTTTTCATTCTCTAAAAAGACTTATCAATAATATGAATGGAATGTTAAATGAAATTTGTATAAGCTCTTTAAGAAGTACCTAATATAGGACTTTGTACAAAATAAGTAGTATTTGATTACAAATATTTCAAAGTATTCATTTACTTAATATTTATATCCTACCTACTTTCAAGTATTGTTTGAATCAACTTTAAAGGTATGAAAGAATACTGAACTAGCAAAGTGTTGAATACCAAAGCAATAATTTAAAATGTCACAAAAACAGTCAAACCTGATTTTAATGTTCTATACATATACTCTAAATTTTAAGAATGTTTATTTTCTTTACCAGTTAAGATGTTACCTAGGCTTCCAGGGTCTGCTATGTAAATCTTAACACAAAAGTCACACACTCACACACACACACACACACACACACACGCGAAACAAATGATCATAATCTAGCTCAATCACATTGTGTATAACAAAGTTAATCAACTGACCTAATAGAGCTAAAAGAGTTTTATAAATTTCATTAAACCTGTAGTAAAAATTTCATTTAAAACTTTGCAAAAGTGCCATACAAATATTAATTATTATTGCTATTTTTGTTTCCATATTTTCTATAGTCTTTGTTAGATTTCTGGTCTCTAGGAAAGCCTCATAGTTTAAAAGTATGGTCTTTTAACAATAGATTTTTATCAGTTATCATTCTATAATCCTCTGAATTAATCAACAATAATGCCATTCAGCCTGTTTTGTCTTATAACTTATATGGCATAGGCTGTAATCCTAAACACTACAAAACAGCAACCAACTCAATCTTTAACTTTCTTGGTCATTCTTAAGGCTGATGATTCTATTCCAAACTTTTACTCATTAGATCTTACCTCTGCATTTAGGTTATCTGCAAGGCTTTCCAGAAACTGACTCTCAATTGGGTTTCGTTGAGTGAGCAAAGTGAGGTAATGGCTGAGTTTATCATGCGTTGTTATAATGATTCCTTCCCCAAATTTGTCAAATTGTGGTCGTCCAGCTCGACCAAATATCTGCATGACATCTAAAATTCCAAGGTCAACAAAGGAGCCTCTTTTTGCAGCATATATTTGTGTTCCCTAGATGAGGAAAAGTTAACAAAAATTTACATAAACACACACAAATATAATCCTGATGAACTGAATACTGAAATTAGGCAAATATGGCAAGATCTCAAAAGTGTACTTTAACTAATCCTTTCATCATCTGTGATAGAGTTAAATTTTCACAATATAAACTAGATTCTTATTGGAGAAAATAATTCTGACCTTTTATAAATAACATTCAAAGTCAAGGAAACAGCCAAATCACAATATTTTTCTATGTAAGTCAACCCAGAGCCTTGCTTTAAGACACACACAAAATCCATTTATCAAGGAAGGTAAGCTCTTACCTTAATAATAACAGCATGGGCGGGAAGATTGACACCCCAGGCTAACGTAGCTGTACACACTAGGACTTTGATATGCCCATTAGAAAACAAGTTTTCAACTAAATTTCTGTCCTGCCGAAGCATTCCTGCATGATGAATACTAAAACCATCTGGGAATAATTCTCGTACTTGCTTATTTCTCGACCTTTGTACCTAGATACCAAGAAAGCATAAGAGTATTATTTAGCATTTAAAAGCAATTGTTTTTAGCATTTCTGTTGTATGAGTTCATCAAAGAAATCAGAAAATTATTTTTAAGCATCTTAAGGTATTACTAGGTCTTAGTATATAATGCTTTATATAAAATCATAAAAAATAATGTTACCTATCTTAAAAAATAGGTAATACCAAAATATATCACAAAATTCAAAAGGAAAGAGGTGAAAAGCAAGTGTCTCTTTCATCCAGATGTCCCTTTTTGCAATCAATCAGTATTACCTGTTTCTTAGCCTTCAAAATATACACTATTAAAAATAAAACTAAATCTCAGTGGCTTCTCAACTCCTTAAGGGTAAAGGCCAGAGTCATTACAATGCAAGACTATGGAAATCAATCTCATCCCCTTACCTCATCCACACTAGCCACAATGGCTGGCTTTTCTGAGTATATTTTCCGACAAGTCCATATCTGCTTCAGAGCCTTTACACTTTCACTCCAGACCCACTGCCTTTGAGGACTTCTCCCTTCTTATTGAGATCCCCATGATGCTTCCCCTATGATGTTCTTCATTGCGATAAGTCAATAAATCCAGCTTTGTTCACCTACAGCTGTGTTCTTGGTGATCTTTGATAGCAAAGCATTGACCATCTGTTTTAGCTCCTCAACTATAGATGTGCATTGAGTATAGAGTAGTCCTTCCTTAACTGTAGTTTTGCTTTCTGTGGTTTCCATTACCTGAGGTCAACTGTGGTCCAAAAATATTAAGTAGAATATTCCAGAAATAAACAAATCATGTTTTAAGTTACATGCTCTTCTGAGTAGCATGATGAAATCTCACACTGTCCTATTCCATCCAGCCCAGAAAATGAATCATCCCTTTGTCCAGCATATATAAGCTGTAGACATTTCTCACCCATTAGTCACTTAGTAGTAGGCTTGGTTATCAGATTGACTGTTTAAGTATCACAGTGTTTGCAAGTCACCCTTATTTTACTTAATAATGGCCCTGAAGCACAACATTAGTGATGCTGGCAACTTGAATTTGCCAGAGAGAAGCCATAAAGTGTTTCCTTTATGTGAAAAGGTGAAAGTTTTCAACTTAAGGGAATAAAAACAAAATTGTATGCTGAGGTTGCTAAAATCGATGGTAAGAGCAACAAACCTTCTAGTTGTGAAATTACAAAGAAGAAAACAGAAATTTGTGTTAGTTTTGCTGTTGCATCTCAAATTGCAAGTTACAGCTACAGTGTGATACATAGTTAAGATGAAAAAGGCTTTAAATTTGTGGGTGGAAGACATGAAAACAAAAACGCACTTAATTGACACCAATCAAGTTAGTTCACTAGTATCTGTGGTTTCATATCTTGGAAATATACCCCATGGATAAGGGGGGACTACTGTAATAATGTTACTTCTGGTTCTGTTCTTTGGCCTAATCTGAGCCCAGAGGTGAGATTTAGTATACTTATATGTCACCTGTGTAAGTGCTGTAGCAGAAGGTCTTAAAAGACTCACTGAAGATTCACTATACAATAGGCAGAATTTTTAAGAAAAATTAAAGACCTTAGATTAACATTTAAAGAAAGGTTTATATAGTTAAAGCTTCTGTTTGGCCATCACATCATGTGTTTATTTGCTATTGGTCTCAAAATCTCATTATCAATTCATGAGCTTCTTTTTGAACAGTTTTTTCCCTACACTTTTTACTTAAGGGCTGGATAATGGCAGGGAGTAAGATTTCAGGGGATTGGGGTTCCATTCTAGACTTTGCCATACTGATTATCTCTCAGGTCACTTAAAATTTTAAACTTCTAAGTTAATAATATTTAACTAATAAAATTATCTAAGAAAATAGCATTCCATGAAATCTGCTTCAATTATAAAACCAAAAGTAATGCATTAACAAACCACACCATCTAGTGGCCAGCCAAGTAAATAACAACTTACACATTTTGAGCCTCTTAAGGGTCCAAAACAAAATACATATATAAACATAACAAAAGAGGAGAGCTTCTTAAAGTTTCAAGGGGGGTGTATTCTTATTTTATTCTTATGCAGTGCAGTCAGCCTGTTAGAAATTATTTTATACATATACTTTAGGACTAATTACACTTGGATCTCATTGCCTCAGCTTTCATCTTTTTAGACAAGCAATATTGTTACTGTAATCTTAAAGCAGCTCTTATGAATATGGAAAAAAGTCCAATTGTGGTGTATTTGCTAAGAGCTCCTTCAGAGGCTAAAGGTAGGGAGAGGAGAAACATTTCACTTACTTCATTTCTTTTCTAATATTCAAGAGTGGATATTCAAAGCCAACAGAGGAAACTAAAACTATTGGTTGGAGGCGATATTCAAATCATATTGCTGGATTGCTGTTTGGTTTTAGGTTAAGTCTGCTATCTGTGGGCTCCCTGCATTGAAATGTTCTGCTGTCCTTCTTACAAATAGATTCCTTAGTCAAACCCCATTTGAGGGAAGACATGGCTAGGACTGCTGTGGCACCAATGACACAGTAAGAAGTTAAACAAGGGAAGTATGTATCTGTGATAGAGATGTTTCTTATAAAGTAGCAGGTGGATCTTGGAGTACTGACATAGTACCTCCCACTTGATCACATGGGTTTCACATTCAACCAGCATCAGTGGCCACCAACTTGGTATATCTCTCTGGTCTCTGTGAGGAACTAGGAGGAGGTAGGAGTCACTTCTATTTCTATTCTTGCATACTCTGTGCATTTTTTTTTTATTGGTTCATTACAGACTTGAAGTGACAACAATCAAAGTAAGTCTGGGTTTTTTATTCTTAACTATCTTTGAATCTGAATTTTCCATCTGTGGTCTGCCTTAGCTCACAACAAAAATGAACTGGAATCTGGCTGGGCACAGTGGGTCATGACTGTAATCCTAGCACTTTGGAAGGGTGAGGCAGGCAGATCACGAGGTCAGGAGATGAAGACCATCCTGGCTAACATGGTGAAACTCCGTCTCTACTAACAAAAACAAACAAACAAACAAACAAAAAATAGCCGGGCATGGTGGCATGTGCCTGTAGTCCCAGTTACTCGGGAGGCTGAGGCAGGAAAATCACTTGAACCCAGGAGGTGGAGGCTGCAGTGAGCCGAGATCACATCACTGAACTCCAGCTTGGGCGACAGAGTGAGACTCTGTCTCAAAAAACAAAAAAAAAAAAAAAAAAAAGAAGAAAAAAAAATGAACTGGAATCCCTGGAGATGAGGCCCAGGGATGTTCCTCATCTGATTTTAAAAATCATCATAAAGCAAAACTATTTTTCCACTTTTAGTGTACACATCTAAGAATTTTAACACATATTTGTGTTAGATTTGTGTAGCTACCATCATAATCAAGAGGAGTTTCTCCACCTTAAAAAAATCCCCTCATGCTATTTCTTTATAGTTAAACTCTTCGCAACTACTACCACTGTACTAATCTGTACTTCAACCCTATAGTTTTGTCTCTCCAAGACCACTACATAAATTGAGTCAGAAAGCTTATAAACTTTTGAAATTAGTTTCTGTCACCCAGATTAATGGCTTTGAGATTCATCTAAGTTGTTGCATATATCAATATCTCATTCCTTTTTATTGCTGAGTAGTATTCCACGGTACTACAGATGGGCACATTACAGTCTGTTAATCGGACCTCTCACTGAAGGACATGGGGGTTGTTTCCAGTTTTCACAATTATAAACAGAACATTTATAAACATTCATGTACACTTTTTTGTATATATTAATATGATTTCATTCCTCCAAAGTAAATACCAGGCATGAAACTTACGGGTCACATGGTTAATGTATGTTTACTTTTATAAAAATGCCAAAGCATTTCTGGAGAATTTTAACATTTTGCATTTGCATCAGCATTGTATAACAGTTCCAGTTGCTTCCCATACTTGCCAGCTTCCCATATATTATATAATTATTATTTTTTATTTTAGCAATTGTAACAGGTGTGTGGTAGTATCTTACCATGGTTTTAACATAAGTTTCCTTAACAGTTAATGATGTTAAACATCTTCCATGTTCTTGGATGTGCATATCTAATCAGCTCCTCAAGTTATTCTACTGCACACAAAAGTATAAGGAGCGAGTTTTTTACAGAAGGATATTTGCAATGATGTTTTTATCCACCTGTGTATAATACAGCTGTACAATTTGACCTCATGAGACTATTTAGTGCTAAGCAACCTCATATTTGTTATTGTACTAAATTATTTACATTCCTAAGAAGAGTACCTCCTAACAAATTTATGAAACATGATAGTCACTAACAGACAAAAAAAAAAGCACTGTAAAGAATCAAAGAGAAGATCAATAAGAAACATGTATTTATCATATATTAGATCCTAGGAATTCAAAGAAATTTAAGACAAAATCTGAGCTTTGGATAATTTGCAGACTGGTAAGGAAGACAGACTCATATACAAGTGATTTCTATTAAATATAATGTGTTTATGATAGAGGTACAGGGACCAAGATGAAACTTTGTTATTTATGACATGATATTGTCATTTATGACAAAATTATGTCTTATTTACATTTGTACTGCTAACATTTGGCAGGGTGCCTTCTTCATACTGATACTACACATTCCCTGAATGAATGAATCAGTGATCTGATAGTTTGATCAAAGAAGTCTTTACAGAAAATGTGAAACGTGAGTCTTGAAGGACAAGGGATAAACTGCTAAATGGGGAAAGGTAGGCAGCAGGATACATAAGTACCTAAGCTGGGAATTATTAAAGAGCACACACAGTGTGTTTGGAGGGCATTCTGTTCAGAGGGTGTGGGGCAAAAATTAAGAAAATTAAGCTAGAAAAAAGGATTGGGGTCAGGCTTTACATTGTCTTGAACATAGGTGGAAAAGGAGCCAATTCAAGTTTTTAAGCAGTATCAGATTTGTTCTTTAGAGAGGTAACTTCACAGTTGTGCTAAGACCAGAGCAGGTATCGGCCACTACAGCAATCTGCAGAAGATGGAGGCAGGGGAAACAGAAATAACCAAACAAAGTCAAGGTGAAAGTTGGCTAGAAAGTAACCAAGACTGGATGACTGTCTAGAAAGGGGGATGAACATGACATAAAAGAAAAGGAGTTAGAATTGTTTCAAGCTAATCCTTATCTTGGTGCACTGAATATTTGATAAGGTAAACAGAATGAGGAGAGTCAATGATTGCCTTTAACTAGGTACTAAGAAGGTCAGGAGTAAATTATGTTTTGCGCATGAGTTTGAAGTGATCCATGATAAAGACTTGGGCTTTTCTTCTAAATAAATGGAAAGCCACTGAAGATTTCTGAGAAGGAGAGAAATAAGGGAGACCAGTTAGGTAATCATTGGTAGAACCAATGATTTAAAGATTGTGAAATTGAGAAAAAAAATTAACACTCTTACCTTAAAAGAAAAAAATCAAACAAAAATAGACAGTGGCCATTACTGACTAGAGAAGGAGCTGGCAAAATATGTGCCAACTACCTGTTTTTGTACATAAAACTTATTGGAAAACAGCCATATCAATTTGTTACAGATTGTCTAAGGCTGCTTGAGCTACAACAGGAGGGCTGAATGAATAGTTGTGGGAGAGATCATATGTCTACAAGCTTAAAATGTTTACTACCTGGTCTTTAAGTAAAATAATCTGTATAGCTGTACACAAGTACAACAGCACAAGCACAAGACCCAATATCAGCAAAATGAAAATATCACAATTTGAAAGAATATGAAAGAAATATACTACAGTTTAAAAGAATCAGAAAAGAGCACTTTGTAAAATTCAGTGCATTTCACTTAAACTGTTTGGAATGGATGATTTTCTAGGAAAATATTGTTACTAATATTTAACCTAGAAGTGACAGAAAACTCTAAAATGATAAAAATAATGAAAGAAAATTTAAGAGTTAAATTTAACAGCTGGCCTTTCAAATTTTTAAAGATGAATTAATTCTAATGCTATTAAGAGACTCTAGAGGACAGAAACAGAACACTTAAACTGATTCTACAAGAGAATATAATGGCACTGATATTAAAACCTGACAAAGCAGAAAAGTGAATACAATAACAATATCTCTCTTACAAATATTACTCTAAATAGTAAAGAACTTTAGAAAACAGAATTCATCAATGCATTAAAACAAAATGCCACAACTAAGTACTCTTCAACCCCAGAATGCAAGGGCATTGCACTTAATATGTTAACATATTTAATAATTCAAAAAAGAAAGAACATTATCATCATGTGCAGACACTGAATTTTGACAAAAGGCTACATTCAGTCCTGATGATTAGAGATGACAATATACATCTGAAACTATGCTTCATAGTAAAAATACAGAGTATACTAATTAAAATTAGGGAGTAGGCAAGGTTGTTTGGTATCAGTCTATTGATGTTCTAGACAATACTAGACATGAGAAAAAAAGAATATAAATACTGAAAAGGTATAATTCTAAATTAATTATTTGTTGTAGATAAAGTAAGTGTTTATTTAGAAAACTGAGTACTGACTAAATATACTAAATAAAATAAAAGAATTTGGAAAGATGATAGTCTCAAAAATTTAATATTTTTATAAAAGTATTTCTTTTATGAAAACATTTTTCTTTTCCTTAATATTATGTAAAATATTTTTTATATTACATATTTTCTAAAAGTGTAAAGAAATATATTTTTCTTTTCTTTCATTTTAATATAAAGTATTAATCTTTACTATAAAAATATATTTTATAAAAGTTTTATAAAAAGACATATATACACTATATATATACACAGACAATAACTCATAAAATAAGTGGAAAAAATCACTTTTATAACAGCAAAAACAGAAATAATAAGAGATAGCCAGGATCCATATAAAGTTTTATAATATTGCTGAAGAACATTCAAGAAATAATAGATTTAATTTTGAGACAGGAAAACTTGATTTGGCAAAAATACCATTTCTCATTAACTTAATGTGTAAAATCAATGCACTAACTTAACTAAAATATGAACATGATTTCCTGGAGGGAATACTAAAATTCATCCTGAAAAGTAAGACTGAAAATTTATCCAGGAGAAATTCTACAACTGAAGAATAATCAGGATGTTTAATCCAATCAGTTATTGAGAATTCTATGAAAACAAAATAAGTAAAACAGTTTGATAAAAAAGAAGAAACAATAAGATCAATGACACAGAAGAGAAATTTCAGAAATGACTCAAGTAAATATGAGAATATTGTATATTAAATTTTTTAATCAACAGAAAAAACAGTATTTAGAAAAAGATGATGTGCCCACCACTATCTGGAATAAGTTTCAGAAACATCAAGTATTTAATAATAAAAATAAAATATAAGGCTTGAAGAAATCACAGATGAAGTAGGTGTATGGCTTTTATATGCAACACATAAAACCCAGAAACCATAAATAAATTTATGGAATTTCTACATGGTAAAAAAAATCATAAACAAAAATAAACATCAAGGGTTAAACAGAAAAAGTTTATGTAACCTATATGTACTAAACATGCAGTTTAGTACACAATGGGCCAAGATTATGAACAATTTAAAGAATAGGAAATACAAATAGCCAATGTAAAAAATGCTCAGTTTCACTCATAATTAAAGAAATGCCAATCAAAATAATAATGAAGTACCATTTTTTGCCTGTTAATCTGTTATAAACTTAAAAACGTTAACACTACCCAGTGCTGGCAAAATTATGTGGGGGTAAAGCACAGTCTTCCCATGGTATCCATGGGGGATTGATTCAACAAACACCTTTTCTTCCCCTGTAGACACCACAAACCATGGATGCTTAAGTCCCTTATATAAAATGGTGTGATATTTGCATATAATTTACACTGTCTGCCTGTATACTTTAAATCATCTCTAGATTACTTATAATACCTAATACAATGTAAGTGTTATATAAGTAGTTATACTGTATTGTTTAGGGAATAATGACAAGAAAAAGTCATCTGTGCATGTTCAGAACAGATACAACCATCTTCCCCCCCCCCCAAATTCTTTTAATCTGCAGAAAAGTCATCTGTGCATGTTCAGAACAGATACAACCAACTTTTTTTCCCCCCCAAATTCTTTTAATCCGCAGTTGGCTGAATTCATGGAACCCATGGACATGGAGGGCCATCTGTAACAACTGCTGGAGGAAGTATAAATTGGAACAATATCTCCAGTAGGCAGTTTAGGGCCACTCATCAAAATTTTAAATGCATGTAGTACATGACAGATAAATTTCACTGCTACGAATTTTTCTAATGTATATCATTGCAAGAGTAGGAGCGAAAATGTGTACTGCAGCATTGTTAACAATAAAAGGTAACTGGAAACAACAAAAGTATCCATCAATATAGGATTCCGTATATGAATTACTGTAATATCCACATTGTGACATATTATACAGTTGCAAAAAGAATGAAACCCATCTTTCTGAGTTGATTTGGAAAGATCTCCTTGTTATATTACTAAATGAAAAAGAAAAAGACAAAAAGGTGTATATAACATGATGCAACTTTTTTGTATTAAAACATATACCCATGCACACAGGCAAACACACAATGGTTGTTGTACAAATCTTTCCTCAAAAGAAATGTAAGAAGCTTTTTAAAAGAAGTTTTATTTGGAGAAATGAAGGACAAAGAGATGGTTAAGACCATAAATTATGGAGCTAAACTTGTTTACTGTAAGATGCCTGCTGCTTTCTAAAGCATCAGAAAAATCACTGCTTTTTCTACTCGGTTCTCCAAAGCTAGCACTACACGGAGCCCAGGTTTTGCTACTGTCTGAATAACTACAGAGATATACTTTATCTTGTTCACATTTTGTGAACAGACGATTTGGATTCTCCACAGAAGCCATTTGAGATCCAATACTATACTCACTGGATAAAGTGTTCTACACATGGAAATCCAGCACAAAAGAATACCAGCTGTGAAAAGGTAAAGGAAGTAAGGTATGTAGTTTCAGAACTGTCTAAGTTTGGTTTCCTCTGACTTAATCTTTCCAGTTTTCACAAGTGAACTTTCCACACAGGGCTTTATAGTCAGTAAAACTCAAACTGAATGGGCAACTGCTAAGATAATCCATCAGCACAAGTAAGGCATTATATTCCTTTCCCCCAGTGAAAGCATGCAGAACTTCTTTCCACGACTTTACATAACGTTTTCCTACTCATGAGAGAAAAAACGCAATGTCAATGCTTTTAAAAATAAGGTAAAAATGTGACTATTTCCCAACATTTACTTCTAAACTAACACAAATACATGATTAAATAACATGATTTTTAAAAAACTGGTAGCAAGCAACTGAGGGTATTACATCTGGTCCTTGCCTAGATTAGACTCATGCCACATAGTTGCCATCTGCCACTCCCTGTCACTATTTACATTTTAGTCATCTTGATTTGTTTTTCTTATTTGCTTCAATGTGCATTTTTTTATGTCAGCCTTTTCTTTGAATTCTTGTCTGTCCTCTTTTGCTTTGTCAACTCCTAGCCTTCAGATCAGCTTAAATGTCACTTTGTTGGTCAACACCATCCTCTAACACCATGGGTCTAGATCAGATTCTCTAACTCAATTTTTTCTTAGCACTTTATCCCTATTTATTTCAAATGTAATTAAAATCAATTATTTAATTAGTTGTTTAATCTTTCTGTCCTTCCAGAATATAAGCTCCATAAGCGTAAAGGGATGACTACTTTTTCCTCCCTAAAAATATTTCCACTTCTAATTAAAGCAAATAATATTAGTCTACATATAATATCTGGTCTTACCTCCTTCTAGGAGTTTTACTGTATTGCCTGGACTGGAATATAATTTCCCAGATCTCATATAGTAAGGGTACTAGATGATAAAGTCCATTCTGCTAATTAAAAGCATTCAGGCAAGATCTGGATGACGGAAATGAAGAGATAACTATCTCTTGTTGTGTTTTTCTAGCAAGCAAGACTTTGGAGACAGAAGGGTTGAAAGTTTTAACAGATGTACTATACATTCAAAATTTGGTTTTCTAGTGTGTTCACGAATGTTGGAAGGCATCTGTAGTAATAGCTGTGGCTTTTAAACTGCTAATCACCATCATGTAACTGGTTGTTAAATTCAAGATCTGTAGTAGTAGCTCTGGACTTCTACTCCTCTGATTTTACCAAATTTCTAATAAGTACCTAATTTCTTATATAAATTCTTTTTTATTTAAAATGTACCTAGAATGGTTTCTGTTTCCTTTTACTAAATCATAACTGATACATATGTCTACTTCAATTCACTATAAACAGGTTGACAGCACTTTATTTATATTGATACCCAATGATCTATTAAAATGACTGGTAACCAGCTTACACTGAGTAAATATTTGCTGAGTGATCACGATGAAAAACAGTTTAAGGCTCATGTGTATATAAACAAGTCACAATCACCCAGACTAGCCTAATCCCAATAACTAATTTCCATATGTTATTCTGATTGTGTTAATTATGCACTTTAACTTGGGAGAAAGAAAGTGTTATTTGCTCTGTTTCATGTCATATTCCTTGAAAGATGATCCTAGTTCCCATATGGGCTGTCCTGATTATTAATAGAAATAAGTTGGCATTCCAGAGAGAGGACCCTAATTAGAAAAAGATAAATCTCATCTAAAATTGCATTATTTTAATTCATTTGGCCATCTGTAAATAAATAGAAAAATTAAAAAAATTAAATCACAACATGAAATCTGTTTTTGATTTTAAATTTTATCATTACAAATCTCTCTACCCCTAGGAATTTATAACATTATTTATTAATCTGATGTCTTTAGAGTGCTTCCTCTACTCAAGTATTTTCAAGTGAGTGAAAAACAACATTCTAATTAACATATTTTTGTCAAAACAGCATGATTCCTTAACAAGATGTATTAATTTATTGTAAGAAATTTATTCTATGCTTCTAAAATGCAACTTAAAGCACAGAAACAAAAATAGCTACAATCAAAATTTCCTTAAAAGGAATAACAAAAGAAACAAGGATAAAATTTCAATGCTATTTACTATGTTCTTTAAAAAGAGTCTCACTTATTCAAAGTGAACCACATGTTAGACTACATTGAAATGAACACATGGGCCATAACAATGTCCCTTGATTGGAAGAAAGTGAATCCTACTTTTCAGTACGTGAATTTTGGTCACACAACTTGACTCTTCAACAATCTTCAATAGCTTCTCACTGCATATAAAGTCTAAAAGCCTAGGCATGGAATTTAAAGTCTTCCATTGTCTGACCATGACTAGCCCTCCATGCACCTTACATTCCTGTGAATAGAGAACATTCTTATTCTCCAAATAAACCCAGAGTTTTCCTTTGCCTGTGTTCTCTTTTTTCTCTCTTTGGAATGTCCTTTCCCTGTTGCTGCCTATTGAAATTTAAAATTACTGGCTTGAATTAATCTGCTTCTCTTTTATATTTCCTCTGAACTGTTTAATCTTGGTGTATATTAACTTTTTCTTTTAATCTTTCCTTTGAAAAATTCCCAGGTTTAGAATTTCAAAGTTAAAAGGTCTGGAATAAGAGCTTTGGCTTGGCTTTTAAATCTATTATCAAAAAATTTTTAAAAGTATTGAATTGATCAATACCACAGAAAATCTTCTCAAATCATCTTCAGAATTGGGTACTATTATGTTTAGATTTTGATAATATATTGATGAATATATATTACATAATTTTTTAAGAAATTTTTTTTCATCCAAACTTTGCCCACTTTATTTCTTCTTTTTTCTAATTTTCTTCCTGGAAACTTCATGTTTTAAGTTATTAAATTTAATAAGTGTACATATATAGATGTAGATATTAACTGGTCTGTTGTTGCTGTTCCTAATATTTCTTCCACCAACCTGCTTACTGCTTTTTACAATTCAATATTATTTTTTATTGTTCCAAAGCATTAAGTTTAATTTTTGTCTCATCTATTATTGTTTTAAACTGTTGTCTTCTTTCTCTTCAAAACTCATGGGTAAACATTTACAGAATATCTACCATGTGTTAGGCAAGGTATATGTTAGCTTATTTATTACAGAATTTTTTTTTTTTTTTTTTTGAGACAGAGTCTCCCTCTGTCACCCAGGCTGGAGTGCAGTGGCGCGATCTTGGCTCACTGCAACCTCCGCTTCCCAAGTTCAAGCGATTCTCCTGCCTCAGCCTTCCCAAGTAGTTGGGACTACAGGCGTATGCCACCATGCATGGCTTTTTTTGTATTTTTAGTAGAGATGGGGTTTCGCCATGTTGCCAGGCTGATCTCAAACTCCTGACCTCAGGTGACCTGCCCGCCTCGGCCTCCCAAAGTGCTGGGATTAGATTACAGGTATGAGCCACTGCAACTGGCCACAAAAATCTTAAAATATAGGTATCATTGCCACTTTGTATGTGATGAAATGTGGCTTGAGGATGTTAAAAAGGCAGAGTGTGTGAATCAACATTAAAACACAGGTTTGCTTAGATCCAAAGTTTTTATTCTATATGAGGTTACCTCCCTTTGAAAACAGAAAAGTCATGCTCCCAAAAATGCAATTAAGCAAACAGTTGTTGTTTTTTTTTTTTTTTTTACAATTTTGTTTGATTTTATTTAAAAAATACTAATAAACTTTTGACATCCTATGTGGTGGTAACTGACAGTAAAATTACTATATTAGCCTCCAAGAGGAAAAGAGGTTAAGATATGGCAGGGAAAGAATAAACT